>NC_089595.1:20578587-20905750 GCF_019320115.1 Miscanthus floridulus
CAATCCTAAGACTTTGTGATAATGTGTCAAGGTCTGTCTCTTCTCTCCCCCGGCTGACTTTCAACCGCACCACCGTGTATGCACACGCACCTACTCGTACTCGGCTACTCCCCCTCCGTCTCACTTCCATGCGGGCCCGACTGACGCGCGTGATCCCAAGCAATTAGCCTTCCTTTCCGTTATCTTCTCGGAACCCTACTCCCAAACGCAACCCGGGTATTGAAATCCCCACGCAACGAGACGCACGCGTCCCGCACGCCGCCCCAACTCCAATCCTTGCGATCCGCCATGGCCTCGCTCCAGTCCTTCCTCGCCGTCAAGCCGGCCGCGGGCGCGCGGCCCGCCACTCCGCCGTCCCGCCGCGCGCGCGTCTCGGCCTGCCTCGCGGCGCCGCCCCCTCCCCCGACCACCGCGGCCTCCGTGGGGCCGGCGCGGCGGGAGCTGTCGGCCGCGAGCCGGGCCGTCATGGACGACGAGGCGCGGTACCTCGTCGGCACCTACAAGCGGTCCCGCGTCGTCTTTGAGTACGGGCGCGGGTGCAAGCTCTACGACTTGGACGGCCGCGAGTACCTCGACATGTCCGCCGGCATCGCCGTCACGTCGCTCGGCCACGCGGATCCCGACGTGTGCGCTACCATCGCGGAGCAGAGCGGTAAAATCGTCCACGTCAGCAACGTCTTCTACACTACACCCCAGGTGGGTGCCCCCCAGTCCTCCCTCTGATCCTCCCCTTCCCCTTCCCCTTCCCTCTCCCCGCGCTCGCTCACCATGTGTTCGACGCATTGCTCCGTCCGGCCCGTTTCTCCGGTTGCTTCACCTGCTGAAGCTGCTCGCTGTCGCACGCAGGTGGAGCTCGCCAAGCGGCTCGTGAAGGTGTCGTTCGCGGACCGCGCCTTCTTCGCCAGCACTGGCACGGAGGCCAACGAGGCGGCCATCAAATTCTCCCGCAAGTTCCAGCGGGTCGCCCACCCCGACAGTGACGATCCGCCCATGGAGTTCTTGGCGTTCAGCAGCAGCTTCCACGGCCGGACCATGGGCGCGGTCGCGCTCACCAGCAAGTCGCAGTACCGGGAGCCCTTCGCGCCCGTCATGCCCGGAGTGACCTTCGTGGATTACGGCGATTTGGAGGCGGCCAAGAAGTTCATACAGTCCGGCAGGGTCGCTGCTGTCTTCGTTGAGCCTGTGCAGGGTGAGGGTGGTATTCACAGTGCCACCCAGGAGTTCTTGCAGGGGCTGCGGGAGGCCTGTGATGAGGCGGGAGCCCTCTTGGTCTTTGATGAGGTATGGCGTACTCTGCCACAACTCTGTTCTGTTCAAATTGAGAACCCCACGGCACTGCTAGTAATCCATGCTTGGTTGACAAAGTTCGAAACATGCTCAATTTAGTTGCAGCTATGCATTCCATTACCGACTTTAGGCATACCGCATATTCAAGAGTTAATGTTTAACAGGGATATGAAACTATGAGACTCTGCATTTCCGTTCTTAACTCTTATCAGAGTCAACCTGTTACTCTATTCTAGTACATTCATATTGCCAATTCAGCAATACATCATGATTACATTCCATAGTTTTCAAGCTGCATCAATCTGTGAAGTGGGCAGCCATCAGATGTAATGTTAGCATATGGTTTCTAAACGCAGGTGCAATGTGGTTTCGGGCGCACGGGTTACCTCTGGGCCCATGAGGCATATGGAGTAGAACCAGACATAATGGCCTTAGCAAAGCCATTGGCCAATGGTATTCCCATCGGCGTTGTCTTGGTCAAGGAGAAGGTTGCTGCAGCCATAAACTACGGCGACCATGGTACAACATTCGGCGGTGGGCCCCCTTGCCTGCCACACTGCGATAACCGTGTTTGACAAAATCATGAAACCTGGGTTCTTGGCTGAGGTGTCCAAGAAAGGGGAGAACTTCAAGCAGCTTCTACGCACCAAGCTGAGCGGAAACCCGCACGTAAAGGAGGTCCGTGGGGTTGGCCTTCTCGTCGGCATCGAGCTAGATGTACCAGCTGGTCCTCTGGTCGATGCATGCTTGGATGCCGGCGTCATAGTGCTCACTGCCGGCAAAGGCAATGTTGTGAGGCTCGTGCCACCGCTCATCATCTCAGAGAAGGAGCTGGAGCATGCCGCAGATGTTATCAGGGACTGTCTACCGGCGCTTGATGTCGCCACTGCTTAATGTAGCCACAGGTCTTCTATCAGTTTGCTAGGGTGATCCAACCTTTTGGGAGATTCAGGTAATATATATGGTGGTATAGGTCCGCATATGAAAACCTGTTCCAAATTTTGGAATCCAATAATTTCATGTCGGACCAATATTGTTGTCAGAGTAAGAATTATTCAAAACTCATTGCTGTTGAGTACTTGGTCGTGGCACCTTGGTAAAGTGTGGAGCATGTCTCAGTGCTGCTAAAACCTTGTAAGAGTAACTTCAAGAGCTTGGTAAAATTCACTTGGTAGTATAATAAAGTAGGAGGCTTAATTTGTCCCTCTAAAAGGAAAAAAGATAAAAATAATAATAAAAAAAAAGACCCACAACTTGATAAATTATTGTTCAGCGTGCTGACCTTAGCAGCCGTATTATCTGTTGAGGACGCTCTTATTGGGGTAATAAGCAGATACATACAGCAACGCGCGGATAGGTTAACTAGTTTGGATGGTATTTGGGTTAGGGAAGCAACGGCAGGCACAGATTGATTAGAGAGAGCAAAAACTCCTGTCCGTTGCGTTTCCAACTTTCCATCGATAATAACGAGATGATCTCCCTCGCCTAACTGCCTCATTTCGGCCTTCACTCGGCCCACGGCCCATTACAAATGTGAATCCAAACTCCCGCCGTCCGTCTCCTCTTTTGCTTCCTCTAGCGCGCCGGCCGCCACCCGAAAAGCGGGGACGCTTTTGCTCAGGGCGCGTTTGGTTGCATGATGCAAAGCTTTTTGTTTGGTTGCCGTTGCGCAGCCTGGTCAGAGTGAGCTCTTGTTTGGTTAGCCGGATCCAGCACATGCACAGCTCGTGCTCTCTCACAGATGCATGAGCCTGGCCGAGTTGGAACGCAAAAAATGTCCGCACTGCATGGGCCAGGTCCGACATGTGCGCCAACCAAACAAACCGAGGGCCGGCCGCTGCAGGCAACCAAACGTGCCCCGGCGGCCAGCCCCCTCGCACTCACAAAGTCACAGTCGCCCCGGCGGCCGGCGCTCCACCACTCCTCCCAAGTACTGACTCATCCATTCCACCATTTCTGGGAAATATAAAAGGAGCATTTGTCTGCGTTTATTTTAGTGACACACCTAGAATTTAAATTTATTATAGATTTATAACTAAAGTCTAAGACGGTAAATAAAAGGGTCTAACACGGTAAATAAAAGGGACGCAAAGAATTGTATGACCTTTGATTCTAGTAGTTTGCAAGAGTCAAGGACATGTTCCTTGACTTTATCTGAGTGCTACAATACACCTCAAAATCATAGCCAATGTGTCCTCTAAAAAGAACCTGGAAAAAAGATCTAGTTCAGCTTTGTCAAACACCACTTTGCTCCTTGTGATCTAAACCGTGAAGCAAAATGCAACAATCTTGTCGGGGACCTAACACCGGGTACCCTAGGAGGTGGAACCAATAACCATTGAACGTTAAAAACTTCTGGACGGGACGAACAAGGGCGCCGCTACGTTTCTTGCCCGAATGACGGGAGTTTGGTTCCGCCTCGCCCGATGCCTTTGGGCCACTCTGCCTCGCCCGAGAGCTTAGGGATTGACTCCGCCTCGCCCGACCCCCGAGGGACGGGCTCGGTCTCGCCCGACCCCCGAGGGACGGGCTCGGTCTCGCCCGAGGGATGCCCACAGCACTGCTTCCTACTCTGACCCCGCGACTCCGACCCCGCGACCGGGGCACGCGAAAAGTTGCTCACCGCCCTTCTCTGACCGGCGCACTGAGGGCCGACTGGAGCCATCCGACCGGGGGCTCCCCGTTCAGAGGGAACCAGAAGACGTGCGGAGAAAGGCAAGGCATGGCTCATAAGTCAAAACCACTGAACCAGAGTCCATACCCTGCGCCCCGACAGGAAAAGTACTGCCAGGGAACGACGGGATGGGTGCTTTAGACCCTTCCAGGCGTAGCAGAGCCTGAACAGTGTTGTGGGCGCGTGCTCTTCGCCCTACAGAGTTATAGGCGCCGCCTTCAGCCCTCGGGCACGAAACCCGACGTAGACATACGACAACCACTACGGTCCAGAAAAAAGACTCGCGTCCTCCACAAATGACGGATATGCTATCACCACGATATGGTCCCAAGGGAGCGGCACCCGCTTCATGGCCCCTCGGGTCCACCAAATCGGAGTATTCGCTTCAGCCTCCGGACGCCCCCTCCGATCAAAAGGCTTTGCCCACAGCACTGCTTCCTGCTCCGACCCCGCGACTTCGACCCCACGATCGGGGCTCACGGGAAGCCTGCTCACCACTCTTCTCCGACCGGCGCACTGAGGGCCGACTGGAGCCATCCGACCGGGGGCTCCCCGTTCGGAGGAAACCAGAAGACGTGCGGAGAAAGGCAAGGCATGGCTCATAAGTCAAAACCACTGTACCAGAGTCCATACCCTGCGCGGGGCAGTACTCTGTAGCCATCCTGACATTCTACAGTGGCATCGACAGTATTGTAGGCGCTTATCATCCTTTCGCACCCACCGGAATGGACAACAAGGCTTGGTAGACGTGAACAACAAGGCTAGGTAGCGTACGCATCTGAGCCCTCTCACTTGTAAAGCCGTCCCCTTCATCTATAAAAAGGGATGTGCTTCCTTCAACGAGGAGACCGACTCTGGACGAACAACACACATCACACACAGTCAAGCTGCTATCAGGCTCTTGACATCCTTTCGACCCTTCCATCAGAGACTTGGGACCAGTCCCTCTCTCGACCGTTTGTACCCCCTACTACGAACCATTTTCGGTGCTAATAACACGAGCAGCAACAGACTGGACGTAGGGACATTCAGCCCGAACCAGTATAAATCTTGTGTCCATTAGCGCACCATCTGGGCCTAACGCGCATAACTATAAATTTACTTGTCGGTGCTTATTCGAAACACCGACAGTTGACGTGCCAGGTAGGGGACTTTGCGCGTTCCAAATCAGGCCTCGGATGGCTAACCACGCAATCAGCTGGGTCCTGGGCGCACACGTGCGTTTCGGTGACTTGGATTTCATCGTCACACTGGGTGGAGAGCTAGCACTGACCCACGCGGCCGTCCAGTCTCTCCCTCCCGTCAACTTCAGCTACCGGAGGCTTAAGGGCCAGCCCAGGCGTCTCCCTTGGGCCCTAGTCGTCTAGGGATGGTCCCCGCACCACATCACCCTCTCTTCAGAATGCTCCATACGGTGCGCCTCGATGGCGTTGCCGTTCGGCCTCCGCAACGCTGCGGCAACCGCTGGCCACCATCTGGCACTACGCATGGTTCAGCCGCCTACGGACAGCGAGTTCGTGGGGGCAATTGAACACGATCCGGAGACACTCCATGGGCTCCTCATGGAGGAACTAGAGTCAGTCCTCTAGCTCTGACTCCAGCTAGGGGAGCCATCACCCTTCCTGGGAATGCTTCATGACGCAAACCCCCTGAGGGGCACGTCCAAAGCAGTCTCCTGGAGAGGAGGCAACCCCTAATAGGCAACCTCGACGCCAGGACCGAGGGGGAGGCGGCTGGCTCCATCTCACGTAAGGATGGAGCAGCTAAGAGCTGCGAAAGCTAGAGATCGATGACGCCGGACAACAGCTTGTCCGGGAGTACTAGAAGATCGATGAGGAAATCAAGCGTCACAGAGACGGTGGGCACGCACACGCCGCGACCCGTGATGTGCACCAGAGGATCCTCACCGACAATGAGACTCTCCCTCACTTCGCTCAGGTAAGCTAAAACATCGCTGCTGCGACGGCCTTGCTTCATGGCCTCTCGGAGGCCACGACGTCTGAGGATCGTCAGGCCCACCGAGAGATTCGCACGTTGCTTGAGCGCGCAGCGGCACAGCAGGCAGAAAGCTCGTTGTCTCGGTGACGCGAGCCCAACACCAGCCAATGCATGCCCTCGGTACGCCTCGCCAAGGACGCATCCATTCACCAGACACCGCCAGGCAGCAGGAAGCACGCCACCGTCCCGGTACATCAACGTCTCGGCCACGACCACGACATGCGTAGCACCATCGACGCCCGTAGGTGCACCCACAATGACGCAGGAGAGGCAGCCCACTGCGGCTACCATCCTCGACATGGTGGACGCTACGATAGCGGCGAGGACCGAAGCCCGAGCCCTGGCCTACCAGGCCCTCAGGCCTTCGGCCGACACATCCTCAACACTGCTTTCCCACCGAGGTACCGACCGCCCACCAATATTCCAAAATATTCTAGAGAAATGAACCCCGGGCTTTGGCTCGAAGACTATCGGCTTGCCTGTCAAGCCGGTGGTGCGAGTGATGACGATTTCATTATTCGCAATCTCCCGCTATTCTTGCCCGATTCGGCATGAGCGTGGTTGGAGCACCTACCGTCCAACGCCATTCAAAGTTGGGCGGATCTCATGGAGATCTTTGTGGGGAACTTCCAGGGCACGTACAAACGCCCTGGAAACCCATGGGACCTTAAGAACTGCCGCTAGAAGGCCGATGAAACCCTCCACGGGTACATCCGGCGCTTCTCCCGACAGTGCAACGAGCTCCCTAACGTCGCCGACGCCGACGTGATAGGAGCCTTCCTATCCGGGACAACCTACGAATCCCTGGTCCACAAGCTGGGGCGCAGGGGCCCGCAGACCACCAAGGAACTCCTGGACATCACCACCAGCCACGCCTCAGGAGAGGAGGCGGTCGGAGCCATCTTCGACCGCCCCGACGGCAAGGCGAGGCGGGACGAGGACGCCGGCGAAGGCGCCTCCAACCATCCCGCAAAAAGAAAGAATAAGAAGCAACGGTGTGATAACTCACTCGTGGCTGCTGCCGACCACAAAGGTGGCCGGAAGCCCGCAGAGGGCACTCTGAACCACTTTGAAAAAATGCTCGAGGGGCCATGCCCAAACCACACTTTCCCGACCAAGCATCTATACAAGGAATGTGGCCTCATGCGCACATACTTGTCCGGGGGCCTCAACAAAGGGGGGCAGGGGAAGGAACCAGCCCCCAGCACAGACGACGCCGAGGAGAAGGACGACGTCTTCCCGACTCCGAACGATGCCCTCTTGATCTTTGGAGGATCAGCGGCCTACGACTCCAAACGCCGCCAGAAGGTCACGCGCCGCGAGGTCTATACGGCCGGACCGGCCACGCCTGCCTTCCTCTGGTGGTCAGAATCCTGCCATAACCTTCGACCGGACCGACCATCCGGATGCCGTCCCACACCCGAGAAGGTACCCGCTTGTCGTCGACCCGATCGTCAGCCCAAAGCGGCTCACAAAAGTACTGATGGATGGAGGCAGCGGCCTCAACATCATGTACGCCAAGACGCTCGACGAGATGGGCAGTCGACCGAACGAACCTCTGCCCCATCCGAGCACCTTTCCATGGCATCGTGCCTAGGTAGGCAGGCCGTAGCCACTAGGGCAGATCGATCTGCCTATCACTTTCGGGGATCGGTCCAATTACAGGACTGAGACCCTCACCTTCGACGTAGTAGGGTTCCCAGGAACTTTCCACGCCATCCTGGGACTGACCGTGTTACGCGAAGTTCATGGCCGTCCCCAACTATACGTACCTTAAGCTGAAGATGTCGGGCCCCTAGCGGGGTCATCACCGTCGGCACCTCCTTCCAGCGCGCTTACGAGTGCGAAGTCGAATGCTGCGGTCACAGCCTCCACAGTCGTCGCCTCCAAGGAACTCGCCACCCTCAGGGAGGAGGTTGCCGAAAAAACGCCCGACGCCAAGAAATCGACCGGGTCATTCGAATCGGCAGAGGGCTACAAGGAGGTCCTCGTGGACCCCAGCAGCTCCGAGGCTAAAAAGGTACGCATTGGTACCGCGCTCTCCTCCGAATAGGAAAGCGCGCTCGTCGACTTCCTCCGCGATAACAAAGACATCTTTGCGTGGAAACCCTCGGATATGCCAGGCATCCCGAGGGAGGTCGTCGAGCACACCTTGAAAATCCACCCAGGCTCCAAGCCGGTGAAGCAACGCCTACGCCACTTCGACGAGGAAAAGCGTAGGGCCATCGGTGAAGAGATAGCCAAACTGTTGGCAGCTGGGTTCATTAGGGAAGTACACCACCCAGAATGGCTAGCAAATCCCGTTCTTGTGCGAAAGAAGAGCGGGAAATGGAGGATGTGTGTCGACTACACGGGCCTCAACAAGGCATGCCCAAAGGACCCTATTTCCTTTGCCACGCATAGACCAAATAGTTGATTCCACCTCAGGGTGCGAAACCCTCTGCTTCCTTCGACGCATACTCCGGCTACCACCAGATCGCGATGAAAGAGTCCTGACCAGCTCGCGACGTCTTTTATCACCCCCTTCGGATCGTTCTGCCTACATTTCAATGCCGTTCGGTCTGAAGAACGCTGGGGCAACTTACCAGCGATGTATGCTCAACTGCTTCGGGACCTCATCGAGTGGACCTGTTGAGGCCTACGTCGACGACATCGTAGTTAAGTCCAAACGGGCTGACCATCTTGTCGCCGACCTCGAACGAACCTTTGCGAAACTCTGGGCAAATAGCATCAAACTCAATCCCGAAAAATGTATTTTCGGTGTCCCGAGGGGCATGCTGCTCGGCTTCATTGTCTCCGAGCGTGGCATCGAAGCCAACCCAGAGAAAATCTCAGCCATCACAAGGATGGGCCCGATCCAAAACATAAAGGGGGTTCAGCGGATCATGGGGTGCCTTACCGCCCTCAGCCGATTCATTTCACGCCTCGGCGAACGAGGACTCCCCCTTTATCGACTCCTAAAGAAGTCCGACCACTTCGTGTGGATAGCCAAGGCCCAGGAGGCGCTTGACATGGTTAAGCAATTTCTAACTAAACCCTCGGTCCTAGTCCCTCCAAGCAATGGAGAATCCCTCCTGCTGTACATAGCGGCCACCACACAAGTGGTTAGCGCCGCCTTAGTAGTAGAGCGAGAGGAAGAGGGGCATGCCTTCAAGGTATAGCACCCTATATATTTCATCAGCGAGGTGCTATCCGACTCCAAAACCCGTTACTCCCAAATGCAGAAACTCCTCTACACCATCCTCATCACCAAGAGGAAGCTACGCCACTACTTCGAGTCACACCTTGTGACAGTGGTGACGTTGTCCCCCTCAGCGAGGTCATTCATAGTCAGGACACCACAGGAAGAACCACAAAGTGGGCACTCGAGCTGATGGATCAGGGCATTACTTATGCCCTCCAAACAGTGATCAAATCCCAGGTGCTGGCTGACTTCATCGCGGAGTGGACCGAGGTCCAGATGCAACCAGCAGTCGTTGATCAAGAGTACTGGACGATGTACTTCGACGGATCACTGATGAAAAGGGGCGCCGACGTGGGACTAGTCTTCGTATCACCCCTCGAGGTCCGCATGAGGTACATGGTTTGGCTCCATTTCCCCTCATCAAACAATATCGCCGAATATGAAGCGCTCATCAACGGCCTACGAATCGCCATCGAGCTGGGCATCCGACGCCTCGACATCAGGGGCGACTCCTAGCTGGTCATCAACCAAGGTCATGAAGGAGTCGAGCTGCCACGACACCAAGATGGAGGCATACTGGCAAGAAGTCCGACGGCTGGAGGACAGATTCGACGGCCTCGAACTCAATCACATCCCAAGGCGCCTCAACGAAGCAGCCGACGCGCTCGCGAAAGCAGCATCCGACCAAGAACCAGTGCCCACGGGTGTCTTCGCCAGTGATCAACACAAGCCCTCGAGTGCACTACGAGGGGTAGGAACTGAGCCAACGATGGCCCATCTGATCTGGCCCCGAGGGGCCAACCCACCGACTGCTCCGCCCGACCCTGAGGTCATGGAGCTTGAAGGGGACCCTAACAGTAGAGTCTGACCTTCCCAATGACTAGAGAACGCTCTACCTCGACTACCTCCTCCGTGATACACTACTGGCAGACAAGACAGGAAGCCCAACAGGCTCGCACAGTCGCGCCAAGTCCTTTGTTCTTATAGAAGGCGAACTCTACAAACTGGAGTCACACCAGGATCCTACAGCTCTGTATCCCTAGCGAATAGGGAAAACTTTGCTAAGCGATATCCATGGTGGGGTCTATGGTCACCATGCCGCACCAAGGACATTGGTTGGAAACGCATTTCGATAGGGCTTCTACTGGCCCATCGTAGTAGCCGACGCCGAGCAAATTGTACGCACCTACGAAGGGTGTCAGTACTATGCTCGGCAGACTCACCTCCTAGCCTAGGCGCTCTAGATGATCCCCATCACATGGCCCTTCGTGGTCTGGGGGCTCGACCTAGTTGGGCCACTCAAAAAGGCGCCCGAGGGCTTCACCCACCTGCTTGTCACCATAGACAAGTTTACAAAATGGATCGAAGCTCGACCGATCTCCATGATCAAATCTGAATAGGCTATGCTATTCTTCCTCGACATCATCCACCACTTTGGAGTATCGAACTCCATCATCACAGACAATGGCATGTAGTTCATCGGCAGAAAATTCATTCAATTCTGCGATGAACAACACATCCGGATCGATTGGGCGGCCATCGCGCACCCCCGGACAAACGGCCAGGTTGAGCGCGTGAACGGCATGCTCCTGCAGGTCCTCAAGCCAAGGATCTTCAACCGATTGAACAAGTTCGGCACACGCTGGGTCGCCAAGCTCCCAGCGGTGCTCTAGAGCCTGAGGACAACTCCTAGCTAGGCCACCGGCTACACACCTTTCTTCATGGTTTATAGTTCCGAGGCCATTCTCCCAACGGACCTTGACTATAGGAGCACCAAGAATCAGAGCATACGATGAACAGGGGGCCGAGGCATCCCACCAAGACGAGATGGACCAGCTAGACAAAGCCCACGACATCGCCCTCCTCTGTTCAGCCAAGTACCAGCAGGCGTTGCGATGGTACCACAGCCGACGGGTGTGGGACCGAGCCTTCAACATTGGGGACCTTGTCCTCCGCCTCGTCCAGAGCAACAAGAACCGCCACAAGCTCTCCCCACCCTGGGAGGGGCCATACGTCATCACAGAAGTACTCCGCCCAGGCACCTAACAAGTTGAAAACCAGCAACGGTGAGGTCTTCACTAACGCCTGGAACATTGAGCAGCTACGTCATTTTTACCCTTAAATAAACGCATGTTTCTTTTTATTAGTTTTTGTCTTTACAAAAACCCAATCTTTAGTGACATCCAGCCCCTGCAAATTGTGAGGGGCCGGACCTCACTCGGGGGCTGATACAAGTACAAGTACGTTTATCTTGCAAACACTTCCTGTATTATCTTTGAAAACTTTATCTAAGTTTTCCGTTCTTCTCGTAAACAAGTCCTAAGGACTAAGATTTTGGGAACAAATTCTGAGTACAACTGGTAGGACTAGCGGGAGACCCACGCCCCAGCGGCTACAACCTCTTTGCTCACCAGCGTGATCAGAATTAATTCACCCGCACTCCTAGTTTCTTACAACTTGGGCCACGGGAAGGGTCGGAGGGCACCGAAACCTCTTCTCCAAGAAGAGGAAGCTGAAAAGCTGTTTGCCGTAACAAAAGATGAAAATTTGTTCATTTTTGCACAAATTAACCACTTACAAAATGATTTCATCACACAAAGAACCCCTCAGCCGGTTCCGCCCGAACCACCCGAGGGCTCCTGTCGGGTTCATAAACCCGGGGTCTCTCGAGGACTCGGCTTCCACGCTCGGGCTCGGCCTAGGAAAACAACATATATTCCATGGGATGGCCCAAAAAACTAAAACACCATAGGCCGGAAGGGTAGTCCAGTCGTCGACCGAAAGGTCTACCCATAAGAACAGGCACCCGCTCATCAGCTTCTTCGGCCCACCTCTCCGACCAGAGCACTCGCTTCAGGCACCAGCCGTCTCCAAGCAGTCTCTCCAATCAGAAGGCTTGGCCCAAAACGCTGCTTCCTGCTCCGACCCCGTGACTTGGACCCTGCGACCAGGGGCACGCGGGAAGCCTGCTCACTGCTCTTCTCTGACCAGCGCACTAAGGGCCGACTGCAAGCCATCCGACCGGGGGCTCCCTATTAGAAGGAACCAGAAGACGTGCGGAGAAAGGCAAGGGGCCGCTAGAAACTCCCATACGGCATCAAGAAGTATTTGCAGTTTTACTACATGTACTACTACGCCCGCCACGCCAACTTCTCCATCGGCAACATCCGGGCATGTACATGGGCCAGTTCGTCTACTGCGGCCGCTGCACCACGCTCTCCATCGGCAACATCCCACCAGCCACGGGATCTTCGAAGGCACCATCATCTGCAACGTCGAGCACCGCGCCGGTGAATGCGGTGCCCCTCCATCTGGGGCGTTCAGGGACTACACCATCATCATCAGCTCCAACCCTGACAACGGCGTTAGGGACAGGAGGCGCTTCCCGCCGAAGGAAGGCCGCAACGAACGATGGCAAGGTCGACGATGCTCGGCGCCCTCCAGTGCCCCACCTCCATCGGTGGCGGTGGTGCGCCCATAGCAAGGGCAGGCTCGCACCGTCTCATCTACGTGGGACGACCTCCTAGCTCGACATCGCGCTCTGGATTCACAAGCAGACCTGTGAGTTGTTCTCTCCCTCGCATCACCCTCTCTTACTCAGGAACCGCCGCATTCGGTAGAAAGGAAGGAGAAGTGAGGGCGGCTCAGAGGCTGGCTAGGAATGGGGCGAGAACTCCTCTCCCCCTCCCTATTTAAAGAAGGGGCACAGTAGCGGAGGAAAGGCAAAAGAACGTCACCCAGGCATTGCCCGCCACTAATGCGCCTCGGGCGCAAGAACCGGGGCACGCTCACCTGCAGGCAACTCTTCGCTTCCATAGGCAGGCCCATGGAACAACCCAATGATGGAACCTCCCTCTAGGGGGAGTCCAACGGGCCTCCTAGGTCGATCAGGCGGCCTAGGCAAAACAACGAACGAACGACCAATTAAAAGATAAGTACCCCTATTTACTTACTTTGAGTATTAAATTCTTTACTGGGCCTCCGACCCCAGCAACGGTAGGAGCATGAACATCGCTCGGGGGCTGCCAAGGGCACATGTTTGTTTAAACAACCTCTTAGCTCGACCCTCCTTACATTTGGGAAACCAAAAGCACAGCGTGTGGGAATACAACGATGAGTACAACTGGACGAACCACCAGACCCTATGCCTCGATGGCTACAGTGTTAATCACGTTCATAATTCCTCACACTACTAGCCTTAGCTCCCGCCTTCTCGAAAGGAGTTTGGAGGGGTCCGCCTGTAGAGCCCCCTTCAGGGGGGAAGCTGATAGATCGCTTAAAAGTCAATCAGTACGGCTCAGGATTGCCACCGAGAGACGAAAACAAAAAATCACGATACTTATGCAGGTTACGCTGGCCTCATCGCAAACGTCAGGACCCGAACCTAGGCACTGAACATGTCTGGTAGGAGCTTCCAACGGCTCATACCACCAAGGTAACATTACCGACCCCCTGCTTTCGTCTCGATTAAACTATATGTTAAATTCATGCATTCAAACATTGCATATGCAAACCCTTGCATCTCAACGCTTTCGTGTCGCGTCACTGAAGCGGTAGCCGCCTCATTCAATATGAGCGACACCTGACCAGGGGTTCGAAGGCCAGCCCGCGAAGGGCTCGAGGCCAGCCTCGTGTCAAACAGAGCCAGGGGAGAAAAACCGAAATGAGCCCCAGCGGCCTTGCCCGACCCCAGTTCAGAAGCGGACAGGGACATCTCGACCTTTCTCGTTCGATTCTAACCTCGAGCCAGACCCATAGAATCTCCATCGAGGAGAGGCCAACGGGCCGCCTGAGCCCAACAAACGGCTCGGGCATCTGCGAGGAGGCGGGTTCAGAAGTAGTGGAATGCCACATGAGGGCTCTGCCGACCCTGTCAGCGAATGATGGATCCAGATTCCACATGAACATACCCGTTAGCGAGCTCATTGAGCGCGACACTCGAGCCATCGAGGCAAGTGTCGTCAACTCAGCCCCTCCGACCAGCGAAAACCAAGGACGGGGTAGCGCGCGAAAACATGGCCGACCCCTAGCAGACCCTCAAGGGCTCGGGGGCTCGAGCCACTCGATCCAAGATCGAGAGACCGAGGTTCGATGGCTGACTAGCGAAGGGTCTGGGGCCACCTCGCGTCGAACAAGAGCTAGGGGAGAAAACACAGATGAGCCTCAACGGCCTTTGCTCGACCCGCATTAAGGTGAATAGGGTCATCTCAACCTTCTTGTTCAAATCCAGCCTCTAGCCGAGCCCATAGAAACCCCATTGAGGGGGAATCTGTTGGAAGGCGGGCCAAGGAGTAGCGGAACACCACCCGAGGGCTTCGCCAACCCTGTCGCAAAGCAAACAGGATCGGATTCCGTCCGAACATCCTCGTTAGCAAGCTCATAACGCACGGTCACGCAGCAATCATCAAAGTCCTAAGGTAAGGGGTACGAGTAAATACAAACGTAAGTTTGCCTCCCTTGCTCCGGTCTCCAGTAACAAAAGCACTGACACTTGTTCACATGTTACAAATAAGTGTTTATCAAACCAATTCCACTAACTACTTCCGCGAAGGGAAAACCTCTTCTTTCAGCTTGTCCACCAGGTTCTACGCAAGGGGAGCCACCGCCTTCTCCATCTCATCTAGCCCAGCATCTTCATAGACAGGCGCGAAGCCTTGGCTCATCACCCCCAGGTTGATCTCCTTAGCATAATGGGAATGGGCGACAGTGAAGGACTGGGTGATCCCGAGGCAAAAGGCGCTCTCCTCAAGCTGGCCCACGCGTGCCGTGATACCAGCAGCACGGACCGCGAGGGAACCAGCCCCCTCCTCTTGCGTCACCCACAGGTCGTCACAGACCACCAGGACAGTGGAAGACAGGCGATCATACTCATCACCTTCGACTTGAAGAAGCCCTCGCGCCTCGGCGAGATCGGCGCGCAGACCAGCAGAAACTTCCTCGGCATCCAGTCGTTAGGCCACCTCGACTCCAAGATCCGCCCGGCGTGCCTCGGCCTCCCGACGCGCTTCGTCGCGCTCTCGGATGGCCCGATCGACCACCACGACATCCTGGTTCGCCTTCTCCTGCAACGTCGCGGACCTCTCCTCAGCCTTCAGCTTGAGGTCCTGCTCCATCTGTAGCTCCGCCAGGAGCTCACCGGCCCTAAATAAAATTCCCGTGAACGGAATACCACGTTTCCCTTAAAAATATCTAGTTGACAAAAAACCAAGTCTTACGGCCTTACCCGCAGAGGGTCCGATACTACCCCCCGGGCGACTCGACTCAAATCACCCGGGGGCTCGGGGGCTACACCCATCGGGTGCGCTCGCGCGCACCCTCTGGCAAATTAACTCCGACGAAATTGAAAACACCCCCCGGACGATTCTGTCCGAATCGCCCGGGGGCTCGGGGGCTATTGTCGGGGACCTAACACTGGGGTACCCCAGGAGGTGGAACCAATAACCATCGAACGTTAAAAACTTCTGGACGGACAAGGGCACCGCTACGTTTCTTGCCCGAATGACGGGAGTTTGGTTCCGCCTCGCCCGACGCCTTTGGGCCAGCTCCGCCTCGCCCGAGAGCTTAGGGATTGACTCCACCTCGCCCGACCCTCGAGGGACGGGCTCGGTCTCGCCCGAGGGACGCCCACAGCACTGCTTCCTGCTCCGACCCTGTGACTCCAACCCCGCGACCGGGGCACGCGGAAAGCCTGCTCACCGCCCTTCTCCGACCGGTGCACTGAGGGCCGACTGGAGCCATCCGACCGGGGGCTCCCCGTTCGGAGGGAACCAGAAGACGTGCGGAGAAAGGCAAGGCATGGCTCGTAAGTCAAAACCACTGAACCAGAGTCCATACCCTGCGCCCCGACAGGAAAAGTACTGCCAGGAAACGACGGGATGGGTGCTTTAGACCCTTCCAGGCGTAGCAGAGCCTGAACAGTGTTGTGGGCGCGTGCTCTTCGCCCTACAGAGTTGTAGGCGCCGCCTTCAGCCCTCGGACATGAAACCCGACGTAGACATACGACAACCGCTACGGTCCAGAAAAAGACTCACGTCCTCCACAAATGACGGATATGCTATCACCACGATATGGTCCCAAGGGAGCGGCACCCGCTTCATGGCCCCTCGGGTCCACCAGATCGGAGTATTCGCTTCAGCCTCCGGACGCCCCCTCCGATCAAAAGGCTTTTCCCACAGCACCGCTTCCTGCTTCGACCCCACGACTCCGACCCCGTGACCGGGGCTCGCGGGAAGCCTGCTCACCGCTCTTCTCTGATCGGCGCACTGAGGGCCGATTGGAGCCATCTGACCGGGGGCTCCCCGTTCGAGGGAACTAGAAGACGTGCGGAGAAAGGCAAGGCATGGCTCATAAGTCAAAACCACTGTACTAGAGTCCATACCCTAGCATGGGGACAGTACTCTGTAGCCATCCTGACATTCTACAGTGGCATCGACAATATTGTAGGCGCTTATCATCCTTTCGCACCCACCGGAATGGACAACAAGGCTTGGTAGACATGAACAACAAGGCTAGGTAGCGTACGCATCCGAGCCCTCTCACTTGTAAAGCCGTCCCCCTTCATCTATAAAAGGGGATGTGCTTCCTTCAACGAAGGAGACCGACTCTTGACGAACAACACACATCACACACAGTCAAGCTGCTATCAGGCTCTTAACATCCTTTCGACCCTTCCATCAGAGACTTGGGACCAGTCCCTCTCTCGACCGTTTGTACCCCCTACTATGAACCATTTTCAGTGCTAATAACACGAGCAGCAATAGACTGGACGTAGGGACATTTAGCCCGAACAGTATAAATCTTGTGTCCATTAGCGCACCATCCGGGCCTAACGCGCATAACTATAAATTTACTTGCCGGTGCTTATTCGAAACACCGACAAATCTCGATCAATAAAAAATAACTATGTTTGTGCGCCCCCCCCCAACTTTGACCAATTATTAAAAAGATGGTTGGTATTCCTTAGCGATTTGGTGCCAAACAAAACAAACACGATATACCAAAGGAAGCGTGTATAATGATAATAAAAAACAAATGACGGATAGTTTTAAATTTGCTACAAAACAAGTCTTACTACCGTTTCGATTCCTTTTAGCTAAGGTTTCTTTGTAAGTGTTGATCCTTTGTTTAAGAACCAAAGAAAAATCTTAATTTTCAGGGGCCCTTTTATATGCCAAATTTCTTGGGTAACCTAATCCCATTATCCCATTATTGACTAGATATTTGTACTACATGGTTAAGCAAAAAAAAGCCATTATGTTTAGGTTCCAGATGAAAGTATCATTACCTCCATTTAAGTTAATAAATGCAACTCTGGCAACTAGGTTTTGCTATTCCAACGGTTTGTTTCCAACTAGTGCCCTTCTAAAAGACATTAAGCTAGGTGGAATTAAGTACATCCGCCACTATTGCTCGTTTCCCTTGCACTATATTAAATAAATCGGAGACTATATTTTCAAAGCTTGAATCTTACTATAACCTATTCTGGGTTCCACCATCTAGTTTGAACTAACCTAGACTTAAAGAAAATGTCTTCGATCCCTAACAAACGATTCCAAAACCGTGAAATCCCTATTTTCTTGTCGACTTGGCTTAGAATTTTGTTCTTCAGATACTTGTTCCTAAGTAATTCCTACCACATACCAAAGTCATTACAAAGTTTGCAAAGCCATTTGCTCAAAAGACTCTTATTTTGTAAATTGAGATTTTGAATTCCTAAACTACTTTGCTCTTTTGGTTGGCACAAAATATTCCACTTTATTAATCTATACTTCTTTTTATGCTCATTATTCTGCCAACAAAACTTTGATATAAAATATTCAATCTTTTTAGGAACTCCTCCCGGGACTTCAAAGAATTGTACATGCGGATGCTTCGGATGATATTACTATGGTGGATTCTGGCCCTGTTCGCTTGAACTTATCAGCCATGATACAGTATTTTCTCTCACAATAAATCAGCGAACAATACTTTTCAGCCTAACTCTTCAGCGAAACGAACAGTGGCCAAAGGATGGTTTCATTAGCATATCCAAGGATGGTTTTGTGCTTGTTATTGTAAAGTCGGTCGAAAATCGACTAAATTATATTATGTGTGCATATGCATCACGAGGCCGATGAATTGTAGTTAATCATCGTCCGTAGACCGCTTTGGTCTAAAATAATGTTTTTAGTGCGCAAGTTTTATAAAAAGTAGAGAGGCATATGTTTGCGCCCAAAATCAATTGATTACAAGCTTTTAGGAAAACCGGATAGACTTCTTCATAATATAGTTTAGACTTCCCCATTGCATTCCTCTTGTCAAAACAATTGAAATGAAGATATAGAACACCCAATTTGAAGTCTGGATGAGGAATTACAACTTCAGAGATCCACCTCGAGGAAACCGGCTAGGCCAGTTTTGATATGGTTTTGTAATGGTTTTTGACCCTAACAGGATAAGTCTACCCTTCCGAGAGAGCGTTGGTTGGTCTGCCGGAGACCATGACTGAAATCGGCCTTAGTCAAAATCTGAAACCGGCTTAATGGGATGGAAGTAGCGGGGGCGCTGCATTGAGCTCTTCGGTGTGCCGCACGTGGCCTGCTCTGGTATTCGTCCTAGCCAAAATATAAACGTCAGCACGTCCAAAGATGTAACGAAAAAGAAGGGAATCGTGCATGACTTGTGCGTGTGTAATACGTACAAACTACCTCCTCCCACGTAAAAGTGGTAACAGATCGAACCGATCGACGACAAGGAAACAAGGAATCATGCATGTGCCAACCTTCGCCCCGTTTGCGAATTTTTTTTAATTTTAACACTTTTTAAAAACTAATTTTAAATCTAACATTATTGGTTTTTTTTAACTAACACTTTTGGCCGCGCCTATTGTCCTGACGCGGTCAAATGCCTGTACCGCGCCATGCATGGTGGCGTGGCAACGAGCTAACGTGGCGGCGACCGAATTCGCTGACCGGGACAGCGCTTGCCGCGCCACGGATGATGACACGACAGTGCCACGCCACGGATAATGGCACGACAGTGCCACGCCATGATCTGTGGCGCGGCAACGCCGGTACCCCGCCGCATGCAAGCTGCACGCACCTGCACAGCAATGCAAAGTCCAATCAAACCCAGCTCTCTTCCCTTTCCTTCAAATCATGGCAGTGCATAGCTCCCTTTCCTTCTGCGCCCTTCCCTTCTCTTCAGATCATGACAGTGCAACGCCAAATCTCAGTGCACTCGTCATATTCAATTGAACACCTCAGCTTGCACACGGTCGTCCATACATGTGCCATAGAACATGACGCCTGATGTGATGCAAGGGCAATGAATAGCAATGAACACGGTCAGCTTTCTCAGAATTCTTTAATAGCAATGAATAGTGCAAACAGTTTTATTTGAATAATACTTTGGTGGCATCAGCAAAGAGTGAAATGAGTAATAATGTGCTCGTTATTAGGCCTTCAACTAACGTTAAGGTTGTGTCTACGGTTGAGTTGCTGTTTGTAAACCAGATGCACATATCCAAAAATTTGGATATATGTATATTTCGCATATGTTTTTGGTATAGAATATAGATGCTGAAATGGATATGTCCCGATTTATTCCACGTAACTTCTCTCTCTATCCAATTTTAGTTTCATATTAAAGAAATCCAAAATATCCAAAGATAATGAATATGATGAAACTATTTAGAAAGTATGATGACATATGATTAATGACTAGTGCTATAAAATTTAATATTGAGATATAGATACTAATTTTATTTCAATATTGACTTGATTTAGTTTATATTTGTTGTTATAAAGTTTTCGTATATCGATTCCTTATTTTATTATTTTTTTCTTAAAATTTAAATATATTGATTCATTATTGTTTTTTTTGCTGTTGACTAATATTTTTGCATCCATACTTTTGTATTAGTTTCCTTATGAATGTTTTATATTTGATTGAAATAGTTATTTATTTATATTCTTTTAACTTTTTATTAGATATCTGGATGCTACCATATGTATCCAACTTTTATTTGTTTTGCATTCGTATTCCAATATTCCAAAAAAATTTTGGATCTGTGCATCTGGTTTACAAACAGCAACTCAACCGTAGACACAACCTTAACGTTAGTTGAAGGCCTAATAAGTAATAACGAGCACATTATTATGCCACCAAAGTATTATTCAAATAAAACTGTTTGCATTATTCATTGCTATTAAAGAATTCTGAGAAAGCTGACCGTGTTCATTGCTATTCATTGCCCTTGCATCACATCAGGCGTCATGTTCTATGGCACATGTATGGACGATCGTGTGCAAGCTGAGGTGTTCAATTGAATATGACGAGTGCACTGAGATTTGACGTTGCACTGCCATGGGTTGAAGGGAAGAGAAGGGCGCAGAAGGGAAGGGAGCTATGCACTGCCATGATTTGAAGGAAGCCCTTATTTAGTTTCACTTTAACTTCTAAAAAGTTGCTACAGTACCTGTTACATCGAATGTTTGCGGCCCGTGCATGGAGCATTAAATGTAGACGAAAAGAAAAACTAATTACACAGTTTGGTGGGAAATTGCGAGACGAACGTTTTGAGCCTAATTAGTCCATGTTTGAACAATATTTGCCAAATAAAAACGAACGTGCTACAGTAGCCCCAAAATCCAAATTCCTCCAACTAAACAAGGGCGAAAAGGAAGAGAGCTGGGTTTGATTGGACTTTGCATTGCTGTGCAGGTGCGTGCAGGCTTGCATGCGGCAGGGGTAGCGGCCCCACAGATCATGCGCGGCACTGTCGCGTTATGATTCGTGGCGTGGCAGCCCCTGTCCGTCAGCGGTCAGCAAATCCGATCGTCGTCACGTCAGCGTCACGTCAGCTCTCTGTCGCGCCACCGTGCATGGCGCAACACAAGCATTTGGTCACGCCAGAATAATAGGCGCGGCCAAAAGTGTTAGTTTTAAAAAAAAACCCGATGATGTTAGATTTAAAATTAGTTTCCAAAAAGTGTTAAAATTTAAAAAAAAAATCCCCGTTTGCTTGGACTTGTTTAGCTTACAAGCCATGGCTAAAAGTATTGTTGGTTGATTTTGTGTGAGAAAAAAATATTATTCGTTGACTAAAAAAATACGACTTATAAGCCAAACAAACTCAAACAGGGCTTAACTCGGCTGAAAAACTATGAGATAGGACAAGAATCCAATACCATCTCTTTCCGAAAGACCAAAACAAAGATCACTCAAATGAAGACGGACGGAATGGACAAACTTCGTCAATCCCTAGCATTGCAAGACTCTGACTCTGGAGCCATCCAATCCTACATCCGACGCGGTTTGGATGGAGGTGCAGAGCCATCTCAGGGCATCAATAGTGATTCTAGTATAAATAAAACGATCCACGTAGACTAAAAAATATTGAGACTAATATTTAAACATTGCAAACTTTCATTACTCGTGGTTTACATAGAAACTTTTTGTTTTTATCATGTCTCACCTTTATTTTCTCTCCCTCTTCTTTTTTAGCATAGACCACCTTCTTTCTTCAAAGCATATGTAGCTTCTGCAAGTCACTGTAATAAGTATAGAGCATCTATTTTTTTTATCCGATCCTACGTAATACTTTGGGCTACAAACAAAAGGATAGTGTTGGGGAAGGCCTCATGCAGCACCAAGTGGTCCTTTGTAGTTGAAGTTGTAGCTCATTTTTCAGAATAGCCTCATCCGTCAGAAAAAAACAAGGGGTCTCCTGTTCCGGAGCCATGCCGACCCGAACCCCTGATTCTGCAAGACAAATGACCTCTGTCTTACCCAATAAGACAGGGAACTGGCTTATTAGGAGATTCAATTGGTCTTTGGCTCATTTACGTCGTTGCATACCCAGCCGAACAAAACTAAAAAAAAGTTTTGAGCATAAAAAGGTGAACCGTACCGGCTCGCTCGCAATTCTCTTTTTTTTTCTTTGGAAAGATGGAAAAATGAGCGAATGGCCCGTGGTCCAGCAGTAGGATAGTACAATGTAACACACTTTTTTCTAATTTTTTTTCCCAAAAAACTTAGGATACACACACGTGCGCGTTCAGCGGTACTGCATGATTTGCGTGTGCACGGATGTGCGAACTGAAGGCCAGAAAGCCTCCTAATCTTTTCTTTGCTTTCTTTGCGTGTGGTCTGAGTGTGAAATATGTGAATTGTGTACGTCTAAATTGTACCTGATAAAAAAATGGAAAAACGGAAATTCCCAGCCTGTATAGGTAACTAGGCGTAGTGGTGCTCACAAAAGCTAGGTAGCAGATGCCAGATGGACCTTGGCAGTTGGTTTAACTTTGCGTGTACCATGCTGGATGCCTCAGCAAGAGCATGTTTAGTTCCCAAAATTTTGTAAAATTTTTTAAAATTTCCTATCACATTGAATCTTTGGACGCATGTATGAAGTATTAAATATAAATAAAAAATAAAACTAATTACACAGTTTAGACGAAATTCACGAGACGAATCTTTTAACCTTAATTAGATTATGATTGGACACTAATTACCAAACAACAGCGAAAGTGCTATAGTACCATTTCTTAAAAAAAAAAAAAAAAACGCGAATTAAACCAGGCCCAAATGCAAGCTCGCAAATCCTGTGCAGACACAAGGCTGTGCTTGCATTGGTCACCCTTGCTAGCTTGCCCGCGGGAAGCCAATCCAAATACTAGAAACAAAGCGGTGCCACCGTGCCAGCGCTACTGCCACCTATCCGGCTGGCCGGCCATTAATCCAGCGGAGGCCGAAGGCCGGACCGCCGGAGTGGGTGGGAAGCTAGGCAGCGATGGCTGAGCTCGCGTCGGGCGCCGTGAGCTCCCTGCTGGGCGTCATTCGGAACGAGCTGACGCTGCTGGGCCGCGTCCGCGGCGACGTGCAGTTCATCCAGGAGGAGATGGAGAGCATGCACAGCTTCCTTGAGCACCTGGCCCGGCCGGTGCCCCTGAACGGCGAGCACGACCCCCAGGTCCGCACGTGGATGAGCCAGGTCCGGCTGCTGGCGCAGGACTGCAACAAGGATGCCCTCGCCCTTGCGCGTGATGCTTTGGCTGTGGCGGCGACCCAGGACTACTTCAAGTCGACAGTCTTGGTGGACATCCCGGAGGTGCACTTGCCTTATCAGCCGGTAAAGACCTGGGACGTACTCTGCGGGGCCTCGACCGCCGCGCCAATAAGTCGGGGTCGGCCTCAGTGAAGCCAAAGGATGAAGAGGAGAAGCAGGACCCTGACGACGATTGGTGGCAAGACGAGCGCCGTAGGAAACGGGAGATCGAGGAGAAGAAGTGGCAATTGATAATTGAAATTTATAGCCATCATATCAGAGGCATGGATGTTGGCTGCATGATCGCAAAGATGATGGGCGAGATCCAAGAAGCCAAGGGCAAGCGCCTGAACCTGGAACGAATGAAGCACGACGAGCTGGAGAAGGAAGCCATAGGCGTGTTCCTCGTGTGGCTGCAGCTCAAGTCGTCGTCAGATGCGGAACAAGACCAAGGCCCAGTTTAGATCCGAAAAATTTGACAAAATGAGCACTGTAGCGTTTTCGTTGTTATTTGGTAATTAGTGTCCAATCATAGTCTAATTAGGCTTAAAAGATTCGTCTCGTGGATTTCGTCTAAACTGTGTAATTAGTTTTATTTTTTATTTATATTTAATGCTTCATGCATGCGTTTTCGTATTCGATGTGACGGGAAATCTTGAAAAATTTGACGTTTTGGGAGGAAACTAAACAGGGCAAGGAATGAAGAAAGCTAGGCATGCGCTGGCATTGTACGAGTACATCATCATCAAAACAGCCGAGAGGCTTAGAGAAGCACTAGCACAAGATAAGGAAGACGAACCAGCAGGCCTTAATAAGGGAGAAGATGAACCAGCCGGCGTGGACTTGAAGAATAAGCGGATCCATCTCGGCCAAGCCCAGTATGTGCAAATCCTTGACCAGCAACAGCAATACTCAGCCTGATCGGCTGGCAGCCGCTGGCTGGGCTGGCTGGAGCTCCCTCTCAGCAAAATACTATTCACGCGAACCAGCCAGCAATACTTTTCTCTCATGTAAATGAACCAGTAATAATACGAACCAGCCATCCGAACAAGCCGACTACCCCGCAGGCCGCGGAGCGAGACACCAAGACCGCTGCTGCTGTCACTTGCACTGGCACTGGAACAGCTATGCCGACTGTGGTATTGGGTGAGGATCAAATCAAAGAAATTGTTGGAAAGGTGTCAGGATTGTAAATGTTTTGGTAATTTTTAGAAATCGTCTACATCAGCTATGAACCCAATAATTAAGCCATAGCCATTCCGAGGCTGAGAAATTGATTTGATTGGCCATATTTTTCACCTTTAAGTAGAGGATACAGGTTTGTATTGGTAGCAACAGATTATTTTACTAAGTGAGTTGATGCGATTCCTTTGAAAACAGTAACTTCAAAGAATATGGTTGATTTCGTCAGGAGCATATTGTTTATCGTTTTGGGATTTCTCAGAGGCATGGATGTTGGGATTTCTCAAAGGCTTTGTTGTTGTTGTTGTTTGTGATTTCTCAAACCATTACTACTGATCAAGGGACGATGTTCATATCAGAGGAATTCAGAGATTTTGCTGCCAGTATGAGAATTAAATTATTAAATTCTTCTTATTATGCTCAAGCTAATGGCCAGGCAGATGCATCCAATCAAATTTTGATTAAGTTGATTAAAAAGAAAATTAAAGAGCCACCAAGAAAGTGGCACTTGACACTTAATGAAGCATTGTGGGCATATAGGATGACTTGCCATGGATCAATTAAATCATCACCTTATGAGTTAGTATATGGACATAATGCAGTTCTTCCTTGGGAGATTCAGACTAGATCAAGACGTGTTACATTGCAAAATGATTTGACAGTCGAAGTCTATAAAAACCTTATGATGGATGATTTGGATGACTTAAGTTGTCATCGGTTATGCGCTCTTGAAAATATTGAGGCCAATAAATTAAGAGTTGCAAGACATTATAATAAAAAGGTCAAGAACAAACAGTTTTGCGAAGTAGAGTTAGTTTGAAAAGTAAGATTACCGATTGAGTCTAAAGACAGCAGGTTTGGCAAATAGTCGTCTAATTAGGAAGGTCCTTATCGGATTAAATATTGTGCGCCTGGTAATGTTTATATTTTGGAAACACTAGAAGGAGAAGAGGAATTTGATAGAGCAATCAATGAAAATTTCCTAAAGAAGTATTATCCTAGTATTTGGATTAATACTTGATAGCCGATTTATTTGGTCATCGACTCTAATAGCCGGTATCAGGAGGGTATCGCCTTTAGTTCAAAAATCAGCCCTAAGGGGAAAAGCCGATACGATATGTATCGCCTATAGAGCAAAAACACACACAAAGATAATCATATTTATATTTCAGCGGATTCAGAAACGCATTCATAAAGAGAAGCAAAAAATTTATTCATTGATAGTTTGTTCCTAGTACAAACTAATCAAAAACTTTATTAATCACATCCTAGGCGGATGTAATGTCCACGATGGCCGTAGCCGCATCGTTGAAGTCCTCGATCAACTCCTCGTGCATGTCGGGGTCATCGGCCACCGGGAAGCCTGACCCTATGGTGCGGAGCTCGTGCCCGGTCTGGACCTGCGCCGCGACGGACGCTGTGGAGGGTGATCTCCTGGCGCACGCCGGGACGTCGTGTAGGCGGTTGATGAGTAAGGCGCCACGGGCGTTGACGGCCGCCGTAGCCGCGTTCGCCGCCAGTTGAAGGTTCTCCAACTGCATCGTCAGGGCTGGCAATCACAGAAACAAAGAAACTGTCAAGACAAAGGTAGAGAAAAAAAAGAATAGAGGTTTTCTTGGATTCCATCTTACCCGCCACCGTGGCGTCGGACTCAGCCAACCGCGCCCGGGCAACGTTGGTTTCTTCCTCAGCGAAGAGGAGGGCGGCTTGAGAGGCCTCGAGGTGGATCTCATGCTGACCGTTCTCCTGAGTTGTCTTGAAGTAACGGTCCTTGGCCGCCCTCCATTCTTGGAGGAAGCGTCAGGCGTCGTTGCCGAGGAGTTCGATGATGAATCTGGCGTGGGGATGGCGGCGGATGCAACATTGGAGGGCTCGCCGGCCTCGGGGGGAGGAGGAAGCCTATCGTTCAAGACAAACCTGCAGACACGTTAGAAGGTGATCTGTTAATAGGACCAGGAGTTGTTTCGTCCTACCTCATGCGGCGGAGTCGCTGGCTCACTGGCATCTCCTCCTCCGAGAGATCTTCTGCCGCACGCTTACCACGGTTGTCCTCGCCTACCATGGGTGCTGTTAGATCTTGGGAGGAGAAGAGGAAACTGCTACAGGGTTAGTGAAGATGGAAGGACGCAAGAGAATGAGAGCAGTTGTAAATGTAGATGTGTATCAGGCGGAAGCCCTTGGCTGGTATTCATAGCCATTAAGGCGAGACGGTAGATATCTTAGGACATGTGAAAGCAACCCCAATTGATGGAAGGGGAAGCGCTGCTTCACTAATACCGAGGGGAACGCGGTGTTGATGGCTAAGAAGGAATTCGAAGGGTTTTGTGATAAAAGCCGTTTTCAGATTCAGTTAAGTCAGAGTAAAGTCAAAAATCAGAAATCGGCTAATTCAAATCGGCTCTTCTAGCCGAACCAAAAAGTACAGTTATCATCAGGTTTATGTGCTACAGATATTAGAATGTAAATTACAAGTTAAGAGCATCATGAATTACTCATAGTGCTTTTAGCCGAATAGCATCAATTTCTGCAATTTGTTGTTTATCTTCTTCGACTGATCCAAGAATGCTCTCAAGACTGCTGCGAATAGCTTTGCCTTCTTTGACCTTGGTCAGCATTTCTTGCTTCTTCTGTTTGATAGCAATGGGGATCTGAGTCAAGTTGGACTCAAGATGTTCGATGGTGGCTTTCACACTTTTCAGTTCTTTTTCAAGCTCAGCACGCCTAACTCTCAGCTGATTTAGTTCTGGTTCAATTTTGGAAGAAGAATTCTTCAAATTGTCGATCCGTTGTGCTAATTCTTTGGCTTCCTGTTTGTTAGAATTCTTTTTGGCCATCAAAGTTTCACGGTCAGTTAGATTTCTTTGAGCCTTTTTCATCTTGGGAGCTTGGTCTTCGATATTGGATATAGGTATCAAGGCCTCAGCAAGATTTGGGGTCAAATTATCCTTGATGGCCAAGAAGATTCTTCTCATTGGGTCTACATCCTGGATCAAATCGGCTATATTTCTCTCGAGCATTGACAGTATGTCTTTTAGCCAATTTTTGGTCTCATCTGATAAAGTCTCTTGGAAAGGAATGGCTGATGAGCTAATCTCCATTTCGTCTATGTATTCTTCAAAGTTGAAGGAGTAGCTCAGAGCTGGAGAATTAAGTGCCTACATGTGAACAAAAGGAATCTTATTAGAAATGGAAAATGGGTTGACAATGAGATGAATGGTGAGGGGAACACAATACCTTTTCTAGAAGAGACTCTAGCTGAGGAGAAGGAACAGCCGATGACGTGCCAACATTTTTTTCAATATTTGGTTAAATCGGCTCTAGACTTTCGATGCTACTGTTTGTAGGCATCAAGAAGTTTTTCGGTTTATATTTGTTATAGGATAAGAATGAGCATATGAATTTCTTACCATCGACTGTTTGCTGAGTTGGAGAATCTACGGTTTGGGTATCAGCATCAACAGGATCATCTTCAACCGTTGGATTGTTGGACTTTTGCTCTTGTGCGGATGTTTTCTTAGGTGGTGTCTGATAAAGGAGAATGATCAGAGAAGAGTGAGGATTACATAAGATTAAAGGGTTTGAGGAGAAACCTTGGTAGCATCAGGAGGTGAAGTAGAGATGTTCTCATCTTCTGCTATTTTGGGTCTGTCAGAAACATCGGTTATTTCAATTATAATCGACTCTTTAGGGGGATTAGCTGATGAGAGGTTGGTAGACACCGATTCAAATGCCTGGGACAACAATTCGGCACCCAAGGCAGACTGAGATGCAATAGTCGATGGCTGCAAGAAAGGGATTGAATTAGAAGTTGGATATCATCTTAAGACAGGAGATAAATTAAGTTACCTGAGTAATTGATGATTTTGTTTTGCGAAGTCTCTTCCTAGTGGTGGATTTATGAGTTACACCTTGGGTTGCCTTGCGTTTTGAAGACTGATATGTGAGTATTGTTGGGGCACCTAGGGTTTTCATCAACTTTTTCAGAGTGGGTGCAGTTGATCCCATTCTTGAGGCTGGACATGGTGGATAATATTCTATGTGTGGGGGGTATGACCCTGAATACCCACGGCAGACCACATGGGTTGCGCCCTCAGGGGCGGCCCTGCCCACAAGACAAATCCTTGCGGGGCACGACTCTGGTCGGCGCCTTCTGCAAGGCATCTGGAAGATATCCTAAAGATACTACGAGATCTGTTAGGATATGTATGATCTCAAGATTCATGTAATCAGTTATTACTTTCTGGTTATCTCTCAGATCTAACCGACTTGTAACCCTGCTCCCCAGACTATATAAGGCGGGCAGGGACCCCCTCTAAACTCATGCAATATCATACGATAGCTAATACAAACCAATAGACCATAGGAGTAGGATGTTACGTCATACTGACGGCCTAAACCTGTCTAACTCATGTGTCTCTGTTGCCTTCTTATTCTTGATCTCACGCTCCCCTGCCAATCAATCTATCTTCGTGGGATACCCCTTGGAGGACTGTCGACGATATTCTGTCGACACTATGGGATGCCCTTTCCTATCCACGCTTGGCGGATCAAATTCGGTGAAAGGTCCTTGTGTAGTTTTGGTAATTGAGTGACAACCTAGGTGGACTAATTGTGTTTATGTGAGATACATAGGTGATTAGTCCACAGGTACATATGTGTGAGCAACATATGCCATGAAGGTGAAAATGGCTTGGAGATGTTGCAAAGCTCACACATATGATGATGAAGGAGCTCATTGCACATGAGATATGACATTGAGTCATGTGGTCAAGGTGGAGAAGATCATGACATGACTTGGCTTGATGGACCGGTTGCAAGCGTGAAGGGAAAGTCGGAGGCTTTGGAGCAATGGACCGCGTGGTGGTGAAGCTTGAGCAAGACTTGGCGCCGATGGACGAAGGCAACGGTGAAAAGCAAGTGAAGTCAAGATCGATGAACCAATATGATCATGTGATGATATGAAGTGGATCATATCATTGTTGATCATGTTGGTGCATGTGTTGCATCGACATTGGAGGAGATGGAATGGAATGCGCAAGGCAAAGGTATAACCTAGGGCATTTCATTTTACCGGTCATAGGTGTGTAGAGAAGTTGATGACCGGGTTTAGGATAGATGGACGTACTATCAAGAGGGGCAAACTTGTTTGCATATCGGTCATCTAGTGCCACTTGAGTGATCTAACTTTGCATCATCGCTAGGATTGAGTGGCGTGGCAAGTTGAGTGGCTAATCCTTTGGAAAATGATTGTGAAAATGCTAACACACATACACATGGTGGTGTACACTTGGTGGTGTTGGCACATTTGCAAAGGAGAAAAAGTTGGAGTTGATGTGGATCAACTCGGCGATGTAACGGAGGCGAGAGGGGTTCAGAACTCCTAGAAAAGATAGGGTCTCATAGAGTAGACCGGATGCTGGTCACGTGGTGACCGGACACTGGGGTCCTGCGTTCGGTCAGTGGCAGCAGTGAGCGCGCAGGCGTCGATCTTCGACCGGACGCTGGTAGGGTGCGTCTGGTCAGGCTGATGTACGATGATGTAGGTGACACAGAGAAGTTGGAGAAGGACCGGATGCTGATGCTGCGTCCGATCATGACCGACCGGACGCGTCCGGTCGCGACTGGTACCTTACTGGAAACGACCGGACGCTGGGGTTGCTGTGTCCGGTCAGTTTAAGCAGCTACGTCCGATCATCACTTGACCATTGAGATCAAGTGACTGAGGTTGAATGGAGGCAACACGTGGCGAGCATCCGTTGACCGGACGCTGAAGTCCTGCGTCCGGTCGATACGACTGGAGCGTCCGGCGCCCCGAGTTTTGCCCAGTGAAGGGATAACGGATAGTTTAGCCCGTGGGGCTATAAATAGAAGGTGGCCTCAGCCATGGCTAGTGCTGAGCACCTTGGGGGACTTTGTGTCCATGCTTGTGAGTGCTTGGGATCCCTCTATCTCACATATACTTGATAGTTATCATTCGATTATGTGAGAGAGCGATTCTAGTGCGATTGCATCGTGAGGTTGCATTGAGTGACACTAGGTGATCGAGTTGCAAGCCGGTGGTGCTTATTACTCTTGGAGGTTGCCACCTCCTAGACGGCTTGGTGGTCGTCTCCATCGAAGCCCGCAAGAAGCTTGTGCGGTGCTCCAGAGAAGAGCTTTGTGAGGGGCATTGTGCTCACCCCGCGGAAGCCGCGAAGAGCAACTCTAGTTGAGCGTGTCATTGAGCTACCCTTACTTTCAGGGTAGGTTCTTGCGGTGCCCAACGTGCGGGCTTGGCGGGTGATGCCAATTAGCCGCCAAACCATCAAGTGAGCGGTCGACACAACGGGGACTAGCGTGTTGGCAAACACGTGAACCTCAGGAGAAAAATCACTGTGTCAACCTTGTTCTTCCCGTTGGTTTGCATCCTCGTTACTAAGCTTGTAATTACTTTTGCATACATTGTTCTTGTGTAGTTGCTCTTATAATTGGTTAGCTTGTGTAGCTTACTAGTTATCTTCTTGCTTTGTAGCATAGAAGTAGCTCCCTTACGTGGCTAATTTGGTTTGTGTGAACTTGTTAGTCACATTGCTTAGTTTGTGTAGCTAAGTAATTGCGCTCTCTAATTTGGCATTGGTTGCCTTGTTATTGAGCATTGTTAGTAAGCATTAGGTGGCTTTGTGCTTTTGCTTACTAGCATGTGTAGGAGCTCCCTTATTGCTTAAAGTACTAGTGACATAGGTTTGTGTGACATTGCTTCTAGAATTGGTTAGGTGAGCTCTAGCTAGCCTGGCACCTTTGTTGCTTAATTAGTATCTTTGGAAGGTGCTAGAGAACATAGATAGAGGGGTGTAGTCTTGGCTAGACCGATAGTTTTAATTCCGCACTTGTTTCAGTTAGCCGACGCGATTAATTTTAGAAAGGACTATTCACCCCCTCTAGTCCGCTATCTCGATCTTACAAGTGGTATCAGAGCTAGGTCTCTCATTTATGGTCTTCACCGACCCGAGAGGATGGCATCTAGTGGGCTAGATGTTTGTGAGACACACATTTTTTATGGCACAATCTTTGCACTTTGGAAAAATCACATGTTTGATCATTTTCGTGTAAAGGGACCTAAGTTCTGGTGGATTGTCACTAGTGGTCTCACTCATGTCTTGGACCATAGAAATCTCACCAAAGCTCAAAGAGTTCTCTATAAACTTGATGCACATGCTTGTTGTTTTCTAATGGATGCATTGAGTTTTGATTTGATGAAACAAGTAAACTACACGGGAATCGCTCGTGAGATATGGGAGTCCATCAAGCGCACCTTCGGTGATTCCTCCACATGGGATGATGGCAAGTTCAAGAAGGAGGCACATGAGGATGTTGAGCATGACCACAACTCCGTGATTGTGGAAGATTGCTCCACCTCATGGTCAAGTGATGATGATGATCAATTCACTACAAGTTTACTTGGCAAGATTGATGATGCCACAAGTGTTATAAATGATGATGCTACCCCATGCACACTTGATGGTTATGATAATGGATCATGCCCAGATGACATTGCTACTACAAGCTCTCCTACTTCACCACATTGCTTCATGTCATAAGGTGACACCAAGGTATCAAATGATAATGTGGTTGATCATGTTGATTCATATGATGAGCTTGTTAGTAGATTGCTAGCATGACCATGTCTTTAGAAAATGAGAAAGCTAAAACATTGAAATTGGAAAACGAAAACTCATTTCTAAAGAACTCTTGTGAAGAACATAAGAAATTACTTGATGCTTTCAAATCTTCATACGATGAGCTAAAATTGAATCATGAGACACTACTTGCATCTCATGATGAATTATTAGAACAACATGCTTCTCTCATTAAAGTGTTAACAAAGAAACTCAAAAATAGTGAGAGCTCATCACATGGATCAATTGATCAATCACAAATTGTTGCTAACCCTTGTGATGTAGGCAAGAAGCATGTATCCACCTCTTGTGACGATTTATTAGAAATGCCATGTTCTTCGCATATAGATGCTTGTTCTACTTCTATGTCTTGTGAGACTAACTGTTGACACCGTTTTTTGCACGTGTCAAAATAATCGGAGTGGACTAATCGGCAAGGGGAAAGTTATTGAATACTTGGATAGCCGATGAAAGCCAGCTTGTAAAGATGGTTGCCGATAGCTGGTGATGGTCGATGGAAAGGTTGATTTGGACTCGGGCGTTGCCGATGAGGTTGGAGGTGTTGTTGTCGATGCCGATGAAGGGAGGCTTGAAGACTACTGCCGATGAAACATGGAGTATGCCGATGAAGGGAGGCTTGAAGACTACTGCCGATGAAACAGGGAGTATGCCGATGAAGGAAGACTTGAAGACTACTGCCGATGAAATAGGGAGTATGCCGATGGGAAGGAGAACGGTGAGATTTCCATCGTAATTGAGGCGGACAGGGAAATAGATAGAAGTTGATTTCCTTTTCTATATTAGTTAGAGTATGATTCATGTAAGAGTCACGTGTTTCCTTAGATATGGGATTGGTGTCCTAGTTGTGTTTGGTTGTGTCTCTTTAGATCAGGGTATAAATATGGAGTAAGGGGCAATGTAATAGATATCAATCAATATCAAAACCAATTTTTACTCCTATTTGCATCTACTTACTTTTCGGCGACTTCGTCAATTTGCATATTTTTTCCCTTTTTACGAGTTCTCATTGATTCGGCGAGCTGCATCGTTTCAATACGACCTTCGGCGATTCTCGAGTTCCGCGTGAACACCTCTTGGCCGTGACTTCCGGGCGTATCGCTGTTGTCAGGACCAAAGTGTTCGTATCTTCATCCTTGTCGATTAGCAGGTCAAATCGACTGGCACGCTTTGGATATCGATTCGGGTATTAGCCCTTTGTGTTTGCAGATCCACTTTTGCATCAACACATCTTTTGGCACGCTCGGTGGGACCAATCAATCAATATGTTCAATCCCGAGATCGATTCAGGGAACATTATCGCAGTATCAGAAGAAGATCTCAAGGAAGAACAGAGGCAGGCTATGGAAAAGGCTGTAGAAGAATACAAGCAGCTTTGTCTGAGATCGTTTAGCTTGAACAAGAGTGGACAAGTCATCCAGAAGCAAGATTTGCCGTTGCCTCGGCAGGTTACCTTTGACTCCAATCCTGGTAAACTTCAAGAGATGGTTAATTCTGCAGTAAATCATGCTTTGATTAATCATTCCAATGTGCTGTCCAATACTGTTCATAATGCTGTGGTTCGAACTCTCAAAGAAGGACAAGCGGCACCACATTACGTTGGGCCTGCCTATCATCAACCAGAGCCGGCATCTGTCAAAACTCCATCGGCTCCTTCGGCCGTTGTGGGTACAGAAGTTACCTCCCCTCCAGTATTGGCAGGCTCACCTAATATTCAATCTACACCGATACAATCAGATCAGGTACTACCAGGAGGGCGAGTTCAGCTTAATACAGATCTATCGGCATCAGCTATGTCAGGCCCTGTGTCTCAGAATAGCCAGATTCCTACTAATTGGTGGGGATATGGCATGCCTCCGGAGTCATCTGCTTTCAATCCTAGATTACCTCAAGGGTTTGATGCAGTAGGAAGAGCGCCTATACCATCGGCCGTTTCGCCGATGGCTCAAGTGCCTCAATATGCCGCAACTACTTCTGTGCAACCAACTTCAGGAGGTTTCCAGATGCCTATGGTTCAAACATTCAATTCAAGTCCATCGGCGAGCTTACTGCCGATGCAGCAGAAAGCCCCTGCTATGAGTCAAACTGGGGTTCAGTTCATGCCTCAAACCGGTTTTAATTATCCAACAATATCAGCAAATTACCAGCCATCGGTAAGTTTTGTACCGATGAGTTCTAATAATGATTGGTCAGGACAGTTACCTGTTCAACATGCAGTTCAGCGAAATCAGCAGGTTGCAGGGATTCAACAAGGTCATATGCAAGCTGGTTTCCAGAATCAAGCATCGGCAGCCCAGCCGATGAATCCTTTCCAACAGGCTAATGGACCACAAGTAACGGCAAATATGCCAATTGCTGGAGATCATGGGCCACAAAGATATGTGGAGGGATGTCAGCAGGCACCTGTAGAAATTCAACCGGTTCGTCAGCAGGAGGCTGATGCTTTTTGGGCCGATAAGATAGCAGAAATTATGAAGGATCAGTTTGGGATAAAGCCCAAGGTCAATACTTATTCTTATCGGACTCCATACCCTCCTGCATACGATTTAATTCCTCTCCCAAATCGGTACAAGGTACCGGATTTCACTAAATTCTCTGGGCAAGATGATACATCAACAATGGAACATGTCAATCGCTTCATTATTCAATGTGGAGAAGCAGCTAACAGAGATGAATTAAGAGTTCGATTATTTTCATCATCTTTGTCTGGATCAGCATTTACATGGTTCATTTCATTACCACCAAATTCTATTATTACTTGGGTTGATCTAGAAAAACAATTCCATAAGTATTTCTTTGCTGGAATCCATGAAAAGAAGCTTACCGATTTAGTAAAATTGAGACAGCGTAATGATGAATCGGTAGAGAGCTTTGTGCAAAGGCTACGAGATGTAAAAAATAAGTGCTACAGCCTGGTGCTGGATGATCGGCAGCTTGCTGATCTGGCTTTCCAAGGGTTATTGCCACATCTTAAAGACAGATATGCTTCTCAGGAGTTTGAAAGCCTCAGTCATCTTGTGCAAAGGATCTCTGATCAAGATACTAGGGTTTTTGAACCTAAAAAGAATTGGAGTAAAAAGGTATCATTTGTTGAAGAAGTAGGAGATTCTGACTCTGATGAAGAACCAGTTATCGGCTTAGCTGAGTGGGTTAAGAATAAAAAGCCGATATCATGTCCCTTTGGTCAAAAAGAGCCAGAAAAGTTTACCTTTGATATCACCAAGGCCGATAAAATATTTGATCTTCTGCTTCAAGAGGGCCAAATTAAGCTGTCACCTAATCATGTGATCCCATCGGCAGAAGAGTTGAAGAAGATCTTGTACTGCAAATGGCACAATGCAACTTCACACAGTACAAATGAGTGCAAGGTATTCAGGCAACAGTTACAATCGGCTATTGAATCTGGGAGAATTAAGTTCGGTACTTCCAAGGCCTAGAAGCCGATGAAAATTGATCAACACCCTTTTCCAGCAAATATGTTGGATGCCAAAGGGAAGACCAAGGTATTGACGTCAGAGGCTGCTGAGAAAAACGCGTCAGTGGACCCCCAACATCGGATAACTACCGATGATGCAAAAAGTAAGGGTTTGCTAGGAGAAAGCAGTAGTTCCAAAAATCCTCCTCGACCTGGCATTGTGATTACTCATCGGAGGCAGCAGGAGGGTTGGCGTCAACGTAATGACCGATATCGACAACAGCAAGAAGTGAGACGTCAGGAAGAATGGAATCGACATAAAGATCATTGGAGATGTCCGTTTTTCATCCATTGCTGGGAAGAAGGTATTAAATTGCCAACTGTTGAAAATTGCCCTGAGTGTAATGGTTGTTATGGGGTCAATCGCTCAGAAAGGAGGTTTCAACTTGGTAATCGGGGTTTGTCTATCAATGAGCCGATCAGAGGCAGAGCATCAGTGCATGATCGGCTGGGGGGCAGACTTAGTGTACATGAGAGGCTTGGTAAACGCGTTGGATATTTTCCAAGGAATCAAGAGGAGCTTGAGGAGATGGCAAACGCAAGAGTTCCCGATGAGGAAATATTCTACAAGGACCCTAATATACGTCGTGTAGAACCAACTAGGACTTGTTATCAGCCGGTTTGGAAAACCAAGTTTCCTCGATGGTGCCCAGAGGGTCTGACAAAGACGCAGAGAAGGAGGATGCAACGTGAGCGTCAGGAGGATTTATACCAAGAGGAAAATTCCTCCAATGAAAGGCCCGGTCATCAGCAGTGGCAGGTAAAACACAAAAATAAGGGTCCATCGGCAGATGTTAATATGGTATTCATGTTGCCGATGGAGTTTTTGGCACTATCTGATAATGAGGAAGAAGTTGTTCTCTCTGATCAAGTAGCTCAGTTAACACTAGATCCAATGATGGCTGTTTTTGAGAAACCTACCGATGACGAGAGACAGCATCTTAAGGCTTTATTTGTGAAGGGCAGAGTTGATGGGCAGCCTGTGTCTAAGGTACTTATTGATGGAGGGGCTGCGATTAATATTATGCCTTACGTGATGTATCGGAAACTTGGTAAGGGAGATCAAGACTTGACCAAAACTGATATGATGTTGAAAGATTTTGAAGGCAATGTGTCACCGGCTAAAGGGGCAGTGTGCGTTGAATTGACCATCGGCAGCAAAACCTTGCCAACGACGTTCTTTGTTATCAACGGCAAGGGTGCATATAATCTGCTTCTAGGGAGGGATTGGATTCATGCTAATTGTTGTGTTCCTTCTACAATGCATCAATGCCTCGTACAGTGGATTGGGGATAAGATTGAGGTCGTCCCTGGTGATTCTTCTTATATCATTGCATCGGCAGAATCAGATACTTATGAGCGAACTAAATGCATATCAGGAGAAGCTTGGGAAAAAGAGTTCCTTAGAGTTGCTGATTATGAAATTCCACCGATCCAAGCAGTCGGTTCTGAAGAGGAGTTTTAATGGATAGGTTTGCCGATGATGGAAAATTAGGTCAAGGGTTCACATCGGCAGATGATTTAGTAGAAGTAGATATTGGTGATGGTGATAGGTCAAGACCTACTTTTATTAGTGCTAAGTTAGATTCCAAGTGTAAGCAGCGAATAACAGATTTGTTAAAAGAATATAAAGATTGTTTTGCGTGGGATTATACTGAGATGCCTGGATTAGACCGATCGATAGTTGAATATCGGTTACCTATCAAATCTGGATTTCGGCCACATCAGCAGCCAGCGCGCCGATGCAACCCTAATGTACTTCCTGACATTAAGGCCGAAATAACTAAATTAATTGAAGCAAAGTTTATTCGGCAATGTCGATACGCAGAGTGGATCTCTAATGTGGTTCCTGTTTATAAGAAAAATGGAAAACTTCGTGTCTGTATTGATTTCAGGAATCTCAACAAAGCCACACCGATGGATGGCTATCCAATGCCGATTGCTGATTTGTTGATTGATGCTGCGGCTGGACATCAAATTATCAGCTTCATGGATGGTAATGCAGGTTACAATCAAATATTCATGGCTGAGGAAGATATTCCCAAGACTGCTTTCAGATGTCCAGGTCATGTGGGGTTGTTCGAGTGGATAGTCATGACGTTTGGTTTGAAAAATGCCGGTGCTACTTATCAAAGAGCTATGAACTTTATTTTTCATGAATACATCGGCACATTAGTGGAGATCTACATTGATGATGTAGTGATTAAGTCTGGAGATATCACAGCACATTTGGCCGATCTGCGAAAGATACTGGAGTGCACAAGGAAGCATGGATTGAAGATGAATCCTAATAAATGTGCATTTGGTGTATCGGCAGGACAATTCTTGGGTTTTATGGTGCCTCAGCGGGGCATTGAAATCAGTAGGAAGTCTATTGATGCAATTAACAAGGTGATTGCTCCTGCCAATAAGACTGAATTGCAATCTTTGATCGGTAAGATTAATTTCATTAGAAGATTCATATCTAATCTGTCGGGTAAGATCAAGGCTTTCAGCCCACTACTTAAATTGAAAGCTGATCAGGAATTTGTATGGGGAGTTGAACAGCAATTAGCCCTTGATGAAATTAAGAAATATTTATCAAATCCTCCAGTGCTAGTTCCACCTCAACATGGGAAGCCTTTCAGGTTATATTTGTCAACTGATGATACAGTTATCGGTTCAGCTCTTATTCAAGAATTTGAAGGGAAAGAACGTGTTATTTATTATTTGAGCAGAAGATTAGTGGATGCTGAGACGAGGTATTCGGCCATCGAAAAATTATGTCTGTGTTTATACTTTTCTTGTGTCAAATTAAGGCATTATTTGTTATCTGCCGAATGTACGGTCATATGCAAAGACGATGTGGTCAAGTATATGTTGTCGATGCCGATATTAAGCGGTAGAATCGGCAAATGGATTTTAGCATTATCAGAATTTGAACTACGTTACGAATCAACTAAGGCAGTTAAAGGGCAGGTGATGGCTGATTTTGTCACTCAGCATTGTAATACAGTGGACTCTCTGGGGATTGCTCCCTGGACACTTTTCTTCGATGGGTCCACATGTGGTGAAGGAGCAGGTATCGGCATTGTGTTAATTTCACCTCAAGGAAGGAAGTATGAGTTTTCATTGCCGATTGTTGCTACAGCGACAAACAATCAAGCTGAATACCAAGCCTTGATAAAAGGGTTAGAATTGCTGAAGGAGATACGTGCCGATGTTGTTGAAATCTTTGGTGATTCTATGCTAGTTATAAATCAATTGGCTGGAATTTATGAATGCCGAAGTGAAGCTTTGATTTCGTATTATGAGAGATGTTTGCAATTGTTGAAAGGATTTAGAGGTTTTCGTCTTGAACATATCTCTCGATTGCATAATGAGGAAGCTAATCGACTAGCTCAGCATGCTTCAGGGTATCAGCCTATTCAGGAAGTGCTAACATCGGTAGTTGATACCGATGACTGGAGGAAAGAGATTGTCGATTATTTAAAGGATCCATATAGAAAGGTTGAGAGACGTATAAGGTTCCAAGCTACCAAATATGTGCTCCTCGATGATGAATTATATTATCGAACTATAGATGGAGTTTTACTTAGATGTGTTAGCAATGATGAATCGAAAAGCTTGATGGGTGAAATTCATGAAGGAGTATGTGGGGCACATCAATCGGCTTTCAAGATGAAATGGATGATCAGAAGGAATGGGTACTATTGGCCGACTATTCTTGAAGATTGTTTTAAATATTTTAAAGGATGCCAGGGGTGTCAAAAGTTTGGTAATATTCAAAGAGCGCCTGCATCGGCTATGAATCCTATAATCAAACCATGGCCGTTCCGGGGATGGGCTATTGATCTCATTGGTCAGATTTATCCGCCATCGAGTAAAGGACATAAATTTATTCTGGTTGCTACCGATTATTTCACAAAGTGGGTTGAGGCAATTCCTTTAAAAAAGGTGACATCGGTCAATATGATTGATTTTGTGAAAGAGCATATTGTTTACCGATTTGGTATTCCTCAGACTATCACTACCGATCTGGGCACTATGTTTACATCAGGAGAATTTGATGAGTTTGCTGTAGGTATGGGAATTAAAATTTTAAATTCTTCTCCATATTATGCTCAAGCTAATGGTCAAGCTGAGGCTTCTAACAAAGGGATCATCAAACTCATTAAGCGCAAAATTGAAGAAAATCCTAGGAGGTGGCATACAGTATTAAATGAAGCCTTGTGGTCATATCGGATGTCATGTCATGGTGCAACCAAAGTAACGCCTTATCAGTTAGTATATGGACACGATGCAGTATTGCCTTGGGAAATTAAGGTTGGCTCTAGACGAATACGTTCTCAAAATCAGCTGACAGCCGATGATTATAATACTCTTATGAAGGATGAGTTGGAAGATGTGGCGGGTCATCGGTTAAGGGCTTTAGTTAGTATCGAAGAAAATAAGAAAAGAGTAGCTAGATGGTATGACAAGAAGGTGAAAGTAAAAGAGTTTGCCGATGGAGATCTGGTCTGGAAATTGATTTTACCGATTGGGACTAAAAGTTCAAAGTTTGGAAAGTGGTCTCCTAATTGGGAAGGTCCATATCGGATAAATCAGTCTGTTCCTGGTAATGCATATATTTTAGAAACCCTCGAAGGGGTTGTGTTTCCCAGAGCGTAATGGAAAATATTTAAAGAAATATTACCCTAGTATCTGGATGGATGCGTAAAAGTATAAGTGCCGATAACAGTACTATCGGCTAGAATTATGCAAGGATGCCAATGTCTCATAAAGTGCCGATACAATAAATAAGATTACACGTTCAACAAGGATTGGATAGCTAATATCGCACGCAGGCGAATCTGGTCGGCCTCCTCCATTTCTTCGATATCGTCATCGGCAACACCCTCCACAGGCTTGAGTTTTTTCTTCATGGTCAAGGCTTTGCGAGCCTGGATGTCTCTTTCTTGCTGAAGGGCCTTGATGGCATCGGGTAGCTGGCTTTCTTCTTGTTGGGCATGAGTTAAGGCTGCCTCGACTTCTTTCAATTCAGCCAATAGAGCCATCTTCCTTGCTGATAAATCTAAGATTTTCTGCTTAAGTTCAGCACCCGAATTCTGCAAGTTGCCGATGCCCTTGTGCTTCTCATCGGCAATCTATTTCAGTTGTAGCATCTCTTCCTTGAGTTGAGCCTGAGCTGCTCTATCGGCAATGCGCTGAGCAGCCCGTTGATATTGCAGTTGGCGGCTTTCTAAGTGAGCTGCTGGGAAAAGTACTTCTTCAATATTGGCAGGGACCTGGCCACGAATTGTTTTGAAAATTGCCTTTGCGGGGTCCGAGTCATCTACCAGTTGGGCGGTACCTTGTTGTAGCAAGTTCAGGAGGGTTTCCAACTTGGATTTAGTCTCTGCCGATATTGTTCCCAGTGCAAGGGAAGAACTTGTCTCCTCTCCATCGTCGTCGGAAATGTCAATGGCAAAGGAAAATAGGCTGTTCGGGGAGTCTTGTTCCTGAGAGAGAGAAAAGGAGATCAGTTAGGGGTAAGTATGAGTATTGTAAATCAGCTAGGTTGATCGGTTTACCTGTTTCAAGGCAATTTCCTGTGCTTGACTGGAGGAAGCAACCTGGAGTATGTCATGTGGGGGATCGGCTGAGCTTGCCGATGGGATATCCTCTGTGACTTCATCGGTGGTGGGCTCTTGAGGTATGATGACCAATGACATTGGGGCAGGTGTAGGGATCGGCATAGACCTTTGTCGTTTTGGCTGTGCTTCAGTATCTGTTAAAGCTTTGCGCTTTGCTTGGGCATCGGCAACGATTGGCTGGGGGGCATCGACACTTGTTGATTGTGAAGCTTGGACATCTGGTATGTTTGCCGATGTACCCAATTGTTGCTGCAAAACAAGTGTAAGAGATGATATTTAACAGATAAAATGTAAAGTCAAGAAGCTACCTCTGAAGGTTCATCGAAAGAAGTGGTGCTTGATATCGGCGGAATTGCCGATGACGATCCAGTAGTAGTTCTTACCCCCTGATGATTAAGGTTAATACAGTTTGTGACCGGCATAAGTAAAAATAAACAAGATTGTTACCTTAAATGCTTTGACCAAGGTTGTAGCAGCAGCCGATGGAGTAGCCTTGGATGTAGCCAATTTGGACTTGGAAGTGATGGTCTTGGTACGAATCTTCTGGTGGGTCAAAGCGGCTAAGGTGGGAGCGTTGTAGCCGATCGGCGATGTTGGGGAAACAGGCCGGAGATTGAAGGGTTTCCCACTTTTGCTCACCGATGGTGCTGGGTTGTTAACCTGTTACAAGAAAATCAGTTACTGATATATGAAGGGAAAAGCAGAAGGGAGTTAAAGGAAACTTACCGCGTCGTCAGGGATGGCATATTCAGGGTCGATCATGTGCCGATATGTGTGAGCAGAAGTTGCGAACAGTTGTTCTTTCCACTCTCGCCACCATTGCTTATATGACTCGGTGATGAAAGATATTGGTGTCCAGGTGGATATATCAACATCTGTAGTATCGGCATCGGGGGAGAGTTGTACTACCTTGTTCCAATCTGTTCCGCAGGTGATTGTTTCCCTGGGTTTGATCACATCGGCAAAGCAAAGTTTGATTGGCAGTTGCCCAAAAGCCAATTGGCGGGATACTGCCGATGGGTTGTAAAATTCATACGTAATGTTGGTGTTTTTCCCGCTGCCGAATGTGTTTACTGGAATTGCCCTGGGAGTGATGATAGCCATCATGAGCTCATTATCTTGATTCAGAGTGTTATCGGCAAAGTTGAAAAGAAGGGGGAATCTGTTTTCTTCGTCAATATAAGGCACCCAGGCCCTATGATCACGAGAAAGACCATTGTAGAAGCTTTGAAAGAATCTGCCGATTTGGTCTTCGTTGGCTTCTGTTCCAGGAAGGACAATTATGGCTTCACCAAAATTGAGGGGTGAGCGTGTTGCCGATTCATCATCCCCAAGCACATAGTCTTCAGCAATTTCTCGTGGGAATTGTTGAGCAAAAAAGTCCCATTGCAAACGTTTGTGCATATGGGCATTCAGCCACATGTTGATAAACCACCACGGGCCTCCCAGGTTGCCGATGGGTTCGCCAAGCAAAAGTTTCTGAGACACTTGATGAAGAAGATGATAAGTGGAGCTCAGAAGGTATCGGCCAAGAGGAAACCTTACGCCATTAGCCAAAAGTTCAGCTGCAGGGAGGAAGGCGTTGGTTGGTCCTACTGATCGACCACAGAAGATAAATTTTTCTAACCACATATTCAGGAATGTGGCATGTTCCCTCTGGTTAAGTGTCCCGGTCTTCTGGTATTCTTGAATATATCCTGTCCAACGGCCGATGTTGCGGGTATTCACCCTATATTCAGGCTTCCTACCATAAATGGAGCCTTCATCGGCAGTTGAGATGTCCAAGCCAGTAAGCATGTGGATATCGGCAAGGGTAGGGGTAGCTGGGCCATGTCCAAACATAAAAGTGTTGGTCGTGTCTGACCAGAAATAAGCAGCTGCAATTATCATTGATTCATTTTTCTGCATATCGGCAATAGAGAGCCTAATCCATTGGTCTAACCTTCGTTCTGCCCAGTATACTTGCATCGATCTATTAACCCTCAAGTACCAATCTTTCCACCCTTTGGTGGTTTTGGGCCAAGATCGGAATGTGTCTTTCCACAAATTCAGAGAGAAATTTTGGGCTCTAAAGGGGATTCTGTTAACCTCTGCATTGATCAGATCGGTTGGATCTGGGTTGCCCATTGGTCCAAGGCATTGAACGTGCGGCTGATCGGTTGGGATAACTAATTTGTTGCGCAGTTCCTAAGGTTATAGAATCCAGAGAACAGAAGAAAGGAAAAATCACCAACTGAATGAATTTGCGAAAAGATCAAAGTAAAGGGCAATGGAAGTGGAGCGAACCGCGGGGACGTCGAAGTTGATGGCCATTGTCTTGAGGAAGGTGGAGGTATGAGCCGGAAACTTGAAGTTAGCGCCGGAGAAGGGTTCTTGTTGGTTGGGGTCGCGCGGTTGTTCGTCGGAGAGAGAGAATGCCAAGGATTGGAGGCTGAAGGTAGAAAATGAGGGTTCCGGAGAAATCTATTTATAAGCCGCCCGGAATAAGGGTATTTTGGACTTATCTCTATGTCGCGCGCATATAGGTCAAGGCGGTTCAGAGGGATATGGTAACTGTTCGCGCGATAATCAGGGGATTGTACAGATGAGTTGATGACAAGTAATCATGACTTGGAAGGGATATCGATACAGGATATTTTAATTCTGAAAATGGCAGCATTATCATGTTAAGATCTTGCCGATGGGTTATTGTTTTGGTATCTTAACCATAATCAAGGCAAGAGTGGTTGGTGATTGTGCGATATTTACTGAAGTGCGTGAATCAAGACTAGATTTGATTGGATTTGATAACAAATCAAGTTTTGGCTTGGAGAATGAGTTACGGTAATCGGGCGAAGGCAAGCGTTATCTGGAGTAAATTTCGGAGCATTAATGGTTTTATACTCCGAAATTGGGGGGCATGTGTTGATACCGTTTTTTGCACGTGTCAAAATAATCGGAGTGGACTAATCGGCAAGGGGAAAGTTATTGAATACTTGGATAGCCGATGAAAGCCAGCTTGTAAAGATGGTTGCCGATAGCTGGTGATGGTCGATGGAAAGGTTGATTTGGACTCGGGCGTTGCCGATGAGGTTGGAGGTGTTGTTGTCGATGCCGATGAAGGGAGGCTTGAAGACTACTGCCGATGAAACATGGAGTATGCCGATGAAGGGAGGCTTGAAGACTACTGCCGATGAAACAGGGAGTATGCCGATGAAGGAAGACTTGAAGACTACTGCCGATGAAATAGGGAGTATGCCGATGGGAAGGAGAACGGTGAGATTTCCATCGTAATTGAGGCGGACAGGGAAATAGATAGAAGTTGATTTCCTTTTCTATATTAGTTAGAGTATGATTCATGTAAGAGTCACGTGTTTCCTTAGATATGGGATTGGTGTCCTAGTTGTGTTTGGTTGTGTCTCTTTAGATCAGGGTATAAATATGGAGTAAGGGGCAATGTAATAGATATCAATCAATATCAAAACCAATTTTTACTCCTATTTGCATCTACTTACTTTTCGGCGACTTCGTCAATTTGCATATTTTTTCCCTTTTTACGAGTTCTCATTGATTCGGCGAGCTGCATCGTTTCAATACGACCTTCGGCGATTCTCGAGTTCCGCGTGAACACCTCTTGGCCGTGACTTCCGGGCGTATCGCTGTTGTCAGGACCAAAGTGTTCGTATCTTCATCCTTGTCGATTAGCAGGTCAAATCGACTGGCACGCTTTGGATATCGATTCGGGTATTAGCCCTTTGTGTTTGCAGATCCACTTTTGCATCAACACTAACCTTTTGAAGGAGAACAATGAGCTCAATGAACAAGTGAAGAAATTGAGCAACAAGTTAGAGAGGTGATACAACTCTCAAGTCACCTTTGAGCATATGTTGAAGACTCAAAGAAACTTTAGTGACAAGAGTGGAGTCGGCTTCAAGACTAGCAAAGTCAATCATCAAGAAAGCCGAAATGACATAAGTGGCATTGGCTTCAACAAGAGCAAGATCAAGGGTGAAAGATGGGCCAAGAGAAGATATGAAAGAGAGATGAAGAAGCAAGAACAAGAGAAGCTCTCTCATTTCATGTGCTTCAAGTGCCATGAATTGGGACATCTTGTAAATGGTAGCCCCAATGAAGAAAAGCTCAAGTTGAAGAAAGAAGAAGAGATGCTAAGGCATGTGAAGTGCTTCAAGTGCCGCACTTGGGGTCATCTTACCTCAATGTGCCCAACCAAGCAATTGGTGAAGCAACAAGTGAAGCCCCAACCAAAGCCACAAGTTGAGCAAGAGAAGACACCCCTAGAGCAAATCAAGATCAACCATGAAGATGGTGGTGATTTGATGATAAAGAAGAATAAAACAAGAAGGGGTGGAAAGGCAAGGCATCCAATGCAAACTCAAGATGCCAAGATGATGAGCAAGAATGAAGATGAGAAGAAAGATTATGCTCACATCAAGTGCTTCAAGTGTGGAAGTACGGGACACTTTGCCTCTAAGTGTCCTACCAAGCTTGAGAAGAAGGATCAAGCAATCCATGAGAGGCAAGGCAATGAGAAGCACCATATGAGCAAGGAAGAGAAGGCTCAATCAAAGAGAAAGTGCTACTCATGCTGGGAAAGGGGATACATGGCACATTCATGTCCCCTAGGTAAAACTTCTAAGCCTATTTCAATTGATAATGATTCTATGCTTATGAAGGATGATAATGGTACCTCTATGGTTGCTATTGCAAAATATCCCGCTATTCATACTAAGGCTATGCCTAAGTATGTTGCTCCTAACTTGAGAGGACTCAAACTTGTTTGGGTACCATCAAAAAGTGGATGATAGATTGTAGGTACCATTGGCATTGAAGACTTGATTCAATTGATTTCATATTGATTATCATATGTTGAGTCAAGATATGAAGCCTAGTGCGCATCCAAACCCAATGCCAAGTGAAAATTGAGTGAAGTCCAAGTGCTATCAACATACAAGTGCTATAATTCAAGTTGTTGATGATTCATTGGATATATTTGATGACTTGCAAATAATTGAGTTGAAGGTTGCTAGTTGGATGATCATGAGCTAACCAAGGTATATCTCTTGTTGATCATTTCATTTGGGTGCATATGAGTTGATTGAATTGGATAAATATGCAATGTTGCTTGCTATGAGATGATTGAATGGATAATTAATTAGTAGTCAAGTTTGGATTGATTTGTGTTGGATAAGTTCATAAGATAACATTTAGTAAGTGGATTGAATGGATTTATGTCTTGTGAAAGTATTCAAATGAGTTAGTTTTAAGTTTGATTCATATTTGATGAAGTATAGCTCAAGTGATTGAAATCTGTCCTATATTAAAAATCTGAGTGAGCTGTGATCTTAGCCATGTTTGAGTAATCAAAACTTATTGGATTGGTATAAAATTGGTATACATGCTCTAGACTTATGGTATAAGATGCTATAAAATTTTCATGAGAATTGGATAAGAAATGCTTCAGTTTTGGAGTGGATCTTGTCAGCTATAGTGCATCAGTTTTCAGCATGTAGCAGTGGTGGAAGAATTGAAATCTGGTAGCAATCTATAAGTCAAATGAATCTCAAATTTTTACAGCTACTAGATAACTTAGTAATGCACACCTCCACAAAATTTCGTGGTATTTGGATTTGTACTTTGAGAAATATGCTTATTCCTATGAAGGGTACAAAATCTGTAAGAAAAGTCATAAATGTTGGATTGATCTAGAGTCACTTTGATTGAAAGGTCCTCAAGTTGGAAACATATTAATAAGTAATTGAGGCACCTAAGTTTGGTTTTGAGATGATCTAGAAGCATGACAAGAAAAGAGTATAAGGCCATTTGATTGTGGAGTGCACTTTGCACACTTTTGGTACTCAAGATGAAGATCAAGATCAAACTCAAGTTGAAGATGAAATTTAAGTTCTAGATATGATTGGAGATCATTTGGTAGAAAGAAAATGACTTAAAGAAGGAATTAAGGTTACTCATCAAGTTAAGTCCATCACTTGGATCAATCAATCAAGTTATTTTAAGTGAGTGTCAAGGATGGTTCTTTGAGAGAGGTCACTTCTCCCTAGTGTAGGGGCTTGCCGCCTATGCATAGGTAAACCAAGTGTGGAACTTGGAAGGCTAACATGGAAGTGGTGATCCGAGGAACATTTGAGATGCTTAGTTGAAGCAATCAAAAGGGTTGATCAAGAAAAGCAAGCAACACCCAAAAGAGAGCTAGTCATGATATTTCAAGTAGTATTCTCAAATTGATACTCTCATGCAAGCAAAGATCAAAAGATAAAGCAAGCCAACCACAACAAGAAGGTGCACTTGATCATAAGTGGTATTCATTTCATATGGGGGAAGAATGGAATTCAAAATGGTATCTATTGGTCTTCACCAAGCTTATAATTGGACTTCACATTGCTATTGGAGTTATGAATTAGAATCTATATGGCTATCCTCTACTCCAACATAGCAAAGGTATCATTGTAATGTGCATGATTATTTCATCCCTTACTAGTATGCTGTTAGTGCATATAGTACATGCTTCATAAGATCATGCATAACAAATGAAACGTTTAATTTCATAGCCTACCACTATTGCTTGAATGATTAATTGATCTAGTGGTTAGTATATGAATTTGTTCATGAGCTAAGTAAACCCAAGTACTTGATCTAATTTGGATTGCTAACAAGTGACAAGTACAACATTGGCAAGATAACCCTTGCAAGAGGTGTGAAGAAGCTTGTCATTGGTTCAAACCGGACTTGAAAGCTTAGGCAAATCAATTTAGTTCAAGTCAACCATAGAAGCTCATGATAGTGATAAGAGTACAAGCACAAGACAACAATGCAAATGGATATCTAGTTTGTTTGTTTCAAGTTGTATCTAGACTCAAGTATTTCATCAAAAATCTACAAATGATGTCTAGATCAACTCACAAGTGATATCCTATAAGTGGTACTTATGAAGATAGCAAATGTTCAAGAAATAGTTTTCATTGATAAATCCAACAAGTGATTCCATACTAGAAAATTCTTTCAAGTGATATCATATCTACACATGGCATCAATCATGCAAGACAATGGTTTCACAAGTGATCCTCAACTTTAAGTGATCATCAAATGAAGAATGCATCCTTCACCTACAAGAGCTCAAGTGTATCAAATGGATGACCCATGCTATCACATAGGGGAAGGTGTCCCACAAATTGATCTCAAGATAAAAAATCTTATGTGTGGTATCTCAAGAAGCCCTACACAAGATACAAGTGGTATCTACAAGTGTTGTCATTCCAACAATCAAGTGATGTCTATAAAAAATGCAAGATTCAAGCCTCAACCATCTACCCCAAACGTATACCTTTGCATCAATGAGAAGCTCACATTTTATGGAAATTGATGACAAAGGGGGAGAGATTGATTGGATTGCATTTGATATGTGCATATTCATGTGCTTGCTTGCATTACATAAGCTTTCAAATTCAATATACATGCTTGTGTGGTGTATGCTAGTTGTAGAACTTGAATGATGATTTAATAACTAGCATGCATAGGATGATAGCTAAACACTTGATATGCTTTTCAAGTAATGCTTGTACCTTGCTTTTAATGTTGATCTCACAAGGTATCTAGTGCTTTTATTTTCAAGTGATATCTAGCTAACCATGGTGCTAAGGATGAACTTAAAGGTGCAACTCCGATTGGTACACGCTTCAAAGGTTTATTCTATACACCTTAGCATCATTTAGTAGTAATTACTCTTCCACAATTTTAATCTATGCTTATATGTGAGCTTCAAATCAAACACTCTAGCACATATGTAGGGGGAGCTAATATTACCATCTTGGATTTGTGGTACTTGTCCAAAATCATTTTCACATGGTAAAATTGCTTGGGCAAGCAACATGAATCCAAAAGAGCTTAATTTCCATATCTTTGTAGAATTGTCATCAATTACCAAAAAGAGGGAGATTGAAAGGTCCTTGTGTGGTTTTGGTAATTGAGTGACAACCTAGGTGGACTAATTGTGTTTATGTGAGATACACAGGTGATTAGTCCACAGGTACATATGTGTGAGCAACATATGCTATGAATGTGAAAATGGCTTGGAGATGTCGCAAAGCTCACACATGTGATGATGAAGGAGCTCATTGCACATGAGACATGACATTGAGTCATGTGATCAAGGTGGAGAAGATCAAGACATGACTTGGCTTGATGGACCGGTTGCAAGCGTGAAGGGCAAGTCGGAGGCTTTGGAGCAATGGACCGCATGACGGTGAAGCTTGAGCAAGACTTGGCGCCGATGGACGAAGGCAACGGTGAAAAGCAAGTGAAGTTAAGATCGATGAACCAATATGATCATGTGATGATATAAAGTGGATCATATCATTGTTGATCATGTTGGTGCATGTGTTGCATCGACATTGGAGGAGATGGAATGGAATGCGCAAGGCAAAGATATAACCTAGGGCATTTCATTTTACCGGTCATAGGTGTGTAGAGAAGTTGATGACCGGGTTTAGGATAGATGGCCGTACTATCAAGAGGGGCAAACTTATTTGCATATCGGTCATCTAGTGCCACTCGAGTGATCTAACTTTGCATCGTCGCTAGGATTGAGTGGTGTGGTAAGTTGAGTGGCTAATCCTTTGGAAAATGATTGTGAAAATGCCAACACACATACACATGGTGGTGTACACTTGGTGGTGTTGGCACATTTGCAAAGGAGAAGAAGTTGGAGTTGATGTGGATCAACTCGGCGATGTAACGGAGGCGAGAGGGGTTCAGAACTCCACCAGCGGAGTGTCTGCCCGTAGAGTACGGACAGTCCGATGGTGCTACCGGCGCCCTATACAGAAAAGATAGGGTCTCACAGAGTGGACCAGACGCTGGTCACGTGGTGACCGGACACTGGGGTCCTGCGTCCGGTCAGTGGCAGCAGTGAGCGCGCAGGAGTCGGTCTTCGACCGAACGCTGGCAGGGTGCGTCTGGTCAGGCTGACGTACGATGACGTAGGTGACGTAGAGAAGTTGGAGAAGGACTGAACACTGATGCTGCGTCCGATCATGATCGACCGGACGCGTCCGGTCATGACTGGTACCTTACTAGAAACGACCGGACGCTGGGGTTGCTGCGTCCGGTCAGTTTAAGCAGCTGCGTCCGGTCATCACTTGACCGTTGAGATCAAGTGACTGAGGTTGAATGGAGGCGACACATGGCGAGCATCCGTTGACCGGACGCTGAAGTCCTGCGTCCGGTCGATACGACCGGAGCGTCCGGTCGTCCTGAGTTTTGCCCAGTGAAGGGGGTAACGGCTAGTTTAGCCCTGGGGCTATAAATAGAAGGTGGCCTCAGCCATGGCTAGTGCTGAGCACCTTGGGGGACTTTGTGTCCATGCTTGTGAGTGCTTGGGAGCCCTCTATCTCACATATACTTGATAGTGATCATTCGATTGTGTGAGAGAGAGATTCTAGTGCGATTGCATCATGAGGTTGCATTGAGTGGCACTAGGTGATCGAGTTGCAAGCCGGTGGTGCTTATTACTCTTGGAGGTTGCCACATCCTAGACGGCTTGGTGGCGGTCTCCGTCGAAGCCCGCAAGAAGATTGTGCGGTGCTCCGGAGAAGAGCTTTGTGAGGGGCATTGTGCTCGCCCCGCGGGAGCTGCGAAGAGCAACTCTAGTTGAGCGTGTCATTGAGCTACCCTCACTTTCGGGGTAGGTTCTTGCGGTGCCTGACGTGCGGGCTTGGCGGGTAATGCCAATTAACCGCCGAACCACCAAGTGAGCGGTCAACACAACGGGGACTAGCGTGTTGGCAAACACGTGAACCTCGGGAGAAAAATCACCGTGTCAACCTTGTTCTTCCCGTTGGTTTGCATCCTCGTTACACAAGCTTATAATTACTTTTGCATACATTGTGCTTGTGTGGTTGCTCTTATAATTGGTTAGCTTGTGTAGCTTACTAGTTACCTTCTTGCTTGTGTAGCATAGAAGTAGCTCCCTTGCGTGGCTAATTTGGTTTGTGTGACCTTGTTAGTCACATTGCTTAGTTTGTGTAGCTAAGTAATTGCGCTCTCTAATTTGGCATTGGTTGCCTTGTTATTGAGCATTGTTAGTAAGCATTAGGTGGCTTTGTGCTTTTGCTTACTAGCATGTATAGGAGCTCCCTTATTGCTTAAAGTACTAGTGGCATAGGTTTGTGTGACCTTGCTTCTAGAATTGGTTAGGTGAGCTCTAGCTAGCCTGGCACCTTTGTTGCTCAATTAGTATCTTTGGAAGGTGCTAGAGAATATAGATAGAGGGGTGTAGTCTTGGCTAGACCTATAGTTTTAATTCCGCACTTGTTTCGGTTAGCCGACTCGATTAATTTTAGAAAAGACTATTCACCCCCCCTCTAGTCCGCCATCTCGACCTTACATTCGGTATCCTACAAAAGAATTTGTTAGATGAATTGATAGTAGAACTTGTTAGATAATCATTCTCAAAGAAAAGTAGTAAATTACCTCACTATCAGAAGTAAATTCTTCATCCATGGCTAAACAGTTGGGATGAATTGGACTGCAGAAGAGGTGAGAGTGTCATTCTTGCCACCAGGAATCAAATAAATTTGAGAAGAAGGTAGCTCTTGTCCATTCATGCAGGCAAAAAGAAGGAAGGTCTGGTCCTAGTTGAAAAACTCTAGAAGCTTCTATCATCTCACTGATACCTTCTCTTGGCTTCAGAGTGTTCCTAAAGAATAACCGAGGAGGTAGTTGACCAAGGCCGAATTGACGGGCCACAAAAGAAGAATTATAGAATTCATAAGTTGGAAGGTTATCTGGAAGAAAAGAACCAGTAGCCATTTTACCACGACCATGGTGAAATTCGGCTGGCAGTACACAGGGTTTGATAATACAACTAAAAATTGCAGCAGCTGTTTCATCTGAGCAACCTGATTCAAACCGAAATTTGACTGGCAGAACTAGTTCATTGTCTTTATCCTCATCATAAGGCGGCCAAGTCAAGATATTTGCATCAAATCCTCTGAAAAATTTCTTGAAAATGTGGCCTATATCAACAGCAATTGTTATGGCTGATGCAGCTTCACCATAATTCATATACTGTCGAGTTCTTCCTTCTTTTTCTTTATAATCTTCAGCAAAGTTGGAAGAAGGTAAGCTCAGATTCCTAAGATTGGGTCTTACAATGTTGTGTATGTACAGATTCAGCCACAATTGTATTAACCACCAAGGACCACTGATGGTATGCACTAGTTCATTTTTCAGTAATTGAACAGATACTTGGTGCATCAGGTGATAAGCAGACCCTAGCAGATATTTTCCGAGGGGGATTTTATTGTCGGCTGCTAGACGTTTTGTCATGTATTTATGATTATAAGTTGGTCCGCAAGATGACCCACAAAAGATGAATTTTTCTAGCCACATGTTCAAGAAAGCTACATGCTCTCTTTCATCAACAATCGATCTATCCCAAATATGGTTCAGAATATAGCTTGCACATCTTGTGCAGTCTGATATTTTAGCTAATTTCTTGGACCCAGCACTTAAAAATCATAGGGTTGTACTGATCCTGTTATTCTAAGGCCGGTCAACATGTAAATATCGACCAAAGTGATGGTCATTGGACCGTGACCAAAAACAAAAGTATTCAAAGTGTTGGACCAAAAGTAAGATGCAGAAATCAGAAGTGAGTCATTCCTCTCCATTCCAGACAGTGAGAGTGTCAGGCATTGATTCAAGTCATAAATTTCTCAATCTCTAGCCTTTTTCTCTGATATCCTATGGAACCAATCCCTTCATCCCTTAGGCATTTTGGGCTAGTTTCTAAAGAGAGTTTTGGTGTTCTAAGAAGGCAAATCTACTATAGATTGTTTGAAGGGGATTCGGTTGGTTTTTTGATTGATGAAATCGGATGGATCAGGGTCACCCATGGGTCCAAGGTAATAGGCATTAGGAACAACAGCTGATGGAATCAGAATTTCGTTCCTCATTTCTTAGAAACTAGTTGGGATGAATTTAAGAAAAAGAAAAATACAGAGTAGCAGCTAACACTTGAAAGGCGAAAGTTTGAAGGCATACCTCAGGAACGTGGTTGTTGGTTGCCATTGTAGCCAAAATGGATCTAAATCTGAGAAAGGTTACTTGAATGGCAGTTTGGTAGAATAGAGGATTTGCTAGGGTTAAGGCTTTGGTGGTGGCGGCTTTGACTGTTGAAATTTGCTCGAGAAAGAAGGGGAAAGTAAGCAGGCTGAGCAAGCTGGAAATGATACTGTTGGGGTATTACATAGAATTTGGCCCGAGAGATCAGGAGCCATGGGTTTATTTTGGAATGAGCGGTTGCAACGCGGTGAACAGATGAATAGGAATTTTGAAATAAAATTATTTTTGTCCCAAAATTGGGGGCATATGTTTACACCAAATTTTGAGAAGAGGAACGCGGAAACTCGAAGCTTCTAGGATTGTGTCATCAAGGAATTGATTAAATGTGAATCGGTATCAGCTGATTTAGATGTGATATCAGAATCGGCTATTTTATGGATGACGTCAGCAGACGGCGTCAATGGGCTATGTTTGAGTGGCGCCAAGAAGATGTGTCGGACTCTACAAATATGAAAAATTGAGGTCCAGGTTATTATTAAGTTAGAAAGTTTTCTTTTATTCGAAGAATTATAATGAATCGTATTTGAGTAGGATTCATGTTTAGGTTCTGGGTATAAATAGTAGACCCTGGTTATTGTAAAGAAAAAATGAACACTCAATCAATACAATCTTTTCGGCTTTCGTCATCGTATTAGGAGTAGGAGTTGTGTAGATCTCGGTGAGTTCTTCAACAAACAGGGATGCATCGACTGATAGACCTCCAGCTTGCTTGTGAGTACCGTTATGACTTGTATTATGCTTGTAAAGCTGTATCAGCTGATTGATCTTTTATGATCCATAATATAAGTTAGCTATCGATCTATATCATAGTTTGTAAGGCTGCATCAGCTGATTGATCTCTTATGAATCATAATATAGATCAAAGTTATCGATGTTGTGTTAAATAACTTGTTGTTTAATACAATATCACTAGTTATCGAATCTGCTAAGATTGGTACGATTTTTCATGCTGTTTTTGGTTGATTCACCCATTATCGATCTTGTTGTAATTAATATTTTATTAATTATACCAAAATCACTCGATTGAGATAGAGATAGATCGACATCATATCATCTTAATTGGTCATCATTTGATCCGGTCACGCTTCAAATCTTATAATTGATAGCTTAATTCCGCTAGATCGGCTGTTTTATCTCTATTCCAGTCAAGCATAGTATGCATCCAAAGACATGTTTCAATCTTGAATAAACTCACTAGTTAATGAAATATAATCTAATGACACTACCATATCTGTATCGATCCGGTCGAACCTCACTAGTAAGACTTTAGATTAGAAGTTATCGATTAGTGATCTTGTTCATGATCAAGATATGTACTTTGTTTGTTTGCTATGACTGCATCGGCTATTTTAGCCGATTTGCCTATACTCTCACACATATAACATGTTTTTATGAATCTGTCAACATATAGATGATTTTATAGATTCTTTGGCTTTAGTTTATTATCGTTATCATAGTTGCATCGATCCGATCGAACCTCACTGTTGATGATAATAGATTAGACTCAAAACTGTTTGTGGATTTATTTATATTAGATAGTCGATTTGTTCACATGTTATACTCTTTTCATCAGACTTATCGGCTCGACGCTTTATATCGATCATGTTCCATTTAGCCAATGATGCTTTCTGATGTTCCATGAACATCGGTTATTTTGATTCATATCATTATCATTTAATATTAGCTAATAATCCTTGATTTAAAGATCTTCATTTTATGGATATGCTGGATATCGACTATTTAGTCGATAGCCTCATTGAATCGGCTATCTAGCCGTACATTTGAAACTGTTTGGTGCAACACCGACATGTTCCACCTTAAATTACTGATAAGATTTTCTCTCCTTGTTAATTGCAGGCCAAATTAACTGGCACGTCGTTGGATTTTCTGAATCGGCTAGTTCTGTGTTGAAGCCAAGCAGATCTTTAGTCTCGTTCCACTCAGATCTTTCGGCTTACTGTGTGTTGATCACATCGTCACATTTTTGTATCAACATCTGGATATGATATCGTTCGATTCTATTTACTATCCTACAAATTATAGTTCTTTTTTCTACTACGGGCTAAAAAGGTAACTTTAGTGAGCAAACCTTGATCCCAAAATTAAAAACAGCTTCAAGTACAAGCCATTTTGGTAACATCCAAGCTTCTACAGTATCTGAGGTTTCTTTGAATAAATCAAAATTTTAGTAAGGTTTCTTTTGATATATTGGATTATTTTTATGGGGTGATAATCTTTATTTTTGTCCATATTTTAGAAAGATATTTGAAGTGTGGTATGAGGATGTGAGGAGTAGTAGGAGGGCAATGGGAAGATGGTGAGATTATACTAAGCATCCCATTACACAAGGAAGACAGGCTCTGATGATGGTAAGAGGGTAAGGTAAGTTGCACCGTCAAGTCAACATACTTCAATCACAATTCGGTCAAAAAAAAAAACATACTTCAATCACAAGCTCTGCAAGTAGTTTGATGTGAGAGATGGGGATATTTGCTCATAACTGATAAATGTTTATGTACTTCATGCATCAGGAGTTTGTAATGTAGCCTACTGTATAGCAGCTTGATAGTTTATTCTAAATCAGGGTATTGTCCTATTATTTCAAAGTATTCTCATTTGTATAGATGGGTGTGGTTTCCAATTTGGCACCGGTAACTGAGTAGTTGAATTTTCAATTCAAAAAAGCTAGAATTTTAATGCCAATTAGAATTCCTCCTTTATAAATGAATTTTCTTTTGACATCCTCCGTGTGTGTCGCACGTGCTTGTTTACTAGTTTAAATAAATTATCATAATATAAATAATACTCCACATGCTAACTTCACCTTGCTGTGATTATGAAACCAACCCCACCACTTGTAATATGCCAACAATAGCATCTCAAACCTCAATTGGAGTGCATCCAAAAGGCGATCTCAGTGGTTTCAAAAAAAAAAAAACTCTAACCTTCAGTGGAAGCCCAGACAACAAAAGGAGTTTCTAGCCTCTCTACTGGCACCTCAAAGGAAGAGAAGAAAGGCACCGTAGGGGTGCGCGGGTGGTTAGGAATGAGAATGATCGTCGCCTCCATGTTCACCGGTGAGGAGGCATTGCCACATCACCTATTATATAGGGTTTTGCGCCCGTTTTGGATCTAAATGATAGCCAAACCAAGTTCATGGAGCCAAAAATACAAACCAAGAGTTTGGAGACCTAAATGACATCTATCGTTAAGTTCAAGGATCGTCCATAAATTTTACTCCTTTTTATGCTTGTATGCCTACAATATAATGGCATGACACTATAAATATATGCTCCGAGCAGACAAAAGCCTTTTTCTCTTTTTATTTAGTTTCTTCCCAATCCTATTCCAGATAGACATTTAACATTTGCGGCTTTTTAGTTGTACATTGATGGAGATAGATGTTGTCTTGGTTGGCGTCGGTTTTTTAGGCGGCGACCTGCGGCTCGAGAACTCCGGCGACCACCCTTACCGCTGTCCTTGTATCCGGTTATAATTCCAGTACTAAAGTTAACCTCGTAGCATCTAGAAGTGTTACAATAGAGAAAAGAAGAGATGTAGATGTAGATAGAAGAGAAGAGAGAGATATTTAGTTGTAGATAGAGAACTAGAGATAGAGATTTTCCAGATATGCACATGGCTGCATCAAGTAGAAGTAGAAACCCCCTCTAACCAAGTAGAACTACAACTTCTCCAGTTCTCCCCTGTAATCTCGACGCTTTGGCACTGCGGCGCATCCACTACTCACTAGCGAGCTGAGCTACACATTGTAGCAGTCACGCAAGCGATTCTGAGCCGCCATTGCCAAAAGCAAGAGCATCCGGATGGCGGGAATGGTCGGCGCTTCTCCCGTGGCCAGGAAGGAGGCGGACGTGGCGGTGACGGTGAGTGCGCAGGCGGCGGCGCTCGGCGATCAAGCTCACGTCCAAGAGACCGACATTCCGTACTCCATTGCATGTAGCGGCGTGCCGTCGTCGCCGTCTGGGCTTCACCTCGGCGCGTGCGCGTCCATCGTGCGCATGGCGACAGAGGTCAGTCTCGACGCGCACCACCACGGGGCCTCCGCGGAGGCGCCGCAGCTGCTCAATCAGACGGGGCACCTGACGCTGACGATCAGCACCGAGGAGCTGTGGCGGGACCGCCGGTTCGATCACTTGAAGACCTTCTCCAGCGGCAGCCGCGTCGAGCGCCAGCTCTCCACCCTTCACCCTCATCTGGCAGAGATCGAGGACGTCGCAGACTCGAAGATCTCCGAGGAGGAGGAGGCGACCGGCGACGGCGACGGCGACGGCGACAACGAGAACGAGGTCCCCAGCGCCGACCGATACTTCTCCGCCCTGCAAGGACTGGAGTTGGAGACGCTGAGAGCGACGGAGGTGTCGACGCTGCCCGGCGACGAGACGTGGCCGTTCCTGCTACGGTTCCCGGTGAGCGCGTTCGGGATGTGCCTGGGCGTCAGCAGCCAGGCGATGCTGTGGAAGTCGCTGCAGTCGGAGCCCTCCCTGGCGTTCCTCCACGTCAGCCCGGCCGTGAACCAGGCGCTCTGGTGGGTCTCTGTGGCGCTCACGGCCTTCGCCTCCTCCGTCTACCTGCTAATGGCGGTGCGCCACGAGTTCTGCGACCCCATCCGCGTCCACTTCTTCTTCGCGCCGTGGGTCGCCTGCCTCTTCCTCGTCAAGGGCCTGCCGCGGCCTGTGCGGGCGATCCACGACAGCCACGTCGTCTGGTACGTGTTCATGACCCCGATCTTGCTGCTCGACCTCAAGATCTACGGCCAGTGGATGTCCGGCGGCGGGCGCCGGCTGTCCAAGGTGGCGAACCCGACGAGCCACCTGGCCGTCGTCGGCAACTTCGTCGGTGCGCTGCGGCGAGTTCGGCTTTGGCGCCAAGATCCCCTACTTCATCTCCCTCTTCCTCTTCATGTCGCTGGTGGTCCGTATCAACTTGTTCTTCAGAGGAGTCAGGTTCTCGCTGGCGTGGTGGGCCTACACGTTCCCGACGACGAGCGTGGCGGCCATCGCGACCACCATGTATGCGTCGTCGGTGAACACCTTGGTCAGCCGGGCGCTGGCGATCGGGCTCGGCGGGATCGCGTCCGTCACGGTCACCGGTGTGCTGGTGGCAACCATGTACCACGCCTTCGTGCGCAAGGACCTGTTTCCCAACGATGTGTCCATTGCCATCATGCAGCGGCCCAACAAGCCCAATCATGCGGTGGCTCAATTGGCCCGTTGCATCCTTTGAGCTGATCGAGTTTGCACTCTCGTAGCTAGCTAGATTGTTTTTTTTTACTTCTATGTATAATAAATTTCAAGCTTATATATATCGAAACATTTTGTACTCAACTAGCCAGGGCTTCATAGCGAAACATTTAATTGCATGCTGTGTTAATCCCATTGCAAGACATTTCACATACAAGGGAATTTGTTATACTTTCTATATGTACCGTAACTTTGCATCTCTTTTCTACACAAGTAAATAAACATGTATTGTAATATAATAGAAAAATAATGCTACGATAATATAACTGCGAGGATACCACCTCGACCGTCCAGCTGGTACCACGCATCGTCCTTTCGATCAACACGGCACCAACTCGGCGGTCGCAAGAAGATCCTAAAGCCAACCACGAGCTACACTAACCCGTAAGATCAAGTCATAGAGGTACACACGTACGCTACGAAAGGAAACGTACTTCATCACATTTGCATTATTTAGTATTTACAATTAATACTAAAGTAAAATAAGTGGCAAGTCAACAGTTAACATCTAGCGTAACCAACTAATTAAAGTACATAACCCGTATTCTAAAGTTCGCTCCTGCAGTATCTGCTTCATCAGAGATAACTGCAGCTCTCGGGGCGCCCATGCATCCCTTGCTCTGCTAAGCTGTTTACTCTACTCAAACTCGGCGACCATGAGTAGCAGCTGAACTTGCACCACTGGCTTCTCTCAGTGCGTGCCCATCCTGTCCCTGCAAATACGAGCTGAACCAATGGCAACCTGAAGTACGTGACGTCCGCATGACAATGCAGTGATGGACAGGGGTGGATCCACCAATCTACAGCATGTTCGTTTGGCTGTGGCTTGTCGTAAACGATCGTAAATTTCCAGCCGGAGCAGTATTTTTCTCTCACACAAACCAACCAGCGGTACTTCTTCACGAACCAGCAACAATATGAACCAGCCAACCGAACAGGCTGCTAGTGAGGCCTGGCGGCCGCCAGACCTTCCCGGCGGCGAGATTGACCACACACACACACACCCCACCCCCCAGAAGGAAGAACACGAAGAATGTACGACCGAGGAAGATGAAGGTCGAAGCATTGCTTTTACTTGGAGCGCGTCCAGGTAGGGATGCAAACGGTCGGATAAAAATCCGACTGTCCGTCCGTTCGGAGGGGCTGAAATACTGACATGAACGTTTTACCGGATGTCCGGACGATTTCACGGATATCAGATACGAATTCAAATACTTTACTTTTTAAATTTATACTGAATTGAAATCCTACTTTTAAATGTCTTAATATAATTACAGTGCAAAACCGTTTAGACTATTTAACTCCATTTAAACACCGTGTAAACGGCCTAAACGCTAAACGGAAGACGAATGACGGTTTACCGTTTGACTGAATAACACCGTCCATCCTTTGAACCTCACCGTAGCCCAGCAGTTTGGCTGCGCCCTCTGGACTGTGTGGCTCACCCCTTCACTGGTGTTGTGGCGTCAGAACATTATTGAATCAACCGAAATCAGTCAATATAAGTTCGAAATGTGACCAGCTCAACCCCATACTCGCACACGCTGCTTAGTCCTGTGTCATGACTGCTCGCATTCGCACAGGCCCAACACAAGTAACAGGATGTGTTGGCCCAAGGCTGAAGCCAATGAAGCACACAACAGCCCAGTGTGCGTTGCCTGCTTGTGCTTGGTCAAGTTTAATTATTTTGTATTTGCCAGCACATTTTTTAATTATTTTTTTGGTATGACTTTTGTATGTACTCAAAAATATATCGGCTTAGGTATGCATAAGCTATATAAGCTATGAAAATGTAACTCAACTTTCAAAAAAACATGTCAGTGCGACTTGTATATAAACTATTGATGATTTGCTTGTACATGTATAATCTAGTTATAATTAGGACTCATAGAGTGGTCAAATGACTGTAGCACATGTTGTATATATAGATGTCGCTTTTACTCAATATATCAGGAGAAATATTTGTAACCAATCGTCCGACCCATCCCATATTCGATATATATTTACTCGTATCCGTATCCGAGACGATCCGTATCCGTAATTGTATCTGATAGCTATCCGTGTCCGAATCCGAGGTGAGGAAAAAAAATATGAAAACAAATATGGTGCATACTTGGTCCGCTATGAAGCCCATGTAGAACTTGAAAAGCCTCTATGCGTCAAGTTCTGTGGGCGTCGTTTCAGTTTCTCGTAGCACCGTTCGACGATCACAAAAGGGCGGCTCCTGCCGCAATGCCACCCACTATAAGTCAACTTGCCAAAGACAATCATACAACTAGTTTCTATTTCCTTCATTCCAAATTATGAGATGTTTTGACTTTTCTAATATATACTTAGATAAACACTATTTCTAGTTACGTAGCAAAAATAATGGGCGTTCTCTGTAACGTGAATAAGAGGACATTTTTTGGCTACAACAGTAACTTGAATATGGGGACTTTTTTTTTTTTGACAGGGCAGCGTCTACTTTACGACAAACAGCATCTCATCACTGAGCAAGGAAGGTCGATGATGACAAGTGGACAACCGCTCCACCAGGACGTCGGCCACGATGGGCATGCACCAGGTCCTTGCACGGCACGGACTTCTTGTAGACGTCCGCCAGGTGCGAGTCGCTGCCGACGCGGCCGCGCGCCCACGAAGATGTCCGCGGCCTCGACGATCTTGCCGTCGCTGTCCTTGGTGAGGCAGCCTATGAAGCCGATGTCCGCCAGCTGCACCTGGCCGCAGCTGTTGGCCGCATATGCGCACAGGCCGCGGCACGGAGACGCGCTTCTCCGCCTCCTGCTGCGTCACCTGCAGCGCCCGCGCCTTGGTCAGATCTCGATGATGGCCTGCCCGCAGAACTGAACTGGTTGCCCGTGCACGCCACCAGCCCCTTGAGCAGCAGCGACGACTGCAGCGAGACATATAGATTTCTGTTTGAAGAAGAATGATGAAGAATATGTTATTGCGCAGAACCTTTTACTACCAGTGGACCTATTGTTCCCCCGAAACGGACTTTACACGAAAGAGTGGTCCAAATAATCTCCTATGACTAAAAAGAATAAAGTGTTGATATTTTTTTGTGCGATATTTATTTTGGTTCGTCCGTCTGCCAACGCCTGAAAATCCTGCGCCCGTCGCTCCCTCGGTCTGCCTTCCCCTGCGATCCCCTGCCGCTCGCCGCGCGACCACGTCCACGCCGCACAAAAGGAAACCGCTCCTGTGATTCAGCCTCGATCTCGTGATTCCTCCGCCCGCCTCCCCATCATCGCCCACCCGCAGCTGGCCACGGCGCCGCCACACCCGCCCCGCAGCTCGCCGCGACGCAGCCCGCGCACGCCCCTCCTCCAACGCCGCCCCATTCGTGCCCCTTATCCCACAACGACCGGGTGAGGTGCCGGCCTGGGCGGGGAGCAGGAGCTCGGCATGGGCACATGGCCCTCAGTGGATCCGGAGTAGGAGGAGGAGGAGCACAGCGACGGGGGCAGGATGCATGTGTTCGGCGGCCGGTGGAGTCAGGCGTCGGCCAAGCGAGGCGGGGAGCCCCCTAGCGCCATGGGAGGGGCAGCGCAGCCACCACACGTGCATCGTCCAACTCTGCTCCTGCCTGTACGCACTGCTCCCTTCCTCCGATCCAACCCTATACGCACTCATCCCTTTTTATTTTCAATCAGTTCTTGATTTCTAATCGGGTCTAATTGGTTGCGAACAATGGCGGAGTTCCGTTTCTTGCCGCATCATGGATAAATTTTCTTACAACCTGTTCCTGCATCTGGCACACGTTTACTCAAGTGTGATGTTCCCTTAAGTGATTCTGCCCTCCTCCTATTGCTTAGAACTCATTCATATTTAAAATTGATTTATCGTTGTAGATATCCAAATGAGATTGTGATCCACAATAGCAGGAAAGAGTTTCCACCGGTTCCTATAGTACCTATACTGCACGCCACCTCCTTCTCCTCACCCATCATCCCCTCAATAATGTGAAACTCATGGGAAATAAGAATGTTTCTAATTCAGTTTACTGGAGTCCTAATTTATATTTTCTTTTCGTCTGTATAAACTTTACAAAATTATGGTATACTGTATACACTACTCTGTATGTGTTCTTAATGATTAAGGTGCAGACCACATTTGGCTTTTTAGGATAACGAAACACATCCACTGAAGAAGGGTCAAGAGGACTGGCAGAGGGCATATGAGAGAATATAGATTCCTAAATCAACCAAAAGCTAATGAGGTTAGTGAGGACAGAGCCACCCTTTATTCTAAAAACACACATACTTATGCTTGTTTCATTTGTGTTTTTGGGTCAACAGATTGCTCAAATAGGACATAATGAATACTTATGCTCATTTTATTTGTGTTTTTGGGTCAACGGATTGCGCAAATAGGACATAATGAATATGCTGTAGGATAGAGAGGACATGGCCAATGCTACTTACAAAAAATTATGGGCATTGTTAGTATTTTGTTATCAAATTAAAACTAAGTTCACAGTTCATCGTTTCATTGACTTTATGGTCTTTTACTTTGCTACAGGTAGAATAGTGTCTTGCTGCTCATTGGTCAACAAGCGGCTTTCATTTGTATTTGTAAATGATATAGAGCAAGTGATGAGTGATCAACAATACTAAATTGGATCTTAATGCCAATGATCTGTAAAGATGCTTTTAACCTCATATTTATTATGACCTCTCATTTGAATACTCTTAAATAAAAGTGAGCGCAAGCAACCTGATTCGGTGGTTTACTTGGTTCCAGGTTAGTCGCCTATTACCTTCCCTGCATTCCCATTTACTTATTTGGTCTTTGAATCATTCATTGATCTATGAAACTATAATGAAATAGTAGTAGCAGTAGCAGCAGTTCATTGGTACTTCCAGTGCCTGCCTAAGATGATTTTTGAATATGCACTTTTTAAAACACCTATTTTTCTACGCCGGTCATGTCAATAAGATTTGCAATGTGTTGCTGCAGCAACTGGTGGAGCTATTCAAATTTCTGTAAATAATGTCATCCATGAGGTAAGCATGCCATTTTTCATTTGCTTGTCATATGTTCAATTGTCTGTTTTTGATGGATTGTTGACTGAGAAATTTAGGATTAATGTCAGCTACCTGGTGCTGAGTGCTTTTGCTATAGCTGGTCGATGCTTGTGTACTGGAATGCCATGCTCCATTTAATAAACTGATTTAGTTGTGGTTTCCATCTGTTGTTAGATTTTCGAACTCATTATTTCTTTGCATATCACTTTAGCATTTGGGCTGAGGCGTTATAAATATTTTATGATTATATGATTTATATAAGATAGATTATTAGGTTGTTGCTTTCAGAACGACAAAATATTCAGAATGATGCAAGTTTGCCAATTGCTTTCAGGCGTGTCCTTTGAGGCGTTAGTTGTCATTATAACTTAACTTTTTTCTTTGCCGTGTGCAAGACAAAAGTTGCTTCGCAATTCTATCCAAATTACTACTTCCAAGGTGCTAATTGCCATCATAAAAATTGTGGTTTTCTCAACCCTCCCTGTAGGTTTCAAGGGCTAATTCCTGCAGCACATGAACATTGGTGGAACATTTATCACAGATGAATCCCTATATTCAGTTTGCATAAATCTAAAGGTGTGCCTCCCTTTTTTTCCTGAATCTCAAGTACTTCAGTTGCAAATAGCTGCACAAATCTGAAGGTGTGCCTCTTTATATTTTACTCCATATGGTGTTTGGCATTTTTGGCATAGCTTAAAACTATGACCTCTGGTATTCTCAGTAAGGATTACCCCTGTATTCTAAAAGCTTCTGCTATTCATATCAGGATGTAGTTCTTTTTTTATAAATATTTCCTTTCCGGGACTTCCAAGAACTTAGGATCAACCTTAAGGACTAATATTAAGATGTGTCACTTAGCTTAAATAATTTTGAGGTAATTGCCTTGAAGCATTCATGATTTGTAATTTATGTTCTATGGTAAATTTCTCTTTCAAATATCTTTGAATATGTTCACATTAACTTCAAGATGATACTGAATATGGTGAGAAAAAAGTAAGTGGAGGAGAATACAAATAATGGCTTGTCAGCAAATTGGGGAACTTGAACGTAAGAAGCTAATTAAACATTTCCCTGTAGGTTTCAAGGGCTATTTCTTCAAATTGGGGAAATTGAAAGTAAAAATCAAGGAGGTCAAGACTGTAGTCAATTAGTATAGTTGCATGAATGACTCAATTAGTAACAAATAGTACTTTTGTATGATGTAGTTTCCAAAAGCTAGGCAGCGAGTACCTTTGTAGGAGTGTTTTTCGGATTACATACATGATCATATACAATTGCGTGCAACTTAAACTGTATGGAAAAAATATCGTTGTTTGGTTATTTTCATGTGCATCCCTGAAATAAAAGCGTGGCGTTAGTACGGGAACTATACTAATTTGTTTATAGGCCTACGCAATCGTCTGCTTGTTGATGAAGCCAGACGTCGCCGAGTTCAAGAATTTGCTAAGGACACCGTATCGTATCTCATAGATTTAGAGAACTAAATAATATTGAAATTATTTACACGCTTGTGACATGCACTTTGAATAGATGATGGACATGAATTTAGTTTAATATAATAGTCATTTTTGGCATTTTTATTGGTCAAACAGGTTCAAAATATGTGGATTGAGCAATGTTTGTCTAACATATTTGATTGCTTCATTTAGTTTGTAATATCGGAGACTTCTTACCGATATAAAACATTATTTTAGCCGTATCATGGAAAGATCTATATAGTAGAGTTTGTGAGCCTACGGTGTCGTGCTCTTAGTGGCTGTTAATTTCATAAACTTTGTTTTTTGGATTAAATGTCAGTTTAATGTCTTACAGTATTGTTATCTTATCGTGCGATCCGTGTGTTTTTAGTATAAAAGTTTAGTTGTCCCGTGGCGACGCACGTGCATGCTACAGTAAGATACTAATAATGAGAATTTTTATCGGTAGATTAACAGGTGCCTCTTGAAAATTTGGAAGAATATGCGTGTTTTCGCTTCTTGTGTTGCCAAGAATGTCAATCACTTCGTGCCCGTTTAGGACTGAAAAAGTGTGAAGAGATTGCCTTCCTTGGACGGATAAGATCCGATATTTGTTGGCGGCTTCTAAGTGGAATGGATGCAAGTTGAGATGCCAAACTCTACATGCCTCAAGTCATTGATATCTTCAAAGTTGGAATTGGTTTTAAAATTTCTTTTAAAAAGGATTAACATAAAAGATATCTAGTCCAACAAGTTTGCCACTGGGTTGCTATCGTTGCAAGGGGACATCTCGAAGCAGAGTCACAACAAGCTTCGGGCTAGCATAGTGCATCCCTGAGATGGTGCCTTACGACTACTGAAACGGCCTCACCTACATAGCTACGGGTTCCAAAGATTCGGCGAGAGGAAGGCTCTCACCGTAGGGCGTGATTGGTTGCTCCGGCGACGACGAGTCAGGATGGAGGGCCGGTTTAGACTCATGGGAAGCAGGCCGAAACTGTGCACTTTGCTCTGTTTGGTTGCAACTTAGTCTAGGATACTGGATAATAGTTATCGTGTTTGGTTGCATACATGCATCAGATGTTTTAGGTGTCTGACACATGGGCCTGTGCACCATACGTGCATCAAGCCATCCCGGCTCGTTTGGGAAGGAGAAATCGAGAAGACGAGACGTGCGAGATGGAGGATGAGAAAGGAATGGAACGAAGCAGGCAAATGGTGCTAGGCAGGAACAAAATAAGACCAAAGGGGGTGATTGGTTGCCCGAACCAGGGCGTCCGAAGGGGCACCATGCATCCCTCCGTGCATTTACGCTGTGTTTGGTTGCCCTGCTTGCACATTTTGTCTGCATCTTTTCATTCGTTTGTCCTCCTCCATCCCGCACGCCTCCGTCTTCTGGATTTCTCCTTCCCTCATGGTGCAGGATGACTTGATTCACCCAGTATGCAGGGACCCATGCGTTAGACACCCAAAAAACTGATGCATGCATGCAACCAAACACAATCCCGTCTCGTACTAGACTAACAACAAAGACAACCAAACACGACCACTTGCACAAGCTCAACCTAGCTTCACGGTCGGATCCATCTCGTGGGTCATCAACGCTGACGGAGTCGGAGAGCTCCTCGAGACGGTGCAGATCATCTAAGATGGCATGCTCCCCCCACACCCACCCACCCCACATCCAACCTCCAAGAAGGTCCACAAAATAACCTTCCTCAATTAGATAATAAGCGATGATAATTATTAACTAGTGTTTTTATTTGTTTCTCCAATCTTCTTTGTATTATTTCTTAATCACATCTATATAATTCATAATCAATGTACATGATTCTTGTTTTATTATTGTGGTTTTTTTTTTGCATGTATAACATCCCAGCTGGATGCAGATAATCGTGGATTCGTCGTCCCTGAGGAGTAGCTCCGGTGAGATGTTGAAGAGGTGCATTCAGATTGGACTGTTGTGCTTTTAGGACAGCCCAGCTGATAAGCCCATGATGTCGGTCGTGCTGCTTAACAACAGTCCCTTCTCCAGCCATCCAGGCCACTAATAATCAACACCCCAGGAGCTTCTTCGATGCCCATATCCACTATAGCAGAACCCAGGGGCGGAGGGCTCAGTTTTCACCGTCAATGTCCCTACAAATCGCTGGCAACCAATCCCATCCGGCGCCCACCATGGCTGCCAGAGGCCGAAACTGAAAAGGAGTGGGCTTAGCGGCGAAGTTCAGAGAAAGTCTGCGATCGTCGGGAATATGATCGATCGACCAAAAGGCACCACCCGTGGCCCGCTGTGCGGTGTGCCGGCGTTGACGAGCAGCTGTGCGTGCAGACGGTTAGACATCTGACTATCTGAGCAAGGTAAGGGTAGTTGCTTGCTTGCTGCTTAACAGTTTATTTGATTGGTGTAGAAAGTAGTAGGGCGTAGGATCTGTCATTCAATTGCCTGGATTATTTGTTCGTTCGGGCTAGCCTATGGGCAGCAGTTGCAGTTGTCTTTGTGAATCTGGCATTCTGCGGTTTTTTTATCTGAGCATGCGACTCAAACCTGGCACTGACCAAGGGTTACAAGTTTTTGCGACCTTGAAAATGAAGATGGATCTAAAAGGGGCTGATGCCAATGCCAAAATAGTACATATTGAATATGCAATCTTTTGCAAATTGCACAAGATTATTTGATGTGTGTTTTCTTATATGCTTTGTGAAGCAATGGTGATGGTTCAGTAAAAATGAATTGATAGCAAGCAACTTGGTCTTTGTTTCTCATCATGGGTTTGGCTCATGACGAGCTTGGTTCTTAATTAGCAAGCAAGTTGGTCTGTACTCCTGTTGCTGTTTTTCAGTCTTCATTCTTTGTGTAACTTTGTCTTTGTTTCTATTTAATTTTTTACTATCCGCCTCTACTGAAATGAAAAAACAGAGCGCCTGCTGTTTATGTTAATAAAAAAATAAATTGATAGTAGTGATGGACCTTACGTTCCATGGCTTATAGTCTGGAAAAAATAGTATTTGTGCTATAAACCTCGCCATACCTTGATTTTGTTCCGTCCTCCGCCACTGGCAGAACCAATGTCACATAATGATGTTTCAATAACGGAGCTGAAGCCAAGGTAGCTACGATAGATAATAATTTCATCTCTTACCATATTGTATTTGTATAACACTGCTATATATAAGGGCGTCCTCGTAGATCCGTCACTGGCACTACTAAATGGAAAGTCTCATTCAAAGAATTGATTTACTAATTAATGAGAGAAAAAAGAATGTGGAACTTGTTTATAATTGGCCATGCAGAAACATCGCACACCACCAGTAGTTCTCCGCGCAAAAACCGGAAACGCGAGGTTGGTACTTGGTAGTTCGTTTCACCGGAAATGCCATGATTTTGTATCCATAAATCAGTGGATCAAAAGAAAGAATCATGAATTGCCAGCAAACATTGGCAATTTATAATGCAAAAGGTAATAATTCAGTTGTCATCGAGTGTGATCGGTAGCCAGCAGCTGATTTTACGAAGAAATGTCAATAAGTTTTCGTTTCTCGAAGGAGAACATTATTCGGGCTTGCTCCTTGCTCTAATGCCGAGGGAGAACATGTGTGTTCATGAGCTAGGAATCTCCCACAGTAGCACACAGAAAGAATACATCTGAACAAATTTCTGGCAAAGGACACAAATCAGGGGTAAAAACAAGTGTTCTTAGTAGCATCAACACAATACAACTCTGTGTCACGACCAAGTAATATAACAATTTTAATCAGAGCTATTGTTAAATGCAAAGGAACAATTGTATCTAGCTACGACCAGATGTAGTGCATTCAACTTCATGGAAGAATGGTACTTCAAATTAATATACCAGAGCACTAAGTGAGAGTAGCTTCTCGGAGCAGGGGCGGATTCACGATGGGGAGTGCTACAGCCCCGATCCAGACCCAACCCAACAACTCCCCCTCGGCAACTCCCCCTCACCAGCCCACCACCGCACTAGGAGCGCCCCTCCTGGCATCGGCGTCCGACACCGACACCTTCTCAGTCCCGTTGTCGCTCCGATGCGGCGATCTTCGACTCCGTCTGACCGTCTCCGAGGCAGCGAGGCTCCCAGTCGATCAGCCTCTTGACCCTCGTGGCGGTGCGACCCATGCAGGAGCGCAGCGCGCCCACGGCTAGCCCCAGCCACACAGGCTAGGCCGTCTGCCCAGCCCGACGGCGGCAGGTGCCCAGCTCGTCGGCCAATGATTATTCTGATATAAAATCTAAATGCTACAATAATATGAAATAATAAAGAGATTATTTAATAGTGGGCTCAATGCACACAAATATCGAGCAATAGTTAATTTAGTTGCAAACATATAAACTAGAAAAACGCCCCGCGCGTTGTTGCGGGAATCACTTGTAAAATTATACTACTTATATTTACTAATATAATTGAATAAATATCATAATATATGTTAGTGGATGATTTTTAGCATTCTGATGTGGACAACTTAATATATGTTAGTAAATGTTGTGGTTTGCTAATGTGAATAGCTTGAATGAAGACATAGACCACGTTCGCTGGTCTGAAACTTGGCTGAAACTGGCTGAAAACACTGTTCCGGCTGAATTGTTGTGAGAGAAAAACACTGTTCCGGCTGAAAAAAAAAGCAGAACAAGCCAAATATGGGGTAAGCCGAACAGGGGCATAATGGCATGTGTTAGTGGATGCTGATGTGGACACTTTGTATCGCAAGATAAATTGCTAATGGGGTTTATCTTTATAATATATATATATATATTTTGTGAGGCGTCAAATGAATAAAGGTAAAGATATCTCCTGAACAATGACACCAATAATTAATTATTGGACACTTTTGCTTCATATACATCTACCACCTCGTAAGCTTGGATAAAGAAGCATCACGTCACATCCAAACCAAGCCATAAGATAAGAGAAGCCGTACGGTAAGATCAGGAACAAGGTTTCTCATCTAATGGCTCCTATCAAAACGAATGATGCAATAATAATAGAGAACTAGGTGATACCTCGTGTATTTGCCGTATTGGGCCGTGCCATTTGCCGTGATGGCCCACTAGCGTGCTAAACGTATTTTGCTCAAGGTAGTTCATTCCCCTATAGTGTGTAGTGTTTCCTATGTAATCCTTTTGTTTTATATTATAAGACATTTTTGCTTTTCTATAAATACATAATTTTTTCTACGCATTTAAATATATATTATACATAAATAAGTAGTAAAAACTATGTATCTAGAAAAGTCGCAATATCGTATAGTTTGCAATGGAAAGAGTACGTAGTTATGTGCTCTCTTTTTAGTTTTTATTTGTAGAGATCGATCTATCTTTCACCAATGTTTTCGTCTCATGAAGCGATGGCTTCGCTCTCTCCTCATTTACTATAGCGAATGAGGGGGATTTTCGCAAAACTACCATCCGAGGCGATGGCCAGCATGCCCGTTGCACGTGCCCTTAGTGGCCCTACCCTCAGAGCTCAGACAGTTGCAATTTTGCCGTGGGTCCTCTGTCCGTCCCCACCGTCAGACACTTACATATAGTAATATATATTCCTTCTCTAGCTAGCGTCCATTTTGTTCACACATTTCCTGTACGTGTGGTTGCTATATATGCTTTACATAAATTTAGCAATCATATGGTCAGCATTGACCAAATAGATTTTGCATTGCATCCGTTCACCACTGCACTGTAGAAGCACACGACAACACTCCAAAGTCGTGGTGGCCGTAGCTGCCACGGAAGGAGCGAGATCCGTTCGTCTGCTTGTAACGCAGCTGACAGCCAGCACAGAACTTTTGTGAGAGCCGACTCCAGCAGCAGCAGTGAAGTGGCTGTGGAAATTAAACCGGCCACGTCTAAAAAACACTTATGTTTACAACATCAAATAAACACACTTGCAATATGAAACATTAGGAACAGAAACTTGCAACATACGTGTACAATAATTGCAATATATGCAACATCACGATCTACTGTTGCAACATCTATACGAAACAATTGCAACATACCCATGAAACACTTGAACATATAGGTTTGCATCATGCGTTTTTCACCCTTCTTCCGTACGACGCAGCGCGGAGCGGGGGAACGGCTGGTTTCGGCCAGCCGGTGGCCGAGAATGGTGGCGCGGCCTGGCAGCGACCAGCTGCACTTGGCCTAGGAACGGCCAGCAACGGCCCCCACTCCTAGGCACCTGCCCTGGCGCGGCGAAGGATGGGGCACGGCATGGCGCGGCGGGGGACGGAGGCGCCGCGGAGGATGGCTGCGGCGGCACGCCGGAGTGGGACACGACGCGGGATGGAGGTTCTGCGGGGGATGGTGGCAGCGGCGTGGCGGAGTGAACATAGCGCGGCGCAGAATGGGATGTGCGACGAGAGACGGAGGGACGGGCACGTGTGACAGAGTGTTTTTTGAGTGAGTGCGTCTTTGGATGGAGGGATATCCTCACCCTATCATTATTGATAGTATATGGTGTCTTAATAATTTCACTAAATAAGGCTTATGGCCATTAAATAAAAACATAATGAAATCCGAGTGCTGGTATGTGCCCTCGCTTGCTCCGTAGGTCCGTCCAGTGGTAGAGCCAAATTTTTTTTTTAAAAAAAACTCTAATAATTCTCATTATACAAAAATATTTATCTAAAAAATAAAGTTTTTAAAAAAAAAATCATTTAAACTTCGCCGACAAGTCTGGGTGGCCTCTCAGCCGTGGCTCTGCCACTAGATGCATCCCTAGCCACTATTGTATATGTTTACATTTGCTCCTTTTTATTATTATTATTATTATAGGTAAAATTATAATCCTATTGCTTCTTTGACGCCCATTGGAACTCCGAATTCTTGCATTGCAAAACCTGAATGCAGAATATCTTCAATTCTCATCAACTCAACATGCACATGACAATTATTAAGCTAAAGTATACAAGCAACTCTGCAAAGTCCTAATCAAGAAAATGACCATTCGATTTTCCGCAAAGTGGGGGCAAAAGCAGCTGATCAGAGCTAGCGTCCTCTCGTGCTCGCCAAGCATTATTCCACAATTTCTTATTCTGCGCGCGCAGTTAGGCCATGCCTTTCATCAGCGATGATGTAACGCTCCTCCTAGCAATTGCAAATATAATAGAGAGTAGATTGTTAGTTGTTTATGCCCTAGTTTGCCTTGGAAGGACTACCATCCCATGGTGGTGTTGAGAGGCGAGCTGTTTCTTCTAGCTAGCTGGTTTGAAATAGTTGTTGATGATTAACACTGACACTGCAACCGGCCGGTAATCAGCCTGTTCGGTTGGCTGGTTCGTATCGTTGCTGGTTCGTGAAGAAGTACTGCTAGCCTGGTTTGTGTGAGAGAAAAATATTGTTCCGACTGAAAATTTACGATCGTTTACGACCAGCCACAGCAAAACGAACAGGCTGAATGTGTGTGTTCTGGCCTTTTCATTGCTGGGTCAGGTTGTGCTTGGGTTAGTTTTTTTTATGTCGTGCTTGGGTTAGGTTAGTGGGATTACATTGGGAAAATGAAAAGGTACCCGTCAGTTGTGAACTTGGCACTTTCATAGAAAAAACGGTGGCACTACCAATACGATCAACCTAAGAAATTCGCTATGTGCACCCCAAAACCATATATATAAAGTACACAAGCAGAAGTTTGATAGAGCCAAGGATCGCAATCGTCCATAGAAGAAATCGGCCGGTGGCTGAAAAATGTAAAGTTGTTTCTCGTCCTAAAGACGTCCTTATATATGGTCATTTTTGTAATGTTACACGTTGATTTTGCATATAATTCTCATAAACCATTCCACCGGAGGCTTTAATATAATTGCCGCTAAGCAAAACCTACCTCTTCGAACAAATGAACAATATGTGTTTTCTACTTGAGATAGTATATCACCTAGATCAGAGAGTTTATGTACAGGCTATCTATAGCTTCCAGAAAGTGTCAAAGCTGGAGACAGAGCTCACACTGGAGCGTCGCATAGTGATTCGTTAGCACGTTTTAGTTGAAGGAAAGCTACCTGCAGCTGGGAAAGTTTGGGTAATGTTTCAACATGTTTTAGGTAATGTTCAAGTGCATTAACGACTCAACGTGTTTGAGCACATGCAGATCATGTCGCTAGCAAACAGTTTTTTTTTCTTAAGAAAACGTTAAGCTATAATATAATGTTTTTCTATCATTGACTCACTAATTTGGACACTGCTATCAAATGCATTCATCAGTGTTTACGAATGATGGATTGTTTGTTGGCCATTAAATACAGATTTTTTAAAGAAAACCATTAAACACGGTTGACTACAGGATTAGCTAGGACACATCTTTGTGAAACATGAAACAAACATGTTGTAGGTACTCAAATGATCATTATGGTAGTAAGTAGTAGATGCTAAAGATAAAAAGACATAGACTATAGGCATAAATTAAACAACTTAAGGGCCATGGATGATAGACACATCTTAAGTTTGACTAACTTTATAGAAAATAATATCAATATTAATGTCTTCAAATTGGTTTATAATAAAATATATTTTATGATTAATCTGATGCTACTTATTTGATATCATAAATATTAGTACTTTTGTATAGATTTAGTCAAGTCTTCCAATTACATCTATGTCCACATTCCTAATAAACCAAACAACATTCTCGCTATATTCATAATTCATTGTTCACTATCCAACTTGGTGATAATAAAGATGTGTAACTTCACTTGCGATGCCCGCGCGCGAATCTTGCATTGCAAAACCTGAATGCAGAATATCTTCAATTCTCATCAACTCAACATGCACATGACAATTATTAAGCTAAAGTATACAAGCAACTCTGCCAAGTCCTAATCAAGAAAATGACCATTTGATTTTCCGCAAAGTGGGGGCAAAAGCAGCTGATCGTCCTCTCGTGCTCGCCAAGCATTATTCCACAAGTTCTTATTCTGCGCGCGCAGTTAGGCCATGGCTTTCATCAGTGATGATGTAACGCTCCTCCTAGCAATTGCAAATATAATAGAGTAGATTGTTAGTTGTTTATGCCCTAGTTTGCCTTGGAAGGACTACCATCCCATGGTGGTGTTGAGAGTCGAGCTGTTTCTTCTAGCTAGCTGGTTTGAAATAGTTGTTGATGATTAACACTGACACTGCAACCGGTCGGTAATGTGTGTGTTCTGGCCTTTTTCATTGCTGGGTCAGGTTGTGCTTGGGTTGGGTTTTTTTATGTCGTGCTTGGGTTAGGTTAGTGGGATTACATTGGGAAAATGAAAAGGTACCCGTCAGTTGTGAACTTGGCACTTTCATTCAAAAAACAGTGGCACTACCAATACGATCAACCTAAGAAATTCGCTATGTGCACCCCAAAACCATATATATAAAGTACACAAGCACAAGTTTGATAGAGCCAAGGATCGCAATCATAGAAGAAATCGGCCGGTGGCTGAAAAATGTAAAGTTGTTTCTTGTCCTAAAGACGTCCTTATATATGGTCATTTTTGTAATGTTACACGTTGATTTTGCATATAATTCTCATAAACCGTTCCAATGGAGGCTTTAATATAATTGACGCTAAGCAAAACGTACCGCTTCGAACAAATGAAAAATATGTGTTTGCTACTTGAGATAGTATATGATATGAACCCGCTAGGGTGAATCCCGATCTTTCGATGAGAGAAGGTGGATAACTCGATTTGGGGATGGAGATGACGTTCACGGCCCGACTACAGCCTTCCAAGCTGCGCCTTAGCAACCGATACACCACCTCCAACAGCCGTCGCGATCTTGTGGAGCACGATCAACCAAACCACTAGGGTAATTCCTGCAAGCAATCGAGGAACAAGCAAGAACAAGTAGAACAAGCAACTCAATTGCAAATATGGAGATGAAAAACCAATCTAAACTCACAAAGTTGGGGTTTTGAATCAAGTAGAACGGATGATCTAGTCAACACACGCGTCTACAAGGAAGTAGCAATGGCTAAACTTTCAACAAAATAAAACCCAATCTGTTTGTGGCATCTCTAATCCTTATTAATACCTAGGGGAACGACCAGGGGGGTGTTGGGGTCGTTCTCCAACCCTAGGACGCGTCCCTAATGGACCCAACTTGATACATGGACCATCGGCCTAAAATAGGGTGATGCAGCACCAAAGGTAGAAAAGGTCCCGGTGTTGAAACGATGACTACAGAGGCATCGGATAAGATATAGCCATGAGTCCAGATCCATTGGAAAATAGACTTGATAAGCTTTCCAAAAAGTGCTAGAACGTCCCAATCGGAGTCCGTATGAAGTCGTGGTGACCGTCGCAATTTGGGACTATTTTGCAGTCCGAATTCAACTTCCAAAACGTGTAGGACTTGGACTCTTTCTGTCCTTGGAACCAAAGTGACGTGGTGGCCTAGCGGAGGACGTTAGGAATACTTGGATTTGGTCCCCAATCAACTTCATTAACCTTCCATGCTTTTCATATGCAATCAAACCTTCCCTTGATCCATGTAAGTAATTCTGAAAATAAGAATGAACACACATCATGGTGCAGCATCAATTCATCAAATGCATCAATGATAAGCCTCATATAGAATGGTTGCACCTTTGGTATAGAAGTGGTTGGCATGGTCATATTTGAGCCAATGATGTCCTCATCATTGTATATCACCTAGATCAGAGAGTTTATGTACAAGCTATCTATAGCTTCCGGAAAGTGTCAAAGTTTAGCCCAACCCTTTTTTTATTAGCCCCTCCAAGGTGGGCTAAAGAGGGCTAAAAGTGGTCCTTTCATGGCAAAAGACGCATATTACCCCACCCACCCCTATTAGTCCTGTGCATGAGTATTAATTAGGGGCAAATGGATCATTATAGGGTATATGGCTAATCTTTAGCCCCTGGATCCAAACAGCCCCGTGGGTTGTCCCATGGATCCAAACAGGGCCTTATAGATACTGAGGATAAGGTAAATGATGAGCCAGGTGATGGGAGAAGTGATAGATGCTGCTAACATTTGTCTGGTATTTGCACCGTGGAAGAGGAGAGGATACATATTGCACTTTCAAGGAAAGTGCATCTTCTGGTCACAAATGTAAGTTCACAAGTCAAGTTTTGTAACTTTGGCTAAAAAACTGAATTTTATGATACCAAATACTTCATCGGCTCTAAATTAAAAGATGTTTTGGTATTTCTAGGTACGTATAGCTTTTATTATGGACTTAGATATACACTATGCCTAAATACGTAGTTAAAAAGTATGTCTATAAAAATTATAATGTCTTTTAATTTGAAATGGAGGGAGTAAGCATCAATAGATTATCTATAGAATACATTTTCATATAGTGTATATAAGTATTAATGCTATCTTTCTGAAAGCTTAGTATTTTCATAGTACACCTATTTAGACGGCAACGTATCAGGTGCAAACCAACCAACCTGTGTAAACTTAGAAACTACCGATCAGAACCACTAGATGCCGATCCATTGGACAGGTTGGTTGGTTTGCACCTGATATATTGCCTATTTAGACACCCCTTCGCTCCCAAAAGAAAGAAAGAAAATAAATCTCATTTTCGGACAAGTCAAATGGTCCTAGGTTTAACTAAATCTATAAAAAAATTACTAACGTTTATAATATTAAATAAGTATCAATATATTTATTGTACGACATAGTATTTTCATAGTATGTCTAATTAGAGACATAAATGATGATACTTTTTCTATGAACTTGATCAAATTTAGAAAAGTTTAACTTATCCAAAATCTGGAATTAGGTTTTTTTGATGGAGGAGGAAGTATATATATATTTTTTTTGGACGTATAAGAAGGATAGGACATGACAAGACGGCATGTGGCTTTTGTGTGGTCCGTTGGTGCGGCTAGCTGTTTTGGTCAGTGGCCAGTGAGGACTGAGGAGGCCCATCCGCCGTGTCGTCCAATACCAGCGGCCGGAGCCGCGTCACCCACTCGTCGGTGGCCGCTGTACCATAGTACCACCAGCTTGCGATTGCGAATCATTTCTGCTGACTTTGCCGGGGACCCAACATGGTTGAGCCCACGTTATGCTGCTGCTGCAGCTGCAGCTGCGATACGGCAGATCTGTCTGTGACCAACACCACAACACCAACCCCTTCTTCCACACAAAACCACGGGCACAGCTAGCGCCAGCCTTACGCAGTCCTCCTAAATATTCTTACGCATGTCGTGGTGCGCGAGAGCCTTGTATCCAAGTTTAGAAATGCAGGCGCCACGTTTTAGCCCCTGATGCCACTACCGTCGATCCTTGCGATCGTCCTCCTCCTTCCCGTGCGGGCGATAAAGACGAGCGAGGATCTCTCTTCGTCGTCAAGTTTAATAGTTTTTAGGGTTTTACATTATATTGGATGACACATTTTCATGGGCTGTCAGCCAGTCTTTTGTCGACTGGTCGACCGCCAGACCGTGTAGATCGTAGAGATATCTGGTGCCCAATGCCACTCTAGGTATCTAATGTGATTGTCTTCGTGTTACTTCTGTTTTTGCAAGGTCGATGTGACTGGGGTAATGGAGCTGTGTTATCGGCTCGCTAGCAGCCTATTCGGCTGGGGCTGAAACGATCGTATACGATCGTGGATTATTATTGCTGGTTGGTTTGGTGTGAGAGAAAAATACTGTTCCAGTTAGAAATTTACAATCGTTTACGACCAAGCGAACAGGCTTTAGATTACGATCTCGCGATGGCAAGCAAGTATGCGGGTATTCTAATCCACGCGATGTCTGAGCGGGTATCTGGGCTTGCCAATCCAGCAGTGCCGATGTTTGCGGTGCCAGAATGATTATCCTTGATCATGTTCGACGACGAGGCCGTCGATGTTCTTTCAACGTGTTAGATGCGTCTTAGAAGGCCGCCATGACGATGGATCATGTGGCATTTCCAAGTTTTGGTACCAGGCATTAAGGATGATTATGATTTTTTTGGCTGTCGTTAGTGTTACTGAGTTTCAACGAGTTGCAATTAGACGGTCATCAACATGATTTAGAGGTGAAGATTGTTGGTAAAAGGGCTATGGATATTTTCTAGCGTATTTTTCTTTGCACTCAGTGTCTGTTTAGTTTCCAAAATTTTGCAAAATTTTTCAAGATTCTCCATCACATCGAATCTTTGGACGCATGCATGAAGCATTAAATATAAATAAAAAATAAAACTAATTACACAGTTTAGACGAAATTCACGAGACGAATCTTTTAAGCCTAATTAGACTATGATTAGACACTAATTGCCAAATAACAACGAAAGTGCTACAGTATCATATCGCCAAAAATTTCGCCAACTAAACAAGGCCTTAGAGACTTGCACGTAAACAGTGATATAATTGTACTACCTTATTTATTAATAGCGTCTCTTCCCTTTAAAAAAAATCCTATTGATCTTTATATATACCATACACATTGTACTCCTATGCACTTCCAAATATATTTTATTATATTATAGATAAACATGTCGTTTATCACTAAAATGGTAATGAGATGCATATACAAGCATACATGCATGGAAAGTCAGAGATTTCGATTCCAGTATATGTTTCAGTCTCTATATGAAGTATATATTTATTACGAGGAAGGTTCCATTTCCACCCTCATGGTAAGGACACCGACCTGGTATTCTAGAAACCCGAAGAATAAATCAGCGGCAATTTTAAATTTTTTATTTTTCCCCTTCTTTCTTTCTTATCGGAAAGAAGATAGTTTCAAGGTGAATCCACGAGACGAGAAGTTTATCTGGAAGAAGAATATCCCTAATCCTCCTAGTAGTAGATATTATCAAGAAGAGATCAGTATCAGCCGTCCAGTCAAATTAACATTAATGTCAACACCTTCATCAACATATTTCTCCCCAAACTTCCACCAACCAACTCGCTGTCATTTTCTTTCCCTTGGAGCTCCCATGGTAGGAGCAACGGAGGTTAGTTTGGTCAACAAGAAGAAAAAAAGAGCCCTTTGCTTTGTGCAGCATCAGTGGGCAAATCAAATCAAATTAATCACCGGTTGGCAAGCGCGACACGGCTTCTTCTTAAAAAAAAATCCGCTCTTGTTTTGGCTTGCATTCGAAACGTGTAAATGGTGGGCAAATTTGGTACGATAAAAAAGAAAAAAGGGGGCACTTTTGGAAAGAAATTTTAATGACCTGGACCAGCTGGGAACCCGCTTTGAAGGGAGCCAGCGGGTCACCGTCGCCCCCGTCCGCGTCGGTTCGGTCAGCGGGCCGCCTCATCTGCATTCTTCTCGTTTGGTCCTCCGTGAACGCGTATAATTTCCTTTGGGTCTATATGTATTTATACTTGATAAAGCTCTAGCGATCACGCCAAAGTTTGTAACCATGTCTGCGCTCCGTTTGCTTGAGCCTATCAGCTAATATTTTTCTTTCACAATAAATCAGCTTTAGCCGACTTATTAGTCGAAGAAATCATAAGATAAACAGTATGCATGTAACTAAATTATTTTTCAAGTAAAAGAAAACTTTTTTACTAGTTCAATGACGGTACTGCTATAGCATACAGACATAACTTAACCAGTAAGGAAATTCCAAAAGTGGTCCATGGCCACTGACAAATTTCCAAAACCATCAGGTACCAAACTGCAAAAGTGCAGATAAACTTGTGACGGTCCCGTGGGCAAGCTGGCATCCGGAAAGAATATGCCGTCCCAGCCACCACCTTCCCCAATCCCGAAATCCCCAAACTACCCTTCGCTTCAGCTATAAATAGTCCCGCCGGGAGACGTTCTAAACCTTCCCCGTTTCCACAAGCTTCCTGGTGCATATCTATATGCAATAGAGCCCCTGGGTCGCCCTTGCCATCTTTCTCTCAGTTAAGTCCCTGCTCCCTCTCTTTTTCCTACATCCAGGTCCTCGTAGCTCTTTTTCTCCTCGTGCGAGTCGTGTCCTCCCTGAAGGAACTCTTGCAGCCAGCCCCCTTGGCTTCCTCGAATTCTTGTTCCCCGGTCCTTCCTGAGTCCTGTCCCGTGTAGATCCATCCATCCGGGGAGCAGAGCACCGGCCGCCGTCCCCCATGTTTACCCACCAGTTTCTCTAACGGCCGCCGTCCTCCGATGAAGCTGAGCGTGCTCCGTATCCGCCGTTCCCACTCCTTTTCCGTCGCCTTCCTGTACTGGTTCTACGTCTTCTCATGAACGCCTCGCCCTCTCCCAAGAACCCCACCTCCTGATCCCTTGTTTCTTTCTTTCTTTGGTTAGATAGATAGATCTCTCAGCTTCTTCTCGATTGAATCTTTTGGCTTTTGTCTCTCCCTTCCTTCCATCCCAAAAAAGTTCCCTTTTTGAGCCGAGTTGAGTCCTTCCAACAAGAAGGAAAAAGGAAGGAGAATCAATCATCTGACGAGACCATGTCGTCGTCACGCCGGAGCTCGAGCCCCGACAGCAACAACACGGACGTGAGCGGCGGCGGCGGTGGGATCGCCGCGGACGAGCGGAAGCGGAAGCGGATGCTGTCGAACAGGGAGTCGGCGCGTCGGTCGCGCGCGCGGAAGCAGCAGCGGCTGGAGGAGCTGGTGGCGGAGGTGGCCCGGCTGCAGGCGGAGAACGCGGCGACGCAGTCCCGCATCGCGGCGTTCGAGCGCGAGTTCGCCAAGGTGGACGGCGAGAACGCCGTGCTGCGCGCCCGCCACGGGGAGCTGGCGGGGCGGCTGGAGTCGCTGGGCGGCGTACTGGAGGTGCTGCAGATGGCCGGCGCCGCCGTCGACATCCCGGAGATGGTCACCGACGACCCCATGCTCCGCCCCTGGCAGCCGTCGTTCCCCCCGATGCAGCCCATTGGGTTCTGAGCCTGCGCCGGAGTCTGAGCCGGCAGGGGAGCAAAGTCAAGACATGCCGTGGCGTATACGGTATCGCCATGGTCGCCCATTTGCTGATTTGTGTCGTCGTGTGTCTGCAGCCTGGCTGCTGCTTATCTATTCTCTATTTAAATCATCATCATGGTTTGCTTCTTGTTAGTGTTAATCTAGACCATTAGTAATAATCTGTTCGTCGTGTGGTCGTCAAATTGTGCTGAATGTAGTTGCAGTGTGCTCCGGTGGTGAGACATTTTCGTGGATGGATGTGTAAGTGTGCCGGAGAACATCGTTTGTGGTTGTAATATCTTGGCATGTGAAATTGAATGAACCTATATATATGTTGTATTGGTATGTGGCATCCCAAATCTGTGAGCTTTTATGTTGATTTATTTATGTATCTGTGATTGAACTGAACCCTATGGCGATGAATCCAATTGCGTGCACGCATGAATTTCAAAGCCTGTTCGTTTTGTCGTAAACGATCGTGGATTATTATTTACCGTTGGCTGTTTTGGTGTGAAAATGGTATACGAACAGGCTGAGGCCGGCGGCCGAACAGTGCTCGATGGTCGACGGAGGCAAGGAGCTCTGGTTGAGCGGGGCTCAATTTCACTGCAGGAAGCGAGGCGAGGGCTTGAATGCCGGTGAATGCAATGCGATGGAGCTCCCTCGGAACAGAGGGAACGAACACTTGTTACTCGGATTTATTACTACCAGAGAAGTAATCGACAAGTTTTGCAACCAGAGAAGTGATCTACAAGTTTTAATTTGCAACCAGAGAAGTGATCTAAAAGTTTTGTTAGTAGAAGTTGTAATTTGCAACAAGAGAAGGAATATAGAAGTTTTGTTAGCAACAAGGGATCTACTGTCGAAGAAGCGAGCACATGGGCAGTCAAATATTCATTCGCATTCACACGCTCAATCACCATGCATCACTTGCACGAACAGATGCAAATACACTGGTATATCGATATCAAATGAACCACCTGGGAACAGATGACAAGCATACGCAACGCAAGACAGCCACGCACGCAAATTCAGAACTATTCAGACAGCACCTTCTGGTTCATCTGGTTTGTGAGCAGCAAGACAGCCACGCACGCACACCGCATACCACCATTATCAGCCGTATTGCAAGCGAACTCATCGTCAAGCATGTGGTTAGTTAAAACTATCGCCGCACCTTGTCGAATCATATCACACACTGTACAGTCTTCGTCTTCGTCATTATCCTGTCGATTTCAGCTGGTAATGCAAGATGATCCATATCATCATACACAATTAAATCATTATGAGAAAAAAAATATAGGTAGGCCACGATATTGGCCTGATCTCTAAGAAGCATACACCACAAATTAAATTAAACCAGGGGCTGCAAGAAAAGATTCACACTCCGTGATAGCACAGTTCTAGTTAGGCTAATATGGGTTAATACACGCTGTTTTTAAGTTCTCAGAGCATCTCAAGAGACTTTCTAAGGCCCCGTTTGGGACACCTTCAACCGGCTTCGGCTCATCTGAAAAACGCTGTAGCAACACTGTAGCAAAAACCGGTTTTCTCTCTCCTACTTTTCTCTCTCACTGTAGCAAAAACACTGTAGCGCGCGGGGAGAAGACAGGAAACCTGGCTTGTGCGGCTTTTGATGAACAGTGACGGCGTCAGTGAGAGAGGGAGGAGAGAGAAAACCGGCTTTTACTACAGTGCTGAGAGGGAGGAGAGAGAAAACCGGATTTTGCTACAAAACCGGCTTTTACTACAGTGATGAGAGGGAGGAGAGAGAAAACCGGCTTTTGCTACAGTGTTGCTACAGTGTTTTCGTCGGATGGTGCGAGCCGTGCCAAACGGGGCCTAAATCTCACTTTATAAAATTCGTTTTCTATATCTTTTCACTCTTCAATAATTTTTTTTATATCTCATAGGCACAACCATTCTCGTCTTCTATATTTAGCTAGCGAAAAATACATAATAGAAGATGACTATATTTAGATGACTATGTAGAGAAGCTGTTGGAGGATAGTTTTTCACCAAAATCTTTATTCCTAACATTTAGGAAGGATATGGAGAGTCTCTTAGAGAGGCTCTCCTCCTATAAAAAAAAATCGTCCAAACAATTAATTGCCATGAAGCAGTAGAATTTTGGGGACGGATGTCCATTGGCAATGAGGAATGAGAGACGTGTGCTTTTCAATTCTCAAAGGTGATTTCGTTTCAAAAGAAAAATCTCAAAGGTGATGGAAGCGTGAGGTTAGATGCTATAATAATCCCTCTAAAAACATGGAGAAAATCGTCCAATCTTTGGAATTCCTTAGGCCATGTTTGGTTTTCATGACTAAAATTTAGTCGCTAAATTTTAGTCATTCATGTTTGGTTCTAGTGACTAAAAGTGACTAAAGGCTATTAAAGCAGTTCAACAAAGACCAAGCTACTCCTAATGAATACACAAGTCAGAGTGGGGAACCGGCAATAATGAGGGACAACCCCCGTTCACTGGGTACTTTAGCCCACTTTAGCACCTTCTCGGGGTACTAATGTGACTAAACTACTTTAGTCCCTTTTTAGTTAGTTTGTTTGACAATTTAGTAGGTAAAGTGACTAAAGTTTAGTAGGGTGAACCAAACGGGCCCTTACTTGGCACCAATCCTACACTAATTTTATTCATTTTATTTTTCTTCACATTTCCTTGTGACTGTGCTCAGTCCTCACATGTCCGTCCATGCGTCGTGGATGGACATGGATGGACCGACCTGGGCCATGCAATTTCTGGTTCATGAACCCAAAATTAGATAGGAACTTTAGCAAGCAGTATCTGCTTAGGCCAGGTCAAGACCGAGTCCTTGCTGGGCCTAGCACTGATTTCGCAATCCTCCTAAACGGACGGCATGTGCATGTGCATGTGAACGTGAGGCTTCGGCCTTACTAATTGCCATGCGCGCGTGCAGCGAAGGAACAACGTGGCCCATTAGTGTCTGGCGAGCGGACAGGCTTGTTCCTTCCCGCACAGAACAGGACGAGTCGTTGCCTTGCGGTTGCGGCGCTTGCGCTGGTGGTACGCGGGCGAATAGCACCACATCGCTCAAGCAAGGACGAAGCTCAGGAGAGGCCTGGGCGGCACGGCCATGGGTACGGCACTACGTGGCACGTTAGAGTAGAGACTAGCCGTGGGCAAGGCAGCCCAGTAGCCGGCACGGTAGCGGTCTGGGCACGGCACAACCACGGTAGCGGTCTGGGCACGGCACAGTCAGTTTTTAGCTATGCCCAGTGGCACGGTGGCCTAGCAGTGCTCGTTTTGGCACCGGCACTGTATGTCTAACATCTCAAAATGACTTGAATATTATGTATAATAACTTTAGCATCTCAAGCTTATGCAATACGCTTATGCAATACAGACTTAATGTTACAAGTTCAAAGTTAGATTGCAATTTTTTACAATCTGGACACTGTAGCACGTTTCGTTTGTATTTGACAAACTTTGTCCGATTATGGACTAATTAGTCTCAAAAGATTCGTCTCGTGATTTATAACTAAACTATGCAATTAGTTATTTTTTTACCTATATTTAATGCTCCATGCATGCGTTCAAAAATTGATGTGATGGAGAGAGAGTGAAAAAACTTGGAATTTAGAGGTGGTCTAAACAAGGCCAAAGGCTCAATCTCTTAAAGTTACAAGTCTTACAACTTAAGACAATTGATATCAACTTAAGACTCATTGGTCCCATTCGCTGGTCTGAAACTTGTCTGAAACAGGCTGAAAACACTGTTCAGGTTGAATTGTTGTGAGAGAAAAACACTGTTTCCGCTGAAAAAAGAAGTCGAACAGGGCCAGCCAATGTTACAAGTTCAAAAAAACTTATCAATGGCTCAAACTCTTAAAGTTACAAGTTCACAGAGAATCGAGATCTTACAACTTAAGACAATTGATATGTTACAAGTTCAAAGAACTTATCTGTCGGTGCAGAAAGTGGCCAACAAGTAAATATTTGTAGTTTTGCCGCACATTGTGATCGGAGGTGGCCTAGCACTCAATGACACAGGGTTTATACTGATTCAGGCAACGTGCCCTACGTCCAGTTTGAGTCGGTCGGTAACTTTATTCCTGAGCCCAGGTGCTCAAAGTTTACAGTGGCGTTACAAACGAGAAGGAGAAAGATGGGGTGCGCGAGTGCTTGAGGTCTGTCCTTTCTCACCTTCCTTGAGCGCGGGTTAGGGTACCCCGCACACTGGTTCCTGTGTGGGCTCCTCAATGAGTGGGGTCTAGAGCTACAGCACCTTAATCCGACAGGGGTGCTGCACATCACCGGCTTTGTCACCGTCTGCAAGGCTTTCCTCGGGATAGAGCCACATGTGGATTTCTTCCGGCGGCTGTTCTCTAGGAGAGCCTTGACGGCGGGGAATCCGGCTGAGATCGCGCCGGTGGGGGGTTTCGCCCTGTAGAGGAAACCGAGTGCAGGAGGTTCATATCCCATGTACACTCCCTACGACTCCAACCGGGAGTGGCATGGGGAGTGGTTTTATATTAGGAATCCAGCAAAGGCGTCGTTCCCGGCGTTCACCGACGGGAGGCCGGAGAAGCAAGACAGTTGGTCGTGGGGTTGTGCCCATAAGGAGAAGCATAAGGTGGGGGTCACCGAGGAGGAGCTCTAGAAGCTCGTAAAGCACAGCCTTGATGGGGTGCGGGTGTTCTACATCCTCTACCGCCGTCAGGTTGTGCCATTGGCAGAGAGGATGCCAGTGGCCTATCAGACCCAAACCGCGCGTCGCCAGAGGATCTGTCGGACGACGAGGTCTAGAGTCGCCTTGGCCGGGTGCTGCAGCTAAAGCCCAAAGAGAGGGTCGATGGGAAGCCCGCACCTTTCAACTCCACGATTGTGTCGAGACCGGTATGCTCCCTTCTATTTTGTCCATGCTTCTTCCTCTGCTTTTCCTATTTCTTAATTTCGGGCCATCCGTTCTGTAAAGGCTTGGAGTTTATAAGTCTCGGCCGCACCTTCCCAAGGGACCAGAGGGTGTGGCCCGGCAGGCCACCCAGAAGGAGGCGGCAGATGCCAAGAAGAAGAAGAGAACCTGGGAGGTTCAGCGGAAGCAGGAGAAGGAGCAGGAGATCGCCGGCGCATGAAGGTCGGGGAACATAGGAGCGACATCGAGTCAGAGCTCACGTCAGAGGATCCCACGGATGTGGATGACATGGTTTTCTCCAAGGAGGAGGAAAGTCAGGAGGTCATTGTGACCTCGGTGGAGCGTCGCGACCCTTTGACGACGTTCGCTGGTGATCAGCAGGAGGCGGAAAAGCGCGCGGTGGTTCCCGTGCCGAGGAAGCGTGCGGCGAGTGCGGACGTTGCCGGCGAACAGGAGGCAAAGCGGACGCGGTCACCACACCCCTTGGTGGCGTCGCTGGTCCTGTCCCCAACTATCATGGACGTGGCCGAGGAAGCCGGGCGGTCTGAGGAGTGGACTGGCACTAGTGCATCACCGGGAGCGGTGCCAGTGTGCGACTCGCAGCCAGAGGATGCCTCACCTGCCGTGGACGTGGCTGAGCAAGCCAGGCAGTCCGAGGAGCGGACTGGCACCCGTGCATCACGTGACTCGTAGCCGGAGGATGCCCCACCCACTGCTCCGGTCGGGGAGTCTCGAGCTGAGGGTCACGGTGACCCACAGGCCGAGTAGGAGCCAGTTAGGAGGACTCCGCCCCCGGCTGAAGTGAGGGGGCGCGGGTTGCAGCCTCGGAGCGGCCGTTGCCCTACATGCCCATTGACATTGGGTCCTGCCTTCAGAGTCATGCCGCTCACCTCCCGGTACATTTTTCTTTGTCCCTTTTTGATCTTTTGCTGTTGAGTCTTTTGTGACTTATCTGCACTTTTTGTCAGTGGCCGGGTGATGTCGGGGTTGAGCATCGCCCCAACTCCCGTGTGGGAGACTTGGAGGCCCACCCTGCAGCATGTCACGGCGAGCGACGGGGGGAATAGGGTGGCAGCGGCGAAGTCTTCCCTTCCAGGGGTGGTGTCCCTCAGGTCAGTTGCTGGTATGGTGGCAGCGGCGGCGTTGACATTGGCGGCGATCCTGGTGCTGACTGCGGAGGTTGTGTCGGAGGTAACTCTCATGGCCCCTCCTCCACCGGCTACGGTGGAAGAGGTGAGGGAGGCCGAGCTCCCTGCCTCGCTGGGTGGAGGGCTGCACGGCTCACCCTTGTCGTTGGAGCCAAAGGCGTCGGTGGGGGACATGGCCAGGACAGAGTTAGAACGCCTGGCGATGGCCCGCGCAACCGAGGTGATGGATATCCCATCGGAAGACGAGGATGATGACATGGTGGAGCTGTCGATGTCATCATAGGAGCTGGTGGTAGTTCAGTTGGAGGCTGGGCCCTCCGACGGGCTGCCAGAGGGTGACCTGGAGTGGCCTTGCCCTGAGGACCCGACAAAGGTGCGGTCCGTCCTTTGGGATTCATAGGAGGGTCAGCTCTAGGACATCCTTGGGGAGCAAGGACATGTCGCGGTGTCCGAACTCGCCAACCTGTCCGCAAGGCTCGGAGACGCCTAGGAGTGGGTTAAGTATGCTAAGCAGTTAGTCGAGGTTGATCTATAGCTTGCCGCAAAGGTGATTTTCCCGTACTTGTCTTTGACCTTTGAATCTTTTATTGGTTGCCTTAGCATGCTTGTTTTTCATAGAGTCTGAAGGGGATGTCGTCCCACAAGTCCCGCTTCCTCCAAATGAAGCACGCCCGGATGGCTGAGCTTGAGCGTCAGCTAGAGTCCGCTCGCCGTGAGTCCTAGGACCGGGTGGCCGAGGCGACCATGGTGCGGGCAGAGGGGCAGCATGCAGCACAGCGGGCGACTGCCGCCGAGCAAGGGCTCAAGGCGGCAAAGGCCCACCAGGCGAAGACCGAGGTGGGGTTGCGAACATGCCTGGTGGACACCGAGGCGGCGCTCCAAGAGTCCTTGGTGGACCTTGAGTCGGAGCAGAGCGCTTTGGTGTCATAGCAAAGCGCCTTGGAGTTGGCATGGAGGCCCTGGAGTCAGAGCGAAAGGCCTAGTCGGAGGCGGACCAGGAGGTGCTCACGCTTCAGGGCCGGGTGATGGGGACGGAGGAGGCGAACGCCCGACTATGCGCGTAGGCGACTTGACAGGTGGAGGAATTCTCCATCCTTGAGAACTTCCGTGTCAGTATGTACCTATTCTATTTTTCGTCGTGTTGGTTTTTTCCTTCAGCCTATTTTCGAGCTTGTTGCCCTTCTTTTAGAGCTGGGCGGAAGGGTGAAGACGCTGGAGAGGGACCTGGAGACGATCAAGGAAACCTTCAGCTAGAATGCAGAGGAGCTGGCCAAGTCTTGTGAAGAGCATCGTGCTCTTGAGGGGAACTTGACCAGATCCGCAACGTTGCCTAGCTCATCGTCTCGGAAGTCTTTGAGTCGGCGCCAAGCACTAGCACGCCCGCCGTCCAGCTAGCGGAGGTCTCGGATGCGGTCCGGGACCTTATCACGAGCGGACTATTCTACGGGGCGTCGGGGGTGCTGACTTCGGTGGCAACGCACCACCCAAACCTAGACTTCACTACTATCTACAGTGGGTATGCTGAAGGCTTGAGCACGGAGGATATCCAATCAATCGGGGAGAGCTTGCTGCTGCACGCAAGGTCGGTGGCAGAGCAAGTCTCTGCTCAGTGGATGATGGATGTCCATCGTGAAGACATGGCTAGAAGCATGCGTGGGGAGGACGTTGCCTAGCCTACGGATGGCATAGAGCCTGGGTTAGAGGTGGATGTCGCCCTAGCTTCGACCGAGCCGAACATCGTGCCATCGGGGAGTGAGCAGCCCGTGCCTTCGCCAGTCGCACTGATAGCAGATGCCGCCGAGCCTGTCCAATAGCTTGTAAAATATAAGTAGTTTAGTGAACGTAAAAAGTTTAAGTTCATGGGGGAGCCCCCGTGTAAATGTTCCTGTGCGCTTAATGACTACAATTGGTTTCGTTTTCTGTGATGGAGTCACTCCATTTGGGGAAGCTTGTTCCCTTTTGTTCCTTAGTTTTTCCTTAGCATAATTTTGTTTTTTATTCTTTCTTTCTCGTACTTGCCCGTTTGTCCTATAGGCTACAACCTTGGGAGCCCGAGGCGTGACCCGTGAGGCTCAGCTGCTCGTAACCATAGGGAAAGGCAGGGTGCGATTGGTCGGAATGTTTTAAAGCAAAGCTACATAAGGGAAATTAAAGGAACGAACTCCCCTTTTGATCGGGTAGGAAGGAATTTCACCATATGATAGTAAACAAAATAGAGAGGTAGTAGTGCCCTGTAGTGGAGCCCCCGAGCGCCCTGGGCCGAAAAGTGTTCGGGTCGGGGTGCTTTTGTAGGAGCATACGTTAAGTAAACAATGGTAAGACTGAAACTTAGGGGAAGAAAAACGACATAGCTGTTCCAAGCGTTCAGAGAGAATGTCATCGTTGTTGTCCTTAAGTTCGTAGGCGTCCGATCGGATTACTTCAATCTTCGATCGTCTGGATCCTGGCCTGCTACGCCCCCTTTCTTGGTCGCTGCTTCTTCGCCTTTTCCTTCTTTTGGCCTACCAGCCTACAGCAGAAGGCGCTTGAGGAGCTGGCAGTCCCTGTAGAGGTGTTTGACGGGGTAGTCGTGGTTGGTGCATGGACTCTCCATGAGCTCGTGGAAGTGGCCCAGAGGGTCCTGCTAGGGCTGCGTGCCCGCGTGATCAGCCATGGCGACCAACGCGGAGTTGGCCGGTCAGCGGTGATCCTTTCTGTTCTTTTTCCCCCTCTGCATGGAGGGCCCCTCGTCCTGATCCTGGCGCTTGGCCTTGCCTTTGCCTCGGCCTCCGTTGGAGCGCGGCGGGAGCGGCGCTTGCTGGGGTTGTTGGACAAAGGTCCGTGGTCCTGGGTCATCAGGGCTAGGACTCCGGTCGCTGGCGCGTGTGTCTCGGTTTGGTCCGAGCCACGCGTATATAGGTGGTCGGTGCGGAGCGGTCGTCGAGTCAAGACGAGGTGCCAATGTGGCCTCCTGTGCCGTGCTCGACGATTGTAGCGGTGATCGGGTGGAGCGACCCATCTACTGTGTCCCCATTCCCCTGGTGGGGAGCAAGGCCACGAGTCAGCATCGCGATACGGAGCTCTCCGCTTGTTGAACGGCGGTGGTCTCCACTAGTGCCTGGAGATTTCGGTGGATCGCCTGTTCATGAGGGTCGTTCGGCTTGGACAGGCCGCGCAGAAGCATTGCCACGGTGGCGATGTTCTGATTGGCCCGAGCAAACTATGGGGGATCGTTCCCCTAGTCCATGGTGTTGTGCTTGACCCAACGGGCGTGACTCTGGGCGCCGCTCACCGGTCTATGCACATAGGGCGCAGCGTGGTGTGTCGAGTGTGCTGGCGCAGTCGACGGTTGATGCAGCCGCTGTTGTCATAGTTCCTCCCCTGCTTACGTGTGAGCTCGGGGGTCTCCGCATGAGGGTCCAGAGGGGTGTGAGTCTGTAAGGACCCCGTTACCCCTGGTGGTTGTCCCGGAGCGTCCACCATAGCGCACTCCCAGGACGGACGGTGGCTAGGTGCCACGTCGCCGATGCTGGAGCCGTCACTCCTAACATCGTCATCCATGAGGTCGAGGAAATAGGTGGGAGCATAGCTCGCCATCCCCATGAATTCAGATGTGAGAGGGGGTGGCGCTGGCATCCTTTGGAGGCCCCGGGCATATGCATCTGCGGGAGACACGAGGCCGTAGGGGAACCAGCCGTATGGCGGCCACGACGGGGACAACGGCATCCCTCTAGGTAATTGGTGGAAGATAGAAAATAGCGAGTAAATAACAGCATGTACATTACTCATAGTGGGGTTTGAGCAGAGAGGTTGCTTGGAATGAGGCGTGGGTGCCGCGCCGTTGAAGTCGTGCATCCCGAAGTCGATGGAGGGTGCCCCTCCGACGGGTGCTGAAGTGAGTGCCTCCTCGTGGAGGTGTAGTATTCTAATCCGGTCGGCAACGAAGTCTAGGCTTTCAAAGAGGAAGGCCTAGGATGGCTCAAAGATGGGTGGAACCCACATCCAAACAGGTGAGAGTGCGGGAAACTCTAGTGAGCCGAAGCGAATCGTATCGTCTAAGCCCACCGTAGCGAGGGTGGCGAAAAAGTGGGCCATTCGATTACCAAAAAGTGTTGAATGTACCGCGTCTTCCCCACGGACGGCGCCAACTGTCGGTGTAGAAAGTGACCAACAAGTAAATATTTGTAGTTTTGCCGCACGTTGTGATCGGGGGTGGCCTAGCACTCAATGACACAGGGTTTATACTAGTTCAGGCAACGTGCCCTACGTCTAGTTTGAGTCGGTTGGTGACTTTATTCCTGAGCCCAGGTGCTCAAAGTTTGTAGTGGGGTTACAAACGAGAAGGAGAAAGATGGGGTGCACGAGTGGTCCGGTCGGCTCCGGTCAGAAGGGCCGAGAGCGACAGGAGCTCCTCTATGAGCTAAGTGTTCAAGCATGTGCTTGAGGTCCGAACCTGGTAGTTCTGTGGTTGTGAGCTAGTGAACTTGATCGATCTGGATTAGCTTGTATGAACTTGAATCAACTGAGTCTCTTGGGAGAGAGTGCATCCCCTTTTATAGAAGAAGGGGATGGACTTACAAGTGAGAGGGAGAGAGTACGTATGCTTCTAAGTCTTGTTGCCCACGCGCGGTGGGTATAGGATGATGGTAGGCGCCCACAACACTGTTGGATGTCAGATGCATGTGGGAGGTTACGTCATCTTAGTTCGGGTATGGCAGATGTTGATACCTGCAAATACTGTTGATGCCCACAGGCATGTGAGGAGCTTCACCATGTTCGCTCGGTACGGTAAACCACGGCGCCCACAACACTGTCGATGCATAGGGGCATGTGGGGGGTCTTACCGTATGTGAGTTTAATCGGCGCCCACAATACTGTAGAGAAAAATGTCGGCGCCTACAACATTGTTTGTGGCTGGGCGGTTGCAGAGTACTATTCCTGCATGTGTACAGGATACGGTCCTTGGTATCGTGGTTTGGCTTGAGCGCCTTGCCTTGCTTTCTCCGTTCGTTCCCTGGTCCTTTCCGGGCGGGCGTCCCCGGTCGGTTAGTCCCAGTCGGCTCTGGTTGCGCCAGTCGGAGAAGAGCAGTGAGCAGGGTCTTTGCATACCCCGGTCGGAGACGTGGGGTCGGAGTCGGAGGTAGTGCTTTGCCAGGCCTTCCGGTCGGAGAGACCGTCCGGAGGCGACTGGAGACCAAAGTGAGCGCTCGGGTCGGAAAGGTGGGCCGGAGTCGACAAGCGGGCGCTGTTCCTCCTCGGCCAGACCTTCTGGCCTGTTGTTTAGACTCTTGGGCCGGCCCACGAGTTGCGCGCTGTCTGCTTGGGCCGAGCCTTTGCGGGAAAGCCGGTCCGCGAGGGACCCCGGGTTTATGAACCCAACATTACCAAAGGCTCAAACTCTTAAAGTTACAAGTTCACAGAGAATTGAGATCTTACAACTTAAGACAATTGATATCAACTTAAGACTCAATGTTACAAGTTGAAAAAACTTATCAAAGGCTCAAACTCTTAAAGTTACAAGTTCACAGAGAATTGAGATCTTACAACTTAAGACAATTGATATCAACTTAAGATCACAGAAACTCAGAGCTTTAGTGCAATGGCTACCTGTCTAGGTAAAACTCACCCTTGTGAGAAACCCTAGACCAGGGGCGGAGCTACAGGGTGGTCCCTGTGAGCCATGGACCACCCTACGCTCGGCTCAATCAAAGCTCACTAGTGATTTGCGCGCACATGGGCGCGCGAGTCATGGCCACAGTTCTATCTATGAAATAGAATAATGTTGATACAGAATGAAAATCAGACCAATATGAGTATGGCAACACGGGCGCCGAATAGAAAGCTGGATTTCTAAAACAGCTACAAGATATTCAAACACTACATATACATACATGAGACAGAGGGTGTCTTACACGAGCCAGTCCTACACCGGGACGCTAGATGTCCAGATAGTACATAATTTTACACAAAACAGACAGAACACCAAGGAGGCATAGTTTCTGAGATGGGCGCTGGGCGCGCGCCCTTGCGCGGGCTAGCACCATAGATATTTTAAAACAAACTAAATATTCTAAATGATTGGATTCTAAGCATTCCAAACAAATTACACAAGATATACATGTCTTTTAAAGCAAAGTAAGCATTCTAAATGACTGTACTGGGCAGAACATCACCATGTCCGGAAGAAAGATACATCTGATTCAAATCAGTAATGAAAATTTTAGCAAGCAGTGGTCAAAATCACTGCTTGCATTTTTCAATAAGTAATGTAATATAGGCTGTGCGTAGTGGTTACACATACAAACACCGTTCTTCAGATATCACATGCAAAAGCGACCTATAAAAACACATATAGGACAGCAAGGTTTAATTGGATACTGTACTTTCAGTTGCAACTTTACATTACTTTTAGATCAGCAAAGGTGGCATAAATTTACTGAACAAACTATTGTCCCCATCGGCTCCAGACCCGGGGATATCTGGACATCAGGGACACTTTACAGTGCAATGAGCTAGCAATAGCAAACCCAGCCAAAAACCTGGCTAGTTCGAGGTCTTCAACCAGTTCACCGAACAATTCTGTCCAAGCTAGCCAAACTGGTGACAGCCGTAGGAGTGAAGCTCGGGCTAGAAGTGCAGACCAAACAGATGCCCAACCCATGAATCGAGGCTGAGGAGCACTACTACAATGCCAAGCACATGATCTGTTCGTTTTTCTTATAATCCGTCTTTTTCAGCCAGAACAGTATTTTTCTCTCACAACAAATTAGCCAGAACAATGTTTCGGTTTGTTTTTTCAGCGAAGCGAACGGGGCCACCTTATGTACCGATTCTATATATTTATGGAGGTGGAAAAAATTTAAACAATGGACCACCCTAGGGAAAAAGAGTACAACCCAGCTCCATGAAATTTATTGTCCTTACATCAAAGTCCACAAGTCCAGAATATTACAGTCCCATTACATAAATGATCACTAAGAGACTAATCGAGATAAAGTTATTCAAATGCTTCTTCAAACTCCTTGTCCTCTATATTGTGTTGCAGCCTTGCCTCTACAGCCTCCGAGTCTTTGATGCAGGTGAGCATCTCCACCATCTCAGGCTTCAGCTTCCTCCGCCGCTCCTCGATGATCCTGCTAGTCATACTAAAAGTGGATTATGAAGATATGGTAGACATAGGAATAATTAAAATATCTTTAGCTATGATAGGCAACACTGGATATGTGAGCTTGTGCTAATGCCACCAGTTCAAGAGGTTAAAATCATCATCTAACTGGCTAACAGTGTCACAGTCCAAGTAGAAAATAAGTTCAGAAGCATTAGAAGCTGAAGAACTTACAGCCTGCAGCAGGGTAGTTGTAGAGATATCTCTAGACATATTAAGAGTAGCATGAAGAGGATGGATACCACTAGAAGAACCACTACCATTATCATCATCATAAATTTCATCCCAAGCAGACTTTTTCTTACCAGACAGGTTAGGAGGGACAGTCCTCCTCAACCTAACAACTCTATATTTCTCTAGATTAAGTCCACTTTTGACCCCTCAACTATCATGTTGGTCTAATTTTGATCCCCAACTACAAAACCGTATGATCCAGGCACTAAAACTTTCAAAACCGTTCAGTTTTAGCACCTCGGCGCGATTGAGGCAGTTTGTGCTGACGTATGCCTGGTTTTGACCCGCCACGCTGGCATTGACCGACTGACGTGCGGGTCAAAACAAGAATTTGGAGCTGTTGGCCAACGGTGGCCATGTGGAAGACTCCACTCTCGTCGTACGCTGGAAAGCCAAGCACGGGGAGGGGCGGACCTGGCGAGGTAGGTGGTGTTGCGCGCAGGCAAGGATGGGTAAGTGGTACCAGGGCCGGCCGCGGCTCGGTGAGAGGCGGTCCGTGGTCTGCTGGCCACGCGCGTAGGCCCTGCTACAGCGGCGCAGCACGGCCACGCAACGGCGGCGGGGAAGGTGAGAGGGAGGCGGGAGGTCGAGCAAGGAGCCATGCCCAGGCTCACCTCCTTCTTAAGCGCGGCGCAAGGGTAGGGAGCGGCCAACATGGCGGCATGGGCACCGTGGCGAGCCATGTGCCGCCCGTAGGGGCACCCACCCGCGAAGGGATGGTCTGGACCGGAGCCGCGCCCGCACCCCGCCTGCACCAGGCCGTCGCGGCCTCTAGGGCCCCTGCTCACGCCGGGATGGCTACGAGCATGTGGCTCGCCGACTCCTTTGCACTTGCTTTCGCCCTGGATCGCCGCATCCACACGGTTGGCTCGACGCCGTCTCACCGCATCCGCCCCGGTTCGCCGCGGTCGCACCGTTGCATGCGGAGCTCGTGCACGGTCGTGACTAGGGCCGCCCGCGGAGCTCGCCCATCCCTGCCACCGTCGGAGCTCGAAGCCGCCGAGCACTTCATGCCATGCTCGCCGAAGCCATGCCGTCGGAGCTGTTTCCTGACCTCGCTGCCGCCGACCACCGTACTAGAGCTGAGCATCACCGGAGCCACCCACGCCTTGACTTGCCGCAACGGCCACACGGACGAGACTCTCGCTGGAGCCGAGCCGCCGAGCCGAAGCTCCTACCGTCACTCTGCTCTGCTCTCCTTGCTCTGCTCCTCTTTTACCCTCTGTTTGGAGCATGGAGGAGAAGACCGAAGACGACGCCATCGCCGTTGAATGCTGTACTCGCCCTGATTCCCTGCTCTCCATTCTCGATCACTGGCTGCTATGCCCCGATTCCCTGCTCGCCTGTTCAGCTCGCACCGACGCCATGGCCGAGCTTAGTTCGGTGTTCATGGCGGATGGCAGTGACGGCAACGCTTCGTCCGAGTGCCCTGGTGGATGATTCTCGTTGTAGTTTCGTCCGAGGGCTATATAGGGACCTAAGGCACCAGTGAGTACGAGTAATTGGATGGCGGTGGCTTGACCTTGACGAATTTTCCATCCAATTAATATCTATGTAGCGGCGCGTCACGTAGGCCACCTACGCGAGCGCGATGAGCCAGTGCCCAGTTGGGTGCCACCATGGCAGCGCCATCCTGCTCGGACCGCTCAAGGCGGCACCGGTGCAGCGCCACCACCTGGTCGTAGGCACCTCAAGCAACGTACTGATGCGCGTCGTCGTCGTCTTCCCCTGCACCACCCCTAGGATTGCAGTATCAAGCAGTAGTGCCGTACAACTATGCGATCGTGGGCTCGCTCCTCTGGCTCGTGCGTGCACGCAACCGCCTCGAGCCGGCCATCCGAGAGCTGCACCGCCGGCACGGCCCCATCCTCACGCTGCACTTCCTCTCCCCACGCTCCGCTGTCTTCGTGTCTGGCCGGGGCATCACCCACCGCGTGCTCGTCCAGCGTGGGCCCATGCTCGCCAGCCGGCCGTCGGCCATCGCGCCCTTCCGCATGCTCAATAGCGGCCAGAGCACCACAGCTCCGCGCCGTATGGCCCGCTCTGGCGCTCGCTGCGGTGGAACCTCACCTCCGGCGTCCTCAGCCCATCGCTTCGCCCTGGCTCGATGACGGGCTTTGGCGGCCCTGGTTTCTGACCTCGAGCACCGAAGCAAGGACGGCGGGGGCATAGTGCTTGTCGTGGAGTGCCTCCAGTCCGCTGTGTTCTCGCTGCTCACCCACATGTGCTTTGGCTGGAGGCTACACGCCCGCCGCGGCTCCTGTTTTGACCCGCATGGCCGTGCCACGTGGCGGTCAATGTCAGCGTGGCAGGTCAAAACTAGGCACACATCAGCGTAAACCGCCTCAATCGCGCCGAGGTGCTAAAACTAAACGGTTTTGAAAGTTCCAGTGCCTGAACCAGACGTTTTTGTAGTTGGGGGTCAAAATTAGACCAACATGATAGTAGAGGGGTCAAAAGTGGACTTAATCCTATTTCTCCTCATACTTATTGTAAACATCAGTAAGTCTAGCTCTAGTGCCAACCTGGTATACAGTATAATATATATTGGTAAGGCTACCCAACCTCCTCAGAATTCTACTGAAACCTTTCATTTTAGCTCTAGGGTCCAAGATAAATGCAAAAGAATAAAGTAAAGGTATGTCCCTCCAATATTTATTATATTTGTCTATCATAGGTTTAACCATAGGTCTGAGGTGAGTGTCATTACCTTAATTTTTCAGGTGTATAGCAATCTTAACTAGATAATGAATAATAAGTGGAGATGTAGGATAGTACACACCAGACAATGCAACTGTAGAATCATAAAACAGTTTAAGAAATGTTAGCACTTTTTCTACAATAGCCCAATGTTCATCAGTTGAAAGCAACTGACCACCTTCAGTCCTCGAATAGTGAGCATGCATGAAAGTAGTGAAAGGGGTCTTATGAGGAAACAAATGCTTAAGCATTAGATATGTAGAATTGCACCTTACCTCCATGTCAAACTAAAATTTTCTAGGCCTAACACCAGTGGCAATGTAGTAACTTTTATATGCAGCAATTCTCTGGTTAGATGAGCTTAAAAAGGATATTGCAGTTCTAAATGTTTCAATCAAAGGCTTAAGAGTTTCAAGGGCCTCCTTAACAATCAGATTGATAATATGATATGCACAGCGCTGATGTAAGAGCATAGTATTAACTACATTACCAGATGATGCATTGTCTAATTCAACAGAATCATCTACAACCTCAATACCAGGATATTTAGATAGTACAGGTCTAAGTCTACGCATGGTAGAAACATTAAATGATGCATTGTCTAAAGTAACAGCAAACACCTTTTCAGTCAAACCATAATCAATAAGCACAGATATAACATAGTCAGCAATGTTTTGTCCATTGTGGGACACATCAATAAGCATAAGACCGAGCATCCTCTTCTCTTGTTGCCAATCAGAGTTTATATAATGAGCAACAACACTAAGGTAGTCCTCTTTGGCATTACCAGACCAAATGTCAGAGGTCAAACACACACAATTAACAGCAGAAGAACTAAGAGTCTCAACAAGCTTAGCCTTACGATCAGTAAAGAATTTCACTGTCTCTAGTGATGGTTTGCTTAGAGACAGAAACATATTTAGGGTTATCAGCAGTTCTAATGTACTCTTCAAATGCATCAGTTTCACCTATATTGGTAGGAACATCTAGCCTAGCAAGTAATCGAACCAGTTCAGTACGAGCAACCATAGGACAGTAATCCCAATTACGCATACTACCATCAGGATTAAAAGAGATCTAGGACTAAGACATGCGAGTTTTCTCACGCCACTTAACGCATTTATCCCTACAACGGCTGAGGTGACCAGTGCCACCACTAGAGAGAATATAGTATTATTTATGGCAATGGATGCACTTAGCGCCATACCCGATCTTCTTACCTTTGGGCCCTTTTTTGAAGAGCTTCTTGAAGTCGAGCCACATGGCCGAGGTAGAGAGACGTGAGTGCTTGGTGTTGTTCTCGTCGTCTTCCTCCTCATTTCCTCCCCTAGCTTCTTGATCATCGCCGCCGACATCGATGGGAGCCTCAACGCTACGGCTGAACAGCTCTGCAATGTCCTCGTCCAGGTCATCCTCATCGTCATCTCCGGCCAGCCCGCACATCCGCCTCTCATCGTTGGCACCGACCTCCTCAACCGTGTCATCAGATGGGCTGACCATCGTCACCGGCCGGTGCCTGGTTCCTCAATGGCTACAGAAAATATAGTATTAGTATAGATCTAGGGTTAGGGTTAGTAGGTTAGGGTTAGGGTTAGGGTTAGCAGGTTAGGGTTAGGGTTCACTCTTACCTTCGTAGTCGGAGCACCAGAATCGCTGGCGCCATCGACGAAGGATGAATCTGGCCCTCTAGTTCCTCAACGGATCTAGCATCAATGTAGATCTAGAACAAATCAAAGGCCAAGTTAGGCAGGGAGATAGAGAGATCGAGAGGGCAACGGATCTTACCCAAAATCCAGAGCACCAGAGCTGCCACCGTCTAGCTAGGTCGACAACAATGACAGAGATGATGAGGTGGACGACAAGGAGAGGACGAGCCTACATCGATGATGTGAGATCAAGTGGGGGTATGCTTAGGCATGCCGTGTGCTAGTGCCGGCCTGCATTAGCTTATCGGAGGAGGAGAAGAAGAGAGGAGCCTGATGCCGAGAGAGGAGAGGGAAGAGGTAGAGTCATAGAGAGGAGAGCGAGACAAGAGAGAGAGAGCAGCGGTGAGGAATGAATTAGGGTTAGGGGAGACGGCGACGACTTGCTGAAAGGTCATTGTTTGGTTTTGGTAATTGAGTGACAACTTAAGTGGACTAATTGTGTTTATGTGAGATACACATGTGATTAGTCCACAGGTACATGTGTGTGAGCAACATATGCCATGAAGGTGAAAATGGCTTGGAGATGTTGCAAAGCTCACACATGTGATGATGAAGGAGCTTAAATGCACATGAGACATGACATTGAGTCATGTGATCAAGGTGGAGAAGATCAAGACAAGACTTGGCTTGATGGACCGGTTGCAAGATTGAAGGGCAAGTCGAAGGCTTTGGAGTGATGGACCGCGTGGTGGTGAAGCTTTAGCAAGACTTGGCGCCGATGGACGATGGCAACGGTGAAGAGCAAGTAAAGTCAAGATCGATGAACCAATATGATCACGTGATGATATGAAGTGGATCATATCATTGTTGATCGTGTTGGTGCATGTGTTGCATCGATGTTGGAGGAGATGAAATGGAATGCGCAAGGCAAAGGTATAACCTAGGGCATTTCATTTCACCGGTCATAGGTGTGTAGAGAAGTTTATGACCGGGTTTAGGATAGATGGCCGTACTATCAAGAGGAGCAAACTTGTTTGCATATCGGTCATCTAGTGCCACTCGAGTGATCTAATTTTTCATCGTCGCTAGGATCAAGTGGCGTGGCAAGTTGAGTGGCTAACATCCATTGGGAAATGATTGTGAAAAGCTAACACACATACACATGGTGGTGTACACTTGGTGGTGTTGGCACATTTACAAAGGAGATGGAGTTTGAGTTGATGTGAATCAACTTGGTGAAGAAACTCCACCGGCGGAGTGTCCGCCCGTAGAGTGCGGACAGTCCGACGGTGCCACCAGCGCCCTACACAGAAAAGAGGGTCTCACAGAGTGCATCGGATGCTGGCACTAGAAGTGATCTGGCACTGAAGTGGAAGGGGGCCGGATGCTGGCAGGGCTCAATCTGGTCAGGCTGACGCATGGTGACGCAGGAGCTAGAGTATGACCGGACGCTGGGCTATGTCCGATCACGTGCGACTGGACGCGTCCGATCAAGGCCGGTACCTTACTTGTAAACGACCGGACGCTGAGGGTCCAATGTCCGGTCAGTTGAAGCTGCTACATCTGGTTAGAAGATGACCATTGAGATCGGAAGAATGCCATTGAACGTAGGTGACACGTGGCTGTCATCGGGCAACCGAACACTGAGGTCCAGTATCCAGTCAACACGACCGGAGCGTCCGGTCGACCCGACTGTTGCCCAGTGAAGGGGTAACGGCTAGTTTAGCCCTTGGGGCTATAAATAGAAGTGGCCTTCGGCCATGGCTAGGGCTGAGCACCTTGGGGGACTTTGTGTTCATGCTTAAGAGTGCTTAGGAGCCCTCATCTCACACATACTTGATAGTGATCATTCAATTGTGTGAGTGAGTGATTCTAGTGCGATTGCATTATGAGGTTGCATCGAGTGGCACTAGGTGATCGAGTTGCAAGCCAGTGGTGCTTATTACTCTTGGAGGTTGCCACCTCCTAGACGGCTTGGTGGTGGTCTCCGTCGAAGCCCGCAAGAAGCTTGTGCGGCGCTTCGGAGAAGTGCTTTGTGAGGGGCATTGTGCTCGCCCCATGGGAGTCGCAAAGAGCAACTTTAGTAAACGTGTCATTGAGCTACCCTCACTCAAGGGGTAGGTTCTTGTGGCGCCCGATGTGTGGGCTTAGCGGGTGATGCTAATTAGCCGCCGAACCACCAAGTGAGCGGTCGACACAACGGGGACTAGCGTGTTGGCAAACACGTGAACCTCGGGAGAAAAATCATCGTGTCAACCTTGTTCTTCCCATTAGTTTGCATCCCCGTTACACAAGCTTGCGTTTACTTTCATATACATTAAGCTTGTGTTATTGCTTTTATAATTAGTTAGCTTGTGTAGCTTGCTAGTTACCTTCATGCTTGTGTAGCATAGAAGTAGCTCCCTTACGTGGCTAATTTGGTTTGTGTAACCTTGTTAGTCACATTACTTAGTTTGTATAGCTAAGTAATTGTGCTCTCTAATTTGGCATTGGTTGCCTTGTTATTGAGCATTGCTAGTGAGCTTAGTTGGCTTTGTGCTTTTGCTTACTAGCATGTGTAGGAGCTCTCTTGTTGCTTAAAGTACTAGTGGCATAGGTTTGTGTGACCTTGCTTCTAGAATATGGTTAGGAGAGCTCTAACTAGTCCTGGCACCTTTATTGCTTGATTAGTATCTTTGAAAGGTGCTAGAGAACATAGTTAGAGGGGATATAGTCTTAGCTAGACCGATAGTTATAATTCTGCACTTGTTTCGGTTAGCCGATGCACGATTAATTTTAGAAAAGACTATTCACCCCCCCTCTAGTCCACCATCTCGACCCGTTCAAGTGGTATCAGGAGCCCGGTCTCTCATTTGTGGTCTTCACCGACCCTGAGAGGAATGGCGTCTAATGGGCTAGATAGTTTGTGAGGCACACATTTTTTATGGCACAAACTTTACACTTTGGAAAAATCACATGCTTGATCATTTTCGTGCAAAGGGACCTAAATTTTGGTGGGTTGTCACTAGTGGTCTCACCCATGTCTTGGATCATAGAACTCTAACCAAAGCTCAAAGAGTCCTCTATAGATTTGATGCACATGCTTGTTGTTTTCTATTGGATGCTTTACATTTTGATTTGATGAAGCAAGTAAACTACAAGGGGACCGCTTGTGAGATATGGGAGTCCATCAAGGAAACCTTCAGTGATTCCTCCACATGGGATGATGGCAAATTCAAGAGGAGGATGAGCCCAAAAAGAGGTGCATGAGTGTGTTGAGCATAACCACAATTCGGTGATCGTGGAAGATTGCTCCACCTCATGGTCAAGTGATGATGATGATGATCGATCTACTACAAGTTCACTTGACAAGGTTGATGATGATGCCACAAGTGTTGTAAGTGATGATGCTACCCCATGCACACTTGATGGTGATGATGGTTCATGCTCAAGCCATGATGAAGATGCTACTACGAGCTCTCCAACTACATCACCACATTGCTTCATGTCATAAGGTGACACTTAAGGTATCAAATGATAATGTGGTTGATCATGTTGATTCATATGATGAGCTTGTTAGTAGACTTGCTAGCATGACCATGTCTTTAGAAAATGAGAAAGCTAAAACATTGGAATTAGAAAATGAAAACTCATTTCTAAAGAACTCTTGTGAAGAACATAAGAAATTACTTAATGCTTATAAATCTTCACTTGATGAGCTTAAATTGAAATCATGAGACACTACTTGCATCTCATGATGAATTATTAGAACAACATGCTTCTCTCATTAAAGTGTTTACAAAGAAACTTAAAAATAATGAGAGCTCATCACATGGGTCAATTGATCAATCACATATTATTGCTAACCCTTGTGATGTAGGCAAGAAGCATGTATCCACCTCTTGTGATGATTTATTAGATATGTCATGCTCTTCACATATAGATGCTTGTTCTACTTCCATGTCTTGTGAGACTAACATTTTGAAGGAGAACATTGAGCTCAAAAGTGAAGTGAAGAAATTGAGCAATAAGTTAGAGAGGTGCTACAACTCAAAAGTCACCTTTGAGCATATGTTGAAGACTCAAAGAAACTATGGTGACAAGTGTGGCCTTGGCTTCAAGAAGAAGATGACAAAGGGTGAAAGAAAGAGAGAAAGAATGATGAAGAAGCTACAACAAAGAAAGCTCTCTCATACCATGTGCTACCGATGTTATGAAGTGGGACACCTTGCAAATGGTTGCCCTAACATTGAGAAGCTCAAGAATATAAAAGAAGAAGAGAGGCTAAAGCATGTCAAGTGCTTCAAGTGCCGCACTTGGGGTCATCTTACCTCAATGTGCCCAACCAAGCAATTGGTGAAGCAACAAGTAAAGCCTCAACCAAAGCCACAAGTTGAGCAAGAGAAGACACCCCAAGTTCAAATCAAGATCAACCATGAAGATGGTGGTGATTTGATGATAAAGAAGAAGAAAACAAGAAGGGGTGGAAAGGCAAGGCATCCAATGCAAACTCAAGATGCCAAGATGATGAGCAAGAATGAAGATTATGCTCACATCAAGTGCTTCAAGTGTGGAAGTACTGGGACACTTTGCCTCTAAGTGTCCTACCAAGCTTGAGAAGAAGGCTCAAGCAATTCATGAGAGGCAAGGCAATGAGAAGCACCATATGAGCAAAGAAGAGAAGGCTTAAGCAAAGAGAAAGTGCTACTCATGCCGGGAAAGGGGACACATGGCACATTCATGTCCCCTAGATGATATTTCTAAGCCTATTTCAATTGTTGATAATAATATGCTTAGAAATGATGGCAACTGGTACCTCATTGGTTGCAATTGCAAAACTATCCCGCTATTCATACTAAGGCTATGCCTAAGTATGTTGCTCCTAACTTGAGAGGACCCAAACTTGTTTGGGTACCATCAAAAAGTGGATGATTGTTTGTAGGTACCATCGGCATTGGAGACTTGATTAAGTTGATCTCACATTGTTCATCATATGTTGAATCAAGTTATGAAGCTTAGTGCACATCATTATCCCAATGCCATGACAAATTGAGTAAAGTCCAAGTGCTACAACATACAAGTGTCATATTCAAGTAGTGGTGATTCATTGGATATATTTGATGACTTGCAAATAATTGAGTTGAAGCTTGCTAGTTGGATGATCATGAGCTAACCAAGGTATATCTCTTGTTGATCATTTCATTTTGGTGCATATGAGTTGATTGAATTGGATAACTATGTAAAGTTGCTTGCTATAAGTTGATTGAATGGATAATTGCTTAGTAATCAAGTTTGGATTGATTTGTGTTGGATAAATTCATGAGATGACATTTAGTAAGTGATTTGAATGGATATATGTCTTATGGAAGTATTCAAACAAGTTAGCTTCAAGTTTGATTCATATTTGATGAAGAATAGCTCAATTGTTGAAATCTGTCCTATATTGCAAAATCTGAGCTAGCCGTTAATTTAGCCATGTTTGAGTATTGAAAACTTATTGGATTGGCATAAAAATCGGTGTACATGCTCTAGACTTATGGTATAAGATGCTGTACAAATTTCATAAGAATCGGATAAGAAATGCTTCGGTTTTGGAGTAGTTCTTGTCAGCTATAGTGCAGCTGTTTTCAGCATGTAGCAGTGGTGTAAGAATTGAAATTTGGCAGCAATCTAGAAGTCAAATGAAGCTCAAATTTTTACAACTGCTAGATAACTTAGTAAAGAACATCTCCACCAAATTTCGTGGTATTTGGATTTGTACTTTGGTGGATATGCTTATTTCTTTGAAAGGTACAAAATCTGTCAGAAAAGTGACAAATATTGGATTGATCTAGAGTCACTTTGATTGAAAGGTCCTCAAGTTGAAAACATGTTTACAAGTGTTTGAGGTACCTAAGTTTTGTTTTGAGATAATCTAGAAGCATGACAAGAAAAGAGTACAAGGCCATTTGATTGTAGAGTGTATTTTGCACATATTTGGTACTCAAATTAGAAGATCAAGATCAAACTCAAGATGAAGTTGAAGGTTAAGTTCTAATAACTATTGGAAATCATTTGGTAGAAAGCAAAGAACTTAAACAAGAAGAAAGAAAAGGACTTAAAGAAGGAATCAAGGTTACTCATCAAGTTAAGTCCATCACTTGGATCAATCAATCAAGTCATTTTCAAGTGAGTATCAAGAATGATTCTTGGAAAGAGGTCACTTCTCCCTAGTATAGGGGCTTGCCGCCTATGTGTAGGTAAACCAAGTGTGGTACTTGGAAGGCTAACATGGAAGTGATGATCCGAGAAATATTTGAGATGCTTAGTTGAAGCAAATCAAAAGGGTTGATCAAGAAAAGCAAGCAACACCCAAAAGAGAGCTAGTCATGATATTTCAAGTGGTATTCTCAAATTGATACTCTCATGCAAGCAAAGATCAAAAGATAAAGCAAGTCAACCACAACAAGAAAGTGCACTTGATCATAAGTGGTATTCATTTCATATGGGTGAAGAATGAAATTCAACATGGTATCTATTGGTCTTCACCAAGATTATAATTGGACTTCACATTGCTATTGGAGTAATGAATTGGAATCTATGTGACTATCCTCTACTCCAACATAGCAAAGGTATCATTGTAATGTGCATGATCATTTCATCCCTTACTAGTATGCGGTTAGTGCATATAGTACATGCTTCATAGGATCATGCATAACAAATGAAATGTTTAAATTCATAGCCTACCACTATTGTTTGGATGATTACTTGATCTAGTGGTTAGTATATGAATTTGTTCATGAGCTAGTAATCCCAAGTACTTGATCTAATTTGGATTGCTAACAAGTGACAAGTACAACATTGGCAAGATAACCCTTGCAAGAGGTGTGAAGAAGCTTGTCATTGGTTCAAACCGGACTTGAAAGCTTAGGCAAATCAATTTAGTTCAAGTCAATCATAGAAGCTCATGATAGTGATAAGAGTACAAGCACAAGACAACAATGCAAATGGATATCTAGTTTGTATGTTTCAAGCGGTATCTAGACTCAAGTATTTCATCAAGATTTCATAAGTGATGTCTAGATCATCTCACAAGTGATATCTTATAAGTGGTACTCATAAAGATAGCAAATGTTCAAGAAATGGTCTCTATTGATAAATCCAACAAGTGGTTCTATACTAGAAGATTATTTCAAATGGTATTCACTTCATACAATGGTATTGTATCTATACATAATATCAATCATGCAAGACGATGGTTCCACAAGTGATCCTCAACTTTAAGTGATCATCAAATGAAGAATGCATCCCTCACCTACAAGAGCTCAAGTGTATCAAATGGATGACCCATGCTATCACATAGGGGGAGGTGTCACACAAATTGATATCAAGATCAAAGATCCTATGTGTGTTATCTCAAGAAGCCCTACATAAGTTACAAGTGGTATCTTCAAGTGGTGTCATTCCAACAATCAAGTGATGTCCATAAAAAATGCAAGATTCAAGCCTCAACCATCTACCCCAAAATGCATACCTTTGCATCAATGAGAAGCACACCTTTTATGGAAATTGATGACAAAGGGGGAGAGATTGTACAAAGATATGAAAGCTTGATTGAATGGGGGAGAGATTGTACAATGGGAGAGATGAGATATAAAAGAAATAGAGGTTGAACATGGACAAAGAGGGAGCAACATTAGAGAAAAGAGAAGGATCAAAATTCTTGGACAAGAGAAGCACACAAGTAGGGGGAGGAAGCTCATGAACTTTGATTGATTACATTTGATATGTGCATATTCATGTGCCAAGTAGGGGGAGCAAGCTCATGAACTTTGATGGATTACATTTGATATGTGCATATTCATGTGCTTGCTTGCATTGCATAAGCTTTTAAAATTTAATATGCATACTTGTGTGGTGTATGCTAGTTGTAGAACTTGAATGGTGATTTGATAACTAGCATGCATAGGATGATAGCTAGACACTTGGTATACTTTTCAAGTAATGCTAGTACCTTGCTTTTAATGTTGATCTCACAAGGTATCTAGTGCTTTTATTGCCAAGTAATGTCTAGCTAACCATGGTGCTAAGGATGAACTTAAAGGTGCAACTTCGATTGGTACACGCTTCAAAGGTTTATTCTATACACCTTAGCATCATTCGATAGTATTTACTCTCCCACAATTAAAATCTATGCATATGTGTGAACTTAAAGTCAAACACTCTAGCACATATGTAGGGGGAGCTAATACTACCATTTCGGATTTGTGGTACTTGTCCAAAATCATTTTCACATGGTAAAATTGCTTGGGCAAGCAACATGAATCCAAAAGAGCTTAATTTCCATATCTTTGTAGAGTTGTCATTAATTACCAAAAACGGGGAGATTGAAAGGTCCTTGTTTGGTTTTGGTAATTGAGTGACAACTTAAGTGGACTAATTGTGTTTATGTGAGATACACAGGTGATTAGTCCACAGGTACATGTGTGTGAGCAACATATGCCATGAAGGTGAAAATGGCTTGGAGATGTTGCAAAGCTCACACATGTGATGATGAAGGAGCTTAAATGCACATGAGACATGACATTGAGTCATGTGATCAAGGTGGAGAAGATCAAGACAAGACTTGGCTTGATGGACCGGTTGCAAGCAGTGAAGGGCAAGTCGAAGGCTTTGGAGTGATGGACCGCGTGGCGGTGAAGCTTGAGCAATACTTGGTGCCGATGGACGATGGCAATGGTGAAGAGCAAGTAAAGTCAAGATCGATGAACCAATATGATCACGTGATGATATGAAGTGGATCATATCATTGTTGATCGTGTTGGTGCATGTGTTGCATCGACGTTGGAGGAGATGAAATGGAATGCGCAAGGCAAAGGTATAACCTAGGGCATTTCATTTCACCGGTCATAGGTGTGTAGAGAAGTTTATGACCGGGTTTAGGATAGATGGCTGTACTATCAAGAGGAGCAAACTTATTTGCATATCGGTCATCTAGTGCCACTCGAGTGATCTAACTTTGCATCGTCGCTAGGATCGAGTGGCGTGGCAAGTTGAGTGGCTAACATTCGTTGGGAAATGTTTGTGAAAAGCTAATATACATACACATGGTGGTGTACACTTGGTGGTGTTGGCACATTTACAAAGGAGATGGAGTTGGAGTTGATGTGAATCAACTTGGTGAAGAAACTCCACCGGCGGAGTGTCCGCCCATAGAGTGCGGACAGTCCGACGGTGCCACCAGCGCCCTACACAGAAAAGAGGGTCTCACAGAGTGCACCGGACGCTGGCACTGGAAGTGACCGGACGCTGGCAGGGCACGTCTGGTCAGGCTGACGCATGGTGACGCAGGAGCTGGTGTATGATCGGACACTGGGCTGTGTCCGATCACGTGTGACCAGACGCATCCGGTCAAGGCCGATACCTTACTGTAAACGACCAGACGCTGAGGGTCCAGCGTCCGGTCAGTTGAAGCTACTGTGTCCGGTCAGAAGATGACCGTTGAGATCAGAAGAATGCCGTTGAACGCAGGTGACACGTGGCTGTCATTGGGCGACCGGACGTTGAGGTCCAGCGTCCGGTCAACACGACCAGAGCGTCCGGTTGACCCGACAGTTGCCTAGTGAAGGGATAACGGCTAGTTTAGCCCTTGGGGCTATAAATAGAAGTGGCCTTCGGCTATGGCTGGGGCTGAGCACCTTGGGGGACTTTGTGTCCATGCTTAAGAGTGCTTAGGAGCCCTCCATCTCACACATACTTGATGGTGATCATTCGATTGTGTGAGTGAGCGATTCTAGTGCGATTGCATCGTGAGGTTGCATCGAGTGGCACTAGGTGATCGAGTTGCAAGCTGGTGGTGCTTGTTACTCTTAGAGGTTGCCACCTCCTAGATGGCTTGGTGGTGGTCTCCGTCGAAGCCCGCAAGAAGCTTGTGCGGCGCTCCAGAGAAGTGCTTTGTGAGGGGCATTGTGCTCACCCCGCGGGAGTCGCGAAGAGCAACTTTAGTAAAGCGTGTCATTAAGCTACCCTCACTCAAGGGGTAGGTTCTTGCGGCGCCCGACGTGCGGGCTTAGCGGGTGAATGCTAATTAGCCGCCAAACCACCAAGTGAGCGGTCGACACAACGGGGACTAGCGTGTTGGCAAACACATGAACCTCGAGAGAAAAATTATCATGTCTACCTTGTTCTTCCCGTTGGTTTGCATCCCTGTTACACAAGCTTGCGTTTACTTTCATATACATTAAGCTTGTGTTGTTGCTTTTGTAATTAGTTAGCTTGTGTAGCTTGCTAGTTACCTTTATGCTTGTGTAGCATAGAAGTAGCTCCCTTGCATGGCTAATTTGGTTTGTGTAACCTTGTTAGTCACATTACTTAGTTTGTGTAACTAAGTAATTGCGCTCTCTAATTTGGCATTGGTTGCCTTGTTATTGAGCATTGCTAGTGAGCTTAGTTGGCTTTGTGCTTTTGCTTACTAGCATGTGTAGGAGCTCCCTTGTTGCTTAAAGTACTAGTGGCATAGGTTTGTGTGACCTTGCTTCTAGAATTGGTTAGGAGAGCTCTAACTAGCCCGGCACCTTTATTGCTTGATTAGTATCTTTGAAAGGTGCTAGAGAACATAGTTAGAGGGGTATAGTCTTGGCTAGACCGATAGTTATAATTCCGTACTTGTTTTGGTTAGCCGACACGATTAATTTTAGAAAAGACTATTCACCCCCCTCTAGTCTGCCATCTCGACTCTTCACTTGCTATATATACTACGGGCATCCAACTGCAAATCCAACGGTCAGGAGGAGCGGGGGTGGGGGCGGAGGCATCAACAGCTGGCAGCAGAGGGGGGAGAGCCGTGCCGAGGCCGTGCTGGCCTATTTAGCCGTGCCGTGCCTGGGTCGGCACTACGGGCCGACATTGCGGCCCAGGCATGGCACTACGGCCGTGTCGTGCCGTGCTTTTCAGTGCTGTGCCCGGAGCGGCCCAACGTGCCTGGCCCAGCTGGCCAAATATATATAGCACGTATCTGCGTGGTGAGCACAAAGCGAACTATTCTTTCGCCTTTTACTAAAGAATACCATGTGCATGTGGCAACAAGCAGCATACGCTAAATTTTAGAGGGTCCACCTCTTTCAGGAGGGGCCCAACAAATTAAGTTGAATATTTATTTTTTATAGTAATAAAAATATTTATTTCATATTTATATTGTATTATATTATATAGTTAATTATAATTATAGGATTTACAATTAATTTTATTTACTTATTTATTAATTTATTGTTGTATTATTATATGAATAATGATATTTTTCTAGTTTTTATAATTTATATAAATTATAATAATATATTTATATTTATATTTAGTATAAATTATCTGTTGTTGCAATAAGGTTCCAATTTACTTTTAGTATATTATTGTTGTTATTTTTCCTTGCTGTAATTTGTAATATGTTAGTTTTGGAAGGAGACAAGCAGAATGTGTGGCATTGTGCTCAGTAAGTGTTACTCTCCTTGAGAAGGAAACGCTGAAGCAACAGCTCACTAGATTAACAGGAAGGACCGAACACTTATTGAAAATGCCGAAACAACATCTCACAGAATAAATAGAGGAAGGACCGAACACTAATTCAGAAATGTGAAAAGCTTGTTTGACTGAAACAGTGAACATTAGCATGGTTCGTACATACAGCGCACATTGGGCCTGGGGCCATGCAATTTCTGGTTCATGGGCCCAAAATTAGATACTAGCAGTATCTTTTTAGGCCAGTTCAAGGCCCAGTTCTTTCTGGGCCTAGCACGGATTCCATTTCACAATTATCCTAAAGCCCGATCCATCTTGAGTGCCTCGTCAAACCCTAGAACCGGAACAAGTCGTTGTCAACGAAATCCAGAGCAAACACGTGATATCCTTCTGAGTAAATTGCACGGCCGGTCCTTAAAGTATTGTGCGGGTTTCGTCTTGGTCCCCAAACTACGAAATCGCATGTTTGGTTCCCTAATGTATTTAAGTGATCTAATCTAGGACCAAAATAGACACGAGGAGGGTTAGAAGTTAACGTGGTCGTCCACGTGGACATGATTTAAGCGTGGACATGGCGTATGGGGGCAGCAGAGGCGGCTGGCTTGGCCACCGCTTCGCGCGGCCATGTCGTCGTCGAAGCGGTGGACGTCCTCCTCTGGCACAGAGCTGCCAGGCCGGTTGTCGCCGCTCCCCGCCTCCGCGCTCTCGCCAGTCCGCCAGAGTGTTCGACGCTCAGTCTCACGATCAGAACCAGCTACAACAACATCCCCCGTCGCCGTCTCGATCACTCGCACGCTCTGGCCATCCTCCTCCACCGGCAACAAGAGTGGCAAGAGCAAGGCCCCGCCTGCACCGCCGTCTCCCTTGTCCTCTGAGCCACTTTCGTCGCCGTCCACATCCGTGGCCACACTCGTGGACCACCTCATCAGAGATGACGCACCACGGGCTCTCTCCCGACAACGCAGCTGCACCAAGCTCCCGCGCTTCGCCGACGTGGACACGGAGGCCAGGAAGATCAGGAAGCCGTCGGGGATGAAGGGCGGCGCCGGCCACCCATTTGGCCGCTCCATGCGCTTCCTCCCGTCCACTGAGGCCTGCGGGCGTGACGCTCACGCCGGGCCGCGTCGCGCCGTTAGACCTCCGTAGGCTCACCAACGTAGCGCCCCTGGACGTCGTCGCCGACGTCGCCAGCTCTGGCTTGGAGTGCAGCGACGCCTCCAGGGGCTCCGCCACCACCACGCCGAGGACGGCCTCCACCAAGCCGCACTCTCTGTTGCTCCCGCGCACGGGCTCCGTCCGCCAAGCCACGCTCTCGCCCACCGCGTCCATCCAGCCTTCTGACGCGAGCCATCAGGTCCAACATGCAGCCGTTGGGCGCGCATTGGGAGCGACCTTCGACCAGTTCCTCGACGAAGTTGGTGGCAACGTCACCTTCTCCACCGACCCCAACATCCACGATGCCAACGGCAGGGTGCTGGGACTCAGCCCCTGTTTGACCAGGCGAGCAGCTGCTCTGGAAGGTCATGCTCTCAACTTCACCAGCGTCATGGGTCCGCGTGCAGTTCTAGTTCGACGCTGATGGGAATGGCGCTGGAAGGCGGCGGCAGCGCTGGAAGGCGACGGCAGCGCCGGGTGCGTGAGCGCGGCGCTCGGGACCGCGCCGGACACCGCGTTGCCTATGAGGTCCAGCACCCGCACCGCGAGCAGCGCGGCCAGTGTCGCGACGCTCAGCGGCCTGGAGAAGGAGTTGTTGCGCGCCGCGATGAACCAGAGCGATGGCGGCAGCGTCCCCGATGTGCCGAGCAACGAGCCCGACAGCGTGTTGCTGCTCACATCGAGGTGGACCAGCGAGCGCATTGCGCCCAGCCTCAGCAGGGGCCCCGCGAGCGCGTTGTGCTGCAGCTCGGCTGCATCAGGGCGCTTAGGAGCGCCAACTGCGGCGGTACCCCGCCGAAGAAGCCGTTGCGGGAGAGGTAGAGCTCCTGCAGCGTGGAGGAGGCGGTGAACAGGGACCCCAGGATGGTGCTAGAGGAGGCGTTGCCAAAGAGGTCGAGGATGCGGAGGCTCGGCGGCAGCGGGACCCCCACGGGGAGCTCGCCGTGGAACCGGTTGTCGGCAAGGGACAGCGACGCGAGGAAGGGGAGCGGGGACAGAAGGGCCGTGGGGAGCGCACCAGAGTAACCCACGGGGTCGAGCGCGGCGCCGGTGACGCGGAGGTAGGAGGAGTTGGTTGCGTTGACGTCGACGCGGGCCAGCGTGGCCTGAGCCAACGGGAGGCGCAGTAGCTTGTCCATGGCGGCGTCATTCGTCATTGCTGGCGACGAGAGCACTCGTGCAGCACGGCTATGGCAGAGCGACAGCGAGGCGCGACCACGGATGCTTCTACTGCCTAGGGTGACCCCGAATCGAGAGAGAGAGAGGCAGGGCAGATCGAGATCGAGGGAGGACGACCACGCGCGAGCATGCGTCCGCCGGCCATGGCGGCTATCCTCGCTCTGAGATTTGGCCTGAGGGGCCTCTACCTTGGATGAGCAGCGGCGGAATCTGGTGGAGAGGGTGGAGAAGGCCTTGGCACAGCTGGAGTGGAGGGGAACCAGACAATGGCGAGACGACGGCGTCCGTGCGCCAGCGTCCTCCTCCGGCTCCGTGCGCCAGCAGCTGCACAGCACGCCAAATCATGTCCACATGGACGACCACGTTAGCTTCTAACACTCCTCGTGTCTAACTTGGACGTAGATGAGATCACTTAGAATACATTAGAGAGTCAAACGTGCGATTTCGTAGTTTGGAGACCCAGATGAAACCCTCCCAATACTTTAAGGACCGGTCGTGTAATTTACTCAATTGTTTAATTGCCTGTATGCAGCGACGGAGCCAGCGGTGGGGCTGGGGGGCTCTAGCCCCCCTACCGATCCTGGGCACGTGGAGCCCCTCTAAGTCTTCCCTTAAAATTTTATATGCATATATGTATTAGATAGGAAGGGCTAAGGTTAAGAGAAGATAAAAAAAACCTCTATTCTTTTGTTCAGCCCCTCCTAAATTTTTTTCTAGCTTCGTCACTAGCCTGTATGCATATTGATCACCCAGTTTTACATCTGAAAATTACTGGGAGTAATTGAGAATCAGAAGTGACAGAATATATAATATTACTTGCAGCAATGGATTTCGTTACTACTTCCTGTATGCAATGAGACAGTGACGAATGCAGTGTTTTCTGTGTGCAAGTATCTGATGCTGTCGCTCTCCTGCTGTGCCCAACTTGGCTGCAACTGCAAGCGTTGGTGAGAAAGAAATTTGTGCTGCTGCGGCGTCTTGGATATGTATGCGACGACCGGATCGGAGCAGAGAGCTGCCGTTTCTTGATCTGCTACGTCCGTCTTCGTGTCGATCGTTGGCCAGAAGCAGACTTAAGAGGATAAGAAGGATAGAGTAAATTACACGGCTAGACCTCAAAGTATTGGGAGGGATTTCATCTGGGTTCCTAAACTACGAAATTGCACGTTTAGCTCTCTAATGTATTTAAGTGATCTCATCTAGATCCAAGTTAGACGCGAGGAGTGTTAGAAGCTGACGTGGTCGTCCACGTGAACATGATTTGGCGTGCCGTGTAGTTGTTGGCGCACGGAGCCGGAGGAGGACGCTAGCGCACGGACGTCGTCGTCTCGCCATTGTCTGGTTCCCTCCAGCTCCAGCTGTGTCAAGGTCTTCTCCATCCTCTCCACCAGATTGCACCACTGCTCATCCAAGATAGAGGCCCCTCGGGCCAAATCTCAGAGCGACAGCCCGCCATGGCCGCCGGACGCATGCTCGCGCGTGGTCGTCCTCCCTCGATATCGCTCTGCCCTGCCTCTCTCTCTCAATTCGGGTCACCCTAGGTAGTAGAAGCATCCGCGGTCGTGCCTCGCTGTCGCTCTGCCATAGCCATGCTGCACGAGTGCTCTCGTCGCCAGCACTGACGAATGACGCCGCCATGGACACGAAACTGCGCCTCCCGCTGGCTTCAGGCCACGCTGGCCCACTCCGCCGTCGACGCAACCAACTCCTCCTACCTCCACGTCACCGGCGTCACGCTCGACCCCGCGGGTTACTCTGGTGCGCTTCCCTGCGGCCCTTCTGTCCTTGCTCCCCTTCGTCGCGTCGCTGTCCCTCGCCGACAACCGGTTCCACGGCGGGCTCCCCGCGGGGGTCCAGCTGCCGCCGAGCCTCCGCATCCTCGACCTCTCCGGCAACTGCCTTCTCCGGCGCCATCCCGGGGCCCATGTTCACCGCCTCCTCCACGCTGCAAGAGCTCTACCTCTCCCGCAACGGCTTCTCCGACTGGGGTACCGCCGCAGCTGGCGCTCCTGGGCGCCCTGACGCGGCTCGAGCTGCAGCACAACGCACTCGCGGGGTCCCGACTGAGGCTGGGCGCAATGCGCTCGCTGGTCCACCTCGACGTGAGTGGCAACGCGCTGTCGGGCTGGCTTCTCGGCGCGCCGGGGACGCTGCCGCCATCGCTCTGTTCCGTCGCAGGCGCGCAACAACTCCTTCTCCGGGCCGCTGAGCATCGCGGCGCTGGCCGCGCTCCTCGCGGTGCGGGTGCTGGACCTCACGGGCAACGCAGTGTCCGGCGCGGTCCCGGGCGCCGCGCTCGCGCACCCGACGCTGCCCGCCCGCCTTCCAGCGCCAATCCCATCGGCGTCAAACTGGAACTGCACGCTGGCCCATGACGCTGGTGAAGTTGGCGAGCATGACCTTCCAGAGCAGCTGCTCGCCTGGTCAAACACGCGCTGAGTCCCAGCGCCCTGCCATTGGCATCGCGGATGTTGGGGTCGGTGGAGAAGGTGACGTTGCCGCTGGCTTCATCGAGGAACTGGTCGAAGGTCGTGCCCAACGCGCGCCCAACGGTTGCATGGTGGACCTGATGGCTCGCGTCGGAAGGCTGGACGGACGCGGTGGGCGAGAGCGCCCACTGCGTGTTGCTCGATCCGAGCAGGCAGACGGAGCCCGTGCGCGGGAGCAACGGAGAGTGCGGCTTGGTGGAGGCCGTCCTCGGCGTGGTGGTGGCGGAGCCCCTAGAGGCGTCGCTGCACTCCGAGCCAGGAGTTGGCGACGTCGGCGGCGGCGTCCAGGGACGCTGCGTTGGCGAGCCTACGGAGGTCTGACTGGCGCGACGCGGCCCGGCGTGAGCGTCACGCCCACAGGCCTCGTGGACAGGAGGAAGCGCATGGAGCGGCCGAACGCGTGGCCAAGCGTCGCCCTTCGTCCCTGACGGCTTCCCGATCTTCCTGGCCTCCGCGTCCGCGTCGGCGAAGCGCGGGAGCTCGGTGCAGCTGCAGTGTCGGGAGAGAGCCCGTGGCAGCATCATCTCTGATGAGGTGGTCCGCGAGCGTGGCCAAGGACGTTGACGGAGGCGGTGGTGGCGCAGAGGACAAGGGAGACGACGGTGCAGGCGGGGCCTTGCTCTTGCCACTCTTGTTGCCGGTGGAGGAGGATGGCCAGAACTGTGCGAGCGATCGAGACGGCGACGGGGGATGTTGTGGCTGGTTCCGATCGGGAGACTGAGCGCCGAGCACTCTGGCGGACTGGCGAGAGCGCGGAGGCGGGGAGCGGCGACAACCGGCCCGGCAGCTCCGTGCTGGAGGACGTCCACCGCTTCGACGACGACATGGCCGCGCGACGCGATGGCCAAGCCAGCCGCCGTCCGCCGCCTCTGCTTCCCCCATACACCATGTCCACGCTTAAATCATGTCCACGTGGACGACCACGTCATGTCCACGTGGACGACCACGTCAGCTTCTAACCATCCTCGTGTCTATTTTGGACCTGGATGAGATCACTTAAATAAATTAGAGAACCAAACGTGCTATTTCGTAGTTTGGGGACCTTGATAAAACCCGCCAATACTTTAAGGATCGGTCTTGCAATTTACTCTAAACAATTCATGTTATACAGCCTGTTCGCTGATTGATTTCTGTGCTGACAAACCCGGCTGATGCTGCTTTCTTGTGAGAGAAAAACACTGTTAGCTGGCTAATAATCCCTGGCTGAAACCAAAAAAGCCAACAAGCTCATAATTGTTATGGTACTTTCAGACAGTCTTTACAGGCCATCTGGACTGGACAGCAACTCCCTTGTAGCAGTACTACATACTATGTGCAGTGTACCGACACGTTGTCGCCCATATACACAATAACTCCGACAAAATGACAGCGGTTATTGGTTCATCATGTGACTAATCTCCATATCAACCAACAATTACCCCATTGGCGGCGCGGTGCAGTGCAGTGCAGTTCAACTGCAATGCAAACACTATTTGCCCAGTAAATGTGTATGCTCTTTCGCCTGCCGAAACTAGTGTCGTCAGAGAGTCGATCACGGCCCGATCGTGCCCGTGTCGAAGTACAGCGTCGTCCCGGAGGATGATCCGCCTCCGGTGACGCCCTCCATGAGCGCGAACCGCATGTCCTCCGATGGCTTCCAGTGCCGCTTCCGCTGGTTGATGAACCAGTTGTTTATCTGCTTTCGGGTCCAGCCCAGTCATTGCCGCCAGCCTCACCTTATCCTCTTCCTGCAAACGCCACCGTATCAATATCATCCCCAAGATATTGACATTTGAGCAATGCTGATCACAGATTTGACATTTGGGCAAGGAAAGATCAAAGGTGTGTGTTGTCAGGATGTTACCGTAGGGTACGGCCAGCGGTAATGCGTGTTCCACCAGTCCATCAGCGCCGACCGAGCATCCTTTGGTAGCTTCCCTTTCTTCCTCTTCTTCAGGAACTCGGACCGCAGCCGGCTGAGACGGCCGCTGTACTTCTTCAGCAGCATCTCCTTGAGCTCACGGTCAGCCAACCGTGAGCTGTGCTCCTGACCCAGGTCCGTCGCGTCTGTGTCTCCTGAGCTTGGTTTGTCCTCAGAAGACCCCACCATTTCATCTTGATGCAAAAAATTCCAAATCAGATTGCAGTTTTCAACATAATGGAAATGATAGGCAGAATATGGTGGAATGGGCATCATAAAAAAAAAATTAGGACAGTAGGACAGCAGATTGGATTACATGAGACTAATGCAAAACAGTGAGACAAGATGCCATCCACGGGCTGCTAAAAACTGGAGTATGGAATTGCAAACCTTTTTAATGACACACAGGGAAAAGACTCTAAAACTGACCATAAGCCCCTTTTTACAGCAATAAAATTGAACCATATCCATAACAGAACAGATGAACACTGAGAACCAGCCTTCTGTAATAAGTAAAAACAGTCGCATTCAGATTTTTTTTAATGTGTCTTACAGACACAAAGCCAACAACTGCAGCACTGAAAAGTAGTGAACATTCAAAATGTAACTTTGCAAAGATATGGACAAGATGTAATTCAGACTTCGAAGAAAAACACAACAGAGCTTGATGTTTGATCAGTATCTTCAAATATCCTGTCAAGTCTATAGTCTCCAAAATTTTCGTTCTTACTAAATACATCCAGTGCATCAATACAGCGAAAGCATACCAGTTTGATCGCATAACCAATAGCGAACAAAAGAATCATTGTAGTTCATGTTTTTCCCCCATTTCATGGAAGAATTGCAGTTAAATCTAAGGCAACCATTCTGCACGTTCCTAAAGCAATCTAAGGGGGTGTTTGGTTCGAGCTACTAAACTTTAGTAGCTACTAAACGGTTTAGCCACTTTTAGAAACTCCAGAGTTACTAGAGATGACTAAAACCCTTTTAGTAGCTTTTAGTCAAAGTGTTTGGTTGAAAAGTTACTAAAGTGACTAAAAGCTACTAAATTTAGTAGCTACTAGGTGAACCAAACAGGCCCTAAATTGTCATCCATGCCACATAAGCACTTTGAGTATGCTCGTGATGGAATGTAATGCAGCAATGCTGATTTGTCCACCGGAGCTAAAGCTCACCTGTTCTAGAACAATGTGTACTCCAATAATCCTTATGCACTCAGGAAGCAAACTCCAGATGGTGTTTAGTCTTCAGATAAAACATTTCCAGTATATTGTATTGCAAAGCATTAAAAACTGTGTTGGTGTCTTAATTTTTTTCTCCCTTAATAAGTTTTGCTTGCACGGCCCCAGGTAAGCACTACCATAAACCCTGTTAGGAGGTAACCTAAATATGTTATGCAGCAAGCCAGTGGTTGAGGCCTCCAAAAAAAGTACTATGATGTAAACAACAATGCAATCTTTCTCGTTTTTTTAAACACAAGTTGATTATTGTATGTTTAAGTACCAGAGCTCTATGGTTTTGTTTATGAAAAAAAAGGAAGTCTAGTAGAGACCATATAAAAACTATAAAAAATAATATAAACAAATATTTAATATATCAGGGAAACAAAACATAGGATGCATAACATAAATGTCTGCCTGCCTTCATATATGTTTTGCCCTTTCCATGACACCAGACTGTAAAAAATTATTGTAAATTATTCTATGAGACCTCACAACTAATACTGTGTGTGGTACCTCTGTTTCTGTAAAATGTGTAGAAGTTAGATATTTTTGCTGTGTTTTCCTATTCTATTAGACTTAACTTTAACTGGTAGGGTTTGTAATTTTACCTTGATATCTGCCAGGCACACATGAGTTTCCCATTCAATTCTTATGCAAGCATCGATGCTAGATTATTAGAATTTCAATGTGAAAACATCAGCTCATACAATATTTTGAAGCCTGGAAACTAACCTTGTTTGATGCTATATCATGTCTTACCCCTGCAGGTCGAGTTTTTTTATGCTAGATCATTATAAGGTTCAATGAGAAGGGCGGGCCAGGTGCAAGCGGTAGAGTCTTACTGCCTGTGACCGGAAGGTCCCGGGTTCGAGTCGCGGTCTCCTCGCATTGCACAGGCGAGGGTAAGGCTTGCCACTAACACCCTTCCCCAGACCCTGCACAGAGCGGAAGCTCTCTGCTCGGGGTACGCCCTTTTATTATAAGGTTCAATGCAACAACATCAGCCCAAACGCCATATGTAAATTCTGAAGGAACACTCAACGTCCACCATGGCATATAATGATATAATGAGGTAATCTTTTGTAGCAGGACCCTAGATAAATCAATTTAACAAAAGATCCCTACATCTTTCAAAGTTAAAACAAATTAAGTAGTGGACAGCATCCATATAATTTTGCTGAAACAGCAGATTAATTGATCCAGTGAAAGATTATACACAACTAGATATCCATGTCAGCATTTATTGCAGACATTCTGTGCTAAATCGTGCAACGTCAAATGGGTTTCAGTACCTATTTGCGTGAATGGAACCACTCAATGCAATACTTGAAGATGAAAATTAATCAATTATTTAATTTAAAGTTATGTTTGTTCTAATAATGGTTTTGCTTATGGTAAGTTAAAGTGCCAGTAATACATAAATAATACCATATCCAGGACCACAAAAAAGTTATTTTCCTGAGCTAGAGAGCAAATTGCATTTTTATTGTTGTCTGCTAATAAAAATACAAAAACAATTGTCTTCATTTGCATTACTGTGCATGAAAATTGCACTTTTGTCACCATTTCATATTGTAGAAGCATACCGTTGCTTAAACTTGAGTATTCCTTCAGTACTAACCTTTTATAAGAGTTATTATGTATTTAAAGCACCAGTAGAGAAAAGTAGTACAAAAACCAATTTGATCGTGACAGCCATAACCATGTGTACATCTCCAACACAGCCAAGGCAGGATTTTTATTATGAACTGTGAACATATAGTCTACGTCTGTTCCTCCTTGCCTATACAAGAGCATCCATCATTCTGACCAGTCCAATGCTGCCTAAGCAGGTGATACACTAATTTACTTAATACTCCATTAGTTACGAGGACAGTGATAACCAACCTTAGTATGGAGTTAGTGTCTCATTTGTATTATCATACACTGCAATAACCTTGCCGACAAATGGTCACTAATTACTTACTGGATCATCCAGAGCTCACCGGAGAAATTGTGTGCGAAGGGATGCATGAAGGATTTCATAATTGGCACATGAAGGCAGCACTTGTTTGATCATTGATCTTATAACAAATAACAACAACAACAACATAGCCTTTCAGTCCCAAGCAAGTTGGGGTAGGCGGAGGCATCTTATAACAAACAAATAACCTAAAGAATAATATCATATAAGCTTCGTAGCAACATAGACCAATTCAGTTATTAGGACAAGTTTGCCCACAATTATTTATGTTTTCACCCCCTTAGAAATCACAGAATATTATAAAACTAAAAGATATGAGAAAACCCTATGGTTCTTTTCCTAATGAAGAAAAATGTTTTGTTCTTGAAACATAAAAGGTTAGGATATTTCCAATGAAAGATGGAGAAAAAACAAAAAAAAGGCACACATGTTAAACACATACGTTCAAAAATGAAGTCCATACAAACATCACAAGAAATCCTAGCTCGTTGCTATAACAATAACTTATAGTATCTAATATTGGAGTAATCATCGAGATGAATTCCATTAAGCCACTTAATCTTGTTTGCTTAACACATTGTTGAACACATATAGCAAAGTAAATGAATGAAATGAATGCATGCATTCATAACGGCTACTTTGTGCCTGCATTTAGCAAAAAAAAAACAAATCTATTACAAATGTGCATATAATTGAATGAGGCATTGAGCAAAGATTATAAAAGTTTACAAAAACAATCTTTTGCTAGTTTTGCCAACATGCCAAGCTACAAATGACTAATGTGATGTTGAATGGCCTTGTCATTTTGGGATTAGTAGTCGTTTAATATATTGTTGTACAAAACAGTGATAACATATTTTAAGATCATTATAACAATTTATATCGGTAGCTTGTCACTCAATATTAGTTATATGCATGCTGCTCATTGCTAGACTCTCCTTACGCACATTTTGTATAAACATGCGGAGCATAATTCTATTGGTCTGATCGAATTGTCACAGTTTACGTATAAATCACAATCCCTCTGAGTAAAACAGGAGATACATTTGTGGTCATCGGTACGACCATGTTTCATACCCCTTTGCAGTAACCTGCATGACTGTACTTGGCATTGCCTAACTACATTAGAATGGCAAGAAAACAAAACATGAACTGTTCTGCCCAGAACTGTGCTACTGTTTGTTAGGCTGTATTAAAGGTTTCACATGCTTCCATAGTTACCCAATCGCCGTCCTTTTGACTTTATTAAACATGTGAAGTTTCAAAAAGCCCATGGGCGTTCACCACTGCAAATTCACCTGTTCATGATGGCGAGATGTCACAATATTCATGGAAATCGCAATCGCAGATGAGAATGGCTAACACAAGGCAACCTTATAAATGTAAACTGCTAAAGAAAATTGTCTATCTCCATCCCATCGGCTTAGCTGGAAGCCAACCCAAACTTGCTCTTATGATATGTTTATTTAAGCTGCATTAGCACCCAAACTTGCTCTTATGATAATAAGGCCTTATCTTACTAATTGTGTCTGACAATAAGGCCTTATCTTGAATCACAGAAAATAATAAAAAGCAAGGAAGATCGCCAGACACAAAGAAGCTTAACTGTCCTTAATCACTGGTTACCATAACAAAATCATGGCAGAGGTTGATCATATATCTCACTAGAAAATCACACGATGTTTTTTTTAGGAAAGCCAAGCCAGAATCCAGCCCAATGGCACCAGTAAAACACTCTGGCCAGTGGCACCAGTAACTAGCAATCCTAGCATGCACGAGCAAGATTCTCTTTTCCCAAAGCCATCCAAGCAGTGTCACTGCCCATCAGAGCGCAGCTCCCTCAAGTTCCATCAGTCGTCAGATCGAGGCAGCCTACAAAAGTCTACAAGTAGCAGCAGCTAGTACCTCCATGCTCTTCTCTCTCTCTATCAACTACTACTACCCTAGAGAGAGATGAGAGAGGAGGAGGTGAGCACTGAGCAAAGGCAAAGCCATGGTGCACAGGAACCTTGGACAAAACCCTACACGAGCAAGCTAGCACACTCCCAGAACTTTTACTCATCCGACCCCGGCGTCTGACACTCCTGCACCCCATTTGCATGGACACGATTTGACCACACAAGAAAACGCACACGCGCACGCATTCATCAAAGCAGCTGGTAGTCATCCTCGCCCCTATATTCGCACACGCACACGCACACGCTAGCTTTCTTCGCTTCACAGTTCACACAAGAGCAGCAATAATGCACCGCACAGATGCATGTCCGCAATGGCGATGGCATGGCCAGGTCGTCGTCGTCGTACAAGGCCTAAGAGATGCATGTGAGCGGAGGAGTAGTAGCTACCGGAGAGCGAGGCGGCGCCGCCGCAGAGGGAGCTGAGCTGCGTCCGGACGCTGCTGAGGAAGGACGCCGCCTCGTCGAACGGCCGCGACAGCTCCTCCTTGTACCGCTCCAGCACCCGGCAGTACGCCTCCTGCGCGCCGCGCCGCCGCCACCGCCATCGTCGTCGTGGCCACGGTCACATGTAATAACGACGCAAGAATCAGAACAGGTTTAGCGTGCGACGCGCGAGTGGCGTGCGTGGCCGTGGCGTGCGTACCATGAACTCGTCGAGCTCGGGGTCCAGGCCGACCTCCCCGCCGGCGGAGGCGGCGGCGCACCTCTCCCGGCCGATCTCCTCGAGCAGCGTGGCCACCTCCGGCGGCGTGCCCACCTGCCACACGCCAAATCAAGAAACCACGCGAGCGCGTCATCAAGGCGCAATCTTTCCGCAAGGCGAACTAGCGCTGTGGCTAGCCGGCCGCACGATGCGACGGCGGGGTACCTTGCGGCACTCGATGTAGGCGGAGAGGAGGGAGGGGTAGCGCGGGTGCCCGGCGATCTGCGCCTTGACCAGCTCTGTCAGATCCGCCGGCGGCGGCGGAGGGGGCTGCGGCGGCGGGGGCGGCGGTGAGCCCGGTCCACCGGCGACCCCGGACGCTTCGCTGGCCGCCGCCGCCCCGGCGCGCGAGATCCCCGGGTGGATGCTGTACAGATCCTCCATGCCCGCCGCGCCTCCCTGCAATCTTCTTGGCTCCTGGAGCTCGATCGCGTGCCCCAGCAACGAACCAAGCTGCTGCCCCTAGCTATAATCTGCCTTCTACCTATGTACATGCACCTGTGCACACATCCATATAATAAATCGCTGGAAATAGTAGTAGAAGAAGACTCGGATGGTTCCGTGTTGTTTATTTGTCTGGTTCTTGGGGCATGTGTGGATGCGTGAAGCTCCAGGAAGACGAAGAAGAAGCGGCGGCAGCTAGCGCAGAAGAAAAAGGGGCAAGCAAGAGCAGGGGAACTAGCAGCGGCCGTTTGCACTGCAGCGCCTGCTGCTGCTACTGCTGGAGCTGCAGGCGCAGAAACTGGGCGTGATCTCTGCAGCAGCGGGATACATGGGGGTGAACTGTCGTGCCTCTGGCTGCTCTCTCTTGTGGGAGGATGATGGAGGCAGTGCCTGCCAGTGAGATTGGGAAAGAGGCAAGGAATAGAGCTAGGGAGGTAAAGGTAGGTGGTTTTTCTATGGGAGAAAAATTTTATAAAGAAATTTGCATGGATGGGTTTGTTGGGGACTCTTTGTACGGTGGTAGTTTTTCTTTAATGTTTCCATTTTCATTGATTTTTTTATGCAGTGAAGCTGTACTAGTAGTGTGAGGAGGGAGAAGGTGTGTCGTTCTTTTTTGCATGGGAGACCTTGATGAATGGATAAGACTTCAAAAGATGCCCTTGCTATGCTAGGCATGATCATATTGCATGGTTCTTTTGGTTTTGGAGCTAGGGGAATAGAGAAAATGGATTTCAAACGTCCATATAAGGGAAGTTCTAACAGTAAAAGTTTTAATATCAACTTTTAGGTGCAATCTCATCCTATGTGTCTTACATGTAAACTGTAAAGTGTTCTTCGTTTACATATTTCCTTTCAAAGGTAAAGGGGTTATGCCCGTCGTGCGGTGAGACGTGCAAAGAGCTTAGCTCTTCTCTTTACTCTAGCTTAAAGTTTTTTTTTTGTCTCTCTTCTCCACATGGTAGCTAATAATACTAGTTTAGAACCGATCATTGAAGATTCCCTAAGTTTCATAATAATCGGTTTCACATGATGTAGTTGATATACATATAAATTGAAAAGTAAAGTCGTATGAGAGACCATAGGAATTTGTAGGGAAGATGAAACAAATGACACATAGAAATGCTTGTTTACCCAATGGAATACATAAATGGGCAATGGGGGTTACACATAGGGGCAGTCTCAAATCAGTTTATGCCTTAATATTTTTTGATAAAAGATAATAAGATAGATATTTATATGTAGTATATACTATGTATATGTAATGTATTAAGGAAAGGAAAATGAAACAGAAGACAAGCTATTCAAGCATTCATCTGTCAATAAAGACTAGAATACCTCCTCGTTATCTTCCTCCGTACCCTTTTCTTATACTACCAAAGAAAAGTATACATAGAACAGATAAGACTTTCAGTTTAGACTATCAAAAAAAAATTGTTTACCATATAAGTTTTGAATACATACTATCCAAACCTTGGGACTACACGTAGTTCCATGTACATGATCCTCCATGAGCTCTCCAAGCACGCACGTGGCCTCTCAAATTTTTCGATCTCAATTTGATTTTCGGTCTCTGTTGGAACATAGGTTTGAAAGAATACAAGAATTAAAAAATAGAAACGTATATGCAAAATAGAGGAATGAAAAACATGAAAAATTGAGGGATGCGTATTTGGTGAATTGCGGGAAAAATACATGAAACAATAAACAATGATGTTTGAGTTCGAGTGGATTTTTTTTCTCATGGTTTTTTCCTATAGAATTGAACCTATAAAAATTTCCTATTTTTTCATACAAGACATTCTTATTATGCTAACCAAAAGATGATAAAGTAATTAACCCAGTCCGTATGAATGGAATCCTAGTTTTTTTTCCATAGGATCCAAAGGGCTTATCTCTACCTTTTCACTCCTACTATGGACCTGTTGTATGATAGGATCATAGGAGGCAGCTCAAGAATGCATCTTTTGGTTACAACTTACAAGTGGCACATGCGAATACCTAGTTCTACAGGCACGTGATACGAAAATGTTACAAGTGACTTGGGTCAGTAGCGAGTTGTACAGGAAGATGAAAGAAGAAGGGGGAGTGCAGAGTCGCAGAGACATGCACGCACACGCACACGCACAGTTGGGTAAACATATACCCATCTTGCCTGTTCCAAATTTCAAGGGAGGAAAAAAGGAGGTCTGCAGCTGGGGCCCAGATAGCACACGCGCGCACGGCGGTGGGCCCGGCCCGCGGCTCGTCGCACGTGGGAAGGTGCGTGGCCCCTGCCCAGCGAAGAAAGGTACTTAAGCCCGGCGATGTTGGACCCACGTGTCGGAGGGAGGGTACAAAATGCGCCGGGCACAGTGCAGTGGGCAGGAGAGGTGAAGGGACGGGGGCTAGCGCCGGTCTCGCTGTCTCTCTCGTTGTCGCGTCACTCAGTACGAAGACCGACGTGACGTTTCGCCACGTGTCATCACATCACCCGGTCCGTGGTGCAACTGCCAGCTTTTACTACTCTACTCCTCCGTCAAAAAAAAATTATCGCCACTTATTCAATCAGCCAATAATATTTTTCTTTCACATCAAACCAGCACCAGTCAGTCCAAACCAGCCCAGAAATCAACCAACGAACACGCCGTATAATTCTAGCTTTTAACCTGAACACGACTACTTAAGCTTTTTGTTTTTTCTTTCCACCACGCCGTAGGAGTACTGTGTGAAATTTGAAACGTAAACGTTGTCCTCGTCGTACTAATAAGATTGTTTAATTGCTACCGTTGGGTTCATAAACCTGGGGTCCCCAATAGACCCGCTTCCTTATAAAACTCAGCCCAGCAGGTGGCACAGCGACAGCATGCGCCTGAGCCGGTTCAGATACACAGTGACAGGCCAAGACCACATCTGGTCCCCGACCTACACCTCTGGCCAGGAGATCTGGTCGGAGCCCCAACCGGAAGGCCTAGCCGTGGTAGGACCATAGTCCGACTCCGACTCTTTTTCTCCGATCGAGGATACGCCGGGCCTCTGCTCGCTGCAATTTCTTGATCGACACGGTCGGGGCCGACTGGGAACGATCGACTGGGGACGCTCGCTCGGTGTGAACCCGGGGAGCAGGTGGAGCAGATAAGGTAAGACGCTCAAGTCAACCGTAATACCATGGACCGTACCCTGTCATACCCTGCGCACCTGCAGGACGGTGCCGTCGGACCATGTCAGACGAACACTATACAGCCCGCCATACGTGTCAGAGCATGAACAGTATTATGGCACCGACGTTTGCCGTACAAAGCGAACACTGTACAGCCTGCCAGACGCGTCAGAATATGAATAGTGTTGTGGGCGACGATGTTTGTCGTGCCAGGCGAACACTGTGCAGCCTGCCAGATACAACATAGCATGAACAGTAATATATGGCGATGGTGGCGTAAACAGTATGGCGGGCGATGGCGGCCATCCCACACCCGATGGCGTGGGCAACAAGACTAGGCAGCGCTCGTATACACTCTCTCTCTTTCTCTCTGACTTGTAAGGCTATCCCCTTCAACTATAAAAGGGGGTGCACTTTCTTCCGATGACACGACGACTCGAGGAGATGACAGCAAAACAGCTCTAGAGCTCGACAGATACATAGTCTACATGCTCTCAATAGCTGATAAGCTAGGACACACAGAGCATACGCTCCAATACTTAGCGCACGTCCAAGCATCCATCACTCTCGGCCACTCGGTTCAGAGTCTGACTGGGCCTCTAGCACCCCCTCCTCATTCCTTACTCGTTTGTAACCCCACAGTAAACTTTGAGCACCTGGGTTTAGGAATAAAGTCACCAATCGACCTCAACTGGATGTAGGGCCCGTTGTCTGAACCAGTATAAATCCTATGTCATCGCGTGCTAAATCATATCCGATCACAACGTACGGTAAAACTATAATTATTTTCTTATTAGCTACATTTCGCACCGATAGTTGGTGCCGTCCGTGGGGAGAGACATCGTGCGTTCATGCTTTTGGTCATTAGATGGCCCACCTTTCCACCATCTTCGGCATGGTGGGCTCAAGCGATACGATTCGCTTCGGCTCGCTAGAGTTTCCCACGCTCCCACTTGCTAGGATGTGGGCTCCTCCCATCTCCGTGCCACTCTAGACCTTCCTCTTCGGGAGTCTAGACTTCGTCGCCGACCAGCTCGGCGTACTCCGCCTCCACGAGGAGGCACTCGTCCCAGCATCCACTGGAGGAGGAGCGCCCTCCACCAGCCCCAGGCCACTCGACGACCTCAACGTCGAGACACCCACGCTTCGCTTCGTGCCCATGCTAGGCTCAAACCTCAGGGTGAGTGATGTACATATTATTCTTTACTCACTGTTGAACCCTTTCCGCCAACTCTCCAGAGGGACCCCGTTGTCCCCACCGCGACCGCAGTGCAACCGGCCCCCCTACGGCTTCGCGTCCCCTATGGATGCATGTGCACAGGGGCTCCGAAGGATGCTGACGCCGCCCCCTCTCACGTCCAAGTTCATGGGTATGGCGGGCTACGCTCCCGCCTCCTTCCACGACCTCGTTGCTGATGAGGTCGAAAGCGACGGCTCCAGCATCGGTGATGCTGTGGCACCTGGCCACCCTCTATCCTAAAAGTGCGCTATGGTGGACACTCTAGGACAGCCATCGAAGATAGTGGAGTCTCTACAGACTCACACCCCTCTGAACCCCCGTGCGCAGGCCCTGGCGCATGCACAGGAGCACGGTGAGGAGTTATGACAAAGGTGACAGAGCCAGCCACTGTTTGCGCTGGCGCGCCCAGCGCATCATGTTGCGCCACATGCGCGTAACCTAATGAGTGACGCTCGAGGTCATGCCCATCAGGTCCAACATAACATCCTAGACAGAGGGGATGATCCCCCTTAGTTTGCTCGGGCTGGCCAGAACATCGCTGTCGCGGCGATGCTTCTGTGCGGCCTCCTAGAGCCTATCGATCCCCAGGAGCAGGCGATCCACCAAAACCTCCAAGTGCTGGTGGAGACCGCCGCCATTCAACAGGTGAAAAGCTCTGCGTTGTGACACCGGCATGTGGCCTGCCCAGTGGGGGGACTGGGGCTGCACCAGTCGAATCACTCCGTCAACTCACCACAGTAGTTGCCGGGTGTGGAGCAGGAGGCCGCGGCTGCACCACAGCCCAACCCGATGCTCGCTCCACACCGACCACCTATGCGTGAACGGCTTGGGCCAAACCGTGATGCTCGCAGCGTCATCAACAATCAACGGCACGCCCGGCACGATGACGACGTCCATCGAATGGCGACGAGAGCAGGCAGCGCGGGCCCTGGCATAACCATCAAGGAGTGCGAGGACACGCACCCCAGGCATGGTGGCCGACCAAACAACCGGAGCCCTAGCCCAGACGCCCTGGGGCCATGGGCCTTTGGTCGCCACATCCAGAAAGCACCATTCCCATAGTGCTTCCGACCACCCACCAACATCACCAGGTACACCGGGGAGACGAACCCCGGTATATGGCTCGAAGACTTCTAGCTCACCTGCCGAGCTAGAGGAGTGGATGATGACTACTTCATCATCTAGTACCTCCCCATCTACGTGGGGGAGCATGTTCGATCAGGGCTCGAATTCCTTCCGCCCGACAGCATCTGCGACTGGGTGGATCTAAAGAAGGTCTTCGTCAGAAATTTCTAGTTTAAGGAAAATGGACCCTTGGCCCATTTACTTTTGCATAGGTTTTGCTAAGGGTAGAAAAAGAGTGGTTGGGATGGATACCTCTAGGCCTCCGCACTTTGACGGCACTAACTTCCCATATTATAAAGCTAGAATGGCTTGTTACCTTGAGGCAGTTGATTTGGGAGTTTCGAGAGTCACTCGTGACGGGATGAAACCCATTAAGAATCCCGATAAACCCACAAAGAATGAAGAAAAGGAAATACATTTCAATGCTAGAGCTAAGAATTGCTTGTTTGAATCTTTTAGCATGGATGTGTTTAACCAAGTGTTCACTTTAAATACGACACATGAAATTTGGTTAAAGCTCCAAGAGCTCCATGACGGCACATCTAATGTCTGTGAGCAAAAACATTGTCTAGCTAAACAAAATTATGATTCCTTTACAATGAATGACGATGAGCTTGTTCATGATATGTATTCTCGTTTGAATCTAATTATCAATGAGCTCCATTCAATAGGATTAACAAAGCTAGATGATGCGGACATCGTGAGGAAGATTATCTCCGTGCTACCACAAAAGAAATATACAAGCATCATCACCATCCTTCACAACATGGAGAACTAGAGCATCATGACCCCGGACATAGTCATTGGCAAGATAGTAGCATTTGAAATGTCACGTAAGATGGGTCAAGACGAAGCCTCTTCATCAAGCAAAGGCAAAGCTCTCGCATGTAGCGAGAAAAAGAAGATAAAGGGCAAGCAAGTTGAGACAAGCTCAAGCCCAAGCTCCTCAAGTGAAGATGAATAAGAAGATGAGGACGACGATGATGATGATGAAGATTCAAGTGAAGATGATCAATCTTCCTCCTTCACCTCCGACCTTGATGAAGAATCAATCAAACTAATCAACAAGGTGGAGAAGATGATCCAAAGGCTCAATGTTAAGGGTGTGCCCATCCAAATCCAAGATCTCATTTTTACCAATCAAAGAAATAAGCAAAGAAAGAGAGGCTGCTATGGATGCGACGAATTGGGACACTTTGTGGAAGTTTGTCCAAACAAGCCCACACCCAAGACAAAGAAGAAGGCGTGCAAGAACCAAGCCCTCACATCAATAAGGTCATGGGATGACTCTTCAAGTGAAGAAGAACACCATCACAAGAGGCGAGGGCGCAAGCACTCATCATCAAGTTCTTCTCGTATGTGCCTTATGGCACGAGGTAACAAAAGCTCATCCTCTAGTGAGAGTGATAGTGATGATGAAATGCCTTCTTATGATAAAATAGTGCAACACAATCTTAATTATGCTAAAGTTTGCACTAGTCAACAAAAGAAGCTCGAGAAATTAAAAGAAAAGCTAGCTAGTTCACAAGAAGCATATAAAACTTTGCTTGAATAATATGAGAACTTTGCTAATCTCAATATTGAACTATCTACTAAAATTAAGCAACTTAAGGCTAGTGCAACAACAAATGCATGCATAATTAATGATGAGCAACTTATAAAGAAAAATGAAAAATTAAAAGAAAAGTTAGCTAGCTCACAATATGCTTATAAAAGTTTGCTTGCTAAAATGGAAACCATGTGCAAACATTGTGATGAGCTAACTAATAAAGTTGCTAAGCTTGAAGCCGTTAGTACAACCCCCACCAAGGCATCTAAAAAGAAAAGTTCTATCTTTAACATGTCTAAAACGGATGGCTCTACTTCTTGTAATGATTTATGTTTAGACTCACATTTGTGCAACCAAGTTTGTGTTAAGAAAGTTGTTGTAGATACATGCACACAAGAGGTTGCAATGGAGAATGAGCAACTCAAGCAAGAAGTAGCTCCCCTCACCAAGGACTTGACTCAAGTGAAATGCAAGGCGAAGCAAGCTCAACTTCATCAAGATAACACCATCAAGGGAGTGAAGAAGCTTGATGAAGGACAAACCATGGTTTACTATGTGTGCCACAAGGAAGGTCCCAAGTCCTATGAGTGCAGGATGAAGAATGGGGGAGGAGCAAAGAAGAAAGAGAAGCAGCAAACAAGCAAGCTCTCCAACACCTACACCAACAAGGTGGACAAGAAGGTCTCCACACCATACTTGTTAAAGAAGAAGAAAAATGACAAGATGGTGGCCATCAAGGTGAACAAGCAAGCCAACAATGGGGTCAAACGCTTTTTGGTGCTAAAGGAAATCATTTCCAACATGAAGAGCACCAAGAAGGTTTGGATTCTGAAAGGGAAGTGAGAAGTCCGATGACCTCGGGGAATTTGGAGACTTGGCAAAGTATGGGTGTATTTCATGGGGTGCATCATGATGGACAAAATTATTGCCAAGTGGGTTAGTGACTACTATGGACCCAAATTCCCCTTCCCATGTTAGGTAACTAGATTCAATTTCCTTCAAATAGTATCAATTTGTATTTCCTACAAGTGGTATTTCTTACAAATTGGTATCTTTAAGCATCTAGTTACTTTTCATGCCTATGTTTGCATTTGCATGCTTATATCTTTTGTCATGCATACACTAGGTATATCTTATGGTAGGCTTGCACGGTTTCATTCTTAACCCTTGGAGCAAACCTACATGATTTAAAATTGTTTAGGAGCACGGCACATAGCTTGTCTTTTCATTGTTCATCTAATATGTGACAAAGTCCAAATTGTAGATAATTTCTCCCGAATATCATCTTCAAAAATGATTCTAACATTCATGAGATGTCATATTTCAAGTGGTATTATTGATTCTAAAATCAATGTGCATGACTTCTACAAGTATCCCGCACTTGTGTGCACAAATTTAGGAGGAGGTTACTCTACAAGTTGGATGCTTTGAGACTAACACCTTTTCAAGTTTATCATATGTGTAGTAGTCTCATTGCAAGGAAAATGGAGTCCCTGAAGTTAAGCATCATACTTCAAATATCCAACACCTATTGCAAGTGGTAGAAATCAAATTGGTTTCCACATGTGGTATTTCTAAACCGATATCATCATGTTGATTTTATTTTGATATTTATATGCTTTCTCCATGCATTATATAGATTAAATTCTCTTGAGCAATATTTTGTCAAATATGCATATGCCTTGCTTTCTACCATATGTATGCATATATTTAGGGGGAGCTTAATCTATATAATGTGAGAGTCAAATTTTGTGACCTATTCCACCCTCCACATAAAGGATCACAAAGTTTGACCCTCCCTTGTGCTACTAATGTCTTCCTTTTTAATGTTTGATTCCAAAGGGGGAGAATTTAGAGGACCAAAAGCAAGCATTAATAATTTACAAGTGGTAATGGTCCGAGAAAGGGAGGATAGTGGATTATGGATTAGTCTATGTAATGAGGAGAATTTGTAGGAAGCAATGTTTAAATCCATAATGCCACATGGGGACATTTTGCAAGGGCAAGATAAGTTTTTATGTAGTATCTTTTAGTTTTACAAGTAGTATCTTTTAGCATCATATAATCTTGCCCCTTGCATTGCATCCTAGCAAGTAGATAGTTTTCAAATTTCAAAATCTTTATTATTTGCTTGCTTTGGTCGTGTTGTCATCAATCACCAAAAAGGGGGAGATTGTAAGGAAAATGGACCCTTGGCCCATTTACTTTGGATTTTGGTGTTTAATGATCAACACAACCAAATTAGACTAATGAATTTGCAAGTGATTGTTTTATAGTCCAATAGGGTGCAAGACGTGACTTGGACGAAGGCGACATGATGATCCGATAATCAACACCAGAAGCAAGACCTTAGAAGCACAAGAGAAGACCCAAGATATCAAGCAAAGTACAAGCACGAAGATAGGAACCAAGCCGTACGCAAGATCACGAAGAAACGAGCTCACAGAGGTGACCGGAAGCTGGACCAGACGATGGAAGAAAGTGACCGAATGCTCCAATCAAGAAGCTCGGCAACAGGCGTGACCGGACGCTGGATCGGGCGCTGGTGGTAGATCGATCAGACGCAAGACAATAGAGTTCGGTCGAGTACATAGAGGTTCCTGAACGGTGAAAATGCGACCGGACGCGTCCGATGGCATGTGACCGGACGCTTGCAGCGTCCGACCAGTGGATCATGGCTCCAACGATCAGGATGATTGGACGCGTGATAGTGAAGACGGCAGGGAGCATCTGGGAGAGGCTTGTCGGAAGACACGTCGGAGACCCACTTGCGCGTGGGGAAGGCTCGAGGCTATCCACGAAGTTACTCGACCAGGAGCTTGGCCCTTGCGAGGAATTCCTTGCAAGGGGCTCCAACGAGTACTAGGGGGAAGCTTGCGTGCTTCTCGATACCTCAGTAAAAATATTAGAGTCGTCGATGGGAGTTTGCATATCTCTACCTTGCTCTTTAGCTTCCGCATTTACATTGTTTGTATTACTACTTTTGCGGTAGAGATAGCAACACACTAGCAAAACCATAGTTGCACATTTAGATAGTTTATCTTATGCATAGGTTTTGCTAAGGGTAGAAAAAGAGGCCATAGTCAAGAGTTCGAATTTTAAGTTGCCTAATTCACCCCCCCCCTCTTAGCCATCACGGTCCCCTTCAAGTGGTATCAGAGCTGGTTGGCTTAATTTAGACCTTTGGCTTAACCGTTGTTGAGCCGATGCTATTTAAGAGTGGTTGGGATGGATGTCTCTAGGCCTCCGCACTTTGACGGCACTAACTTCTCATATTATAAAGCTAGAATGACTTGTTACCTTGAGGTGGTTGATTTGGGAGTTTGGAGAGTCACTCGTGATGGGATGAAACCCATTAAGAATCCCGATAAACCCACAAAGAATGAAGAAAAGGGAATACATTTCAATGCTAGCGCTAAGAATTGCTTGTTTGAGTCTTTTAGCATGGATATGTTTAACCAAGTATTCACTTTAAATACGACACATGAAATTTGGTTAAAGCTCCAAGAGCTCCATGACGGCACATCTAATGTCCATGAGCAAAAACATTGTCTAGCTAAACAAAATTATGATTCCTTTACAATGAATGATGATGAGCTTGTTCGTGATATGTATTCTTATTTGAATCTAATTATCAATGAGCTCCATTCAATAGGATTAACAAAGCTAGATGATGCGGACATCGTGAGGAAGATCCATCTCCGTGCTACCATAAAAGAAATATGCAAGCATCATCACCATCCTTTATAACATGGAGAACTTGAGCACCATGACCCCAAGCATAGTCATTGATAAGATAGTGGCATTTGAAATGTCACGTAAGATGGGTCAAGATGAAGCCTCTTCATTGAGCAAAGGCAAAGCTCTCGCATGTAGCGAGAAAAAGAAGATAAAGGGCAAGCAAGTTGAGACAAGCTCAAGCTCAAGCTCCTCAAGTGAAGATGAAGAAGAAGATGAGGACGATGATGATGATGATAAAGATTCAAGTGATGATGATCAATTTTTCTCCTCCACCTTCGACCTTGATGAAGAATCAATCAAACTAATCAACAAGGTGGAGAAGATGATCCAAAGGCTCAATGTCAAGGGTGTGCCCATCCAAATCTAAGATCTCATTTTTACCAATCAAAGAAATAAGCAAAGAAAGAGAGGATGATATGGATACGGCGAATTGGGGCACTTTGTGGAAGTTTGTCCAAACAAGCCCACACCCAAGACAAAGAAGAAGGCATGCAAGAACCAAGCCCCAATAGCAGTAACTACATGCTACATAAATCCAAGTAACTGTTGCTACATCAGAAGCTGCTGCTGCTGCATGGCCTGCTGCTGCTGTATGGCCTGCTGCTATTGCTGGAACTCGTCCTATCTGGCCTGAAATTGTGCAAATGTAGCTGCGGTCTCCTGGGCCTGGCAAGCCTAATCCTGCCTCATCCACTCAAGGATAGCAGGTAGAGCGGGATCTATCTGTGGTGCAGGTGGAGCTAAATCGAAGCTACCGGCCTCATGGTCATGTCGTCGGGGAGGCATCTGAGGGATATCCTGGTAGTCATCATCTGAACTGCCACTGGGGTCGCTCTCGATCATACCCTCCTATTGAGCATCTAATTGCTCCTCCTCTATAGCTGCAATGCCCTTGATAGTCTTATCCTGCTAGGCTGTAGTCTCTGGCACCTCTGGGCGATGGCGTGGCTGGCTAGGTTCACTTGGCCTGCTGTGACAAAGCATCTGGGTTATATTTTATGTAGGGAACTCAGTAGTAGCACTAGAATACTCTGCCAACATCTCAGGAGGCCTCACTGTAACTGCCCTGTGAATCAAAAACGTAATCCAGTGAGCATACGGCAGCTGACGATGACCCCTGAACCCCTCTGTAAGAGTGTGCTCCATCTCTAATAGTATGAGATCCCAAATATCAAACACAGTCTGCTGCATCAAAGAGTTCAGTAGCCATAACTGAATGCGAGTCAAGCCCTCATGATATCCCATCCTCAGAAGCAGGGTCCTCCTCATGATAGCATCAAGTAGTCTAGCTGTAGAAGTGAGGTCTCTGGGTGTCCTGCTCGACCCCTCACCGAATGGCTCTGTGAAGCAATGATGGACCAGATCTGTAGGAGACACAAGACCACCGTGAGGGCGTCTAGGAGGCGCTGCCTGACCATAGCAAACATCATGTAGCCGGACGGGTTGCTCCTGAAGCCTGAGTATCTCTCTGACCCTAAAACTCATCAGCCTATAGTCTCTGCCTCTGAATGCAAAATGTATAAATCTGTGCTGTGGGTCAATCCAAAGTGTAGCATAGAACTCACGGACCCATGATGGAACATATCTTCCTGTCCGTCCGAGTAAGTCTGTCAGCCCTGGCAAGTAAGATAGGTAAGGGCGAATCTGCTCTCCTGCTGCTGCTACAATGGACTCAATGGAGCAAACCCTCTGAGACCTAAATGCAACCCCACTGTTAAGATATACATTATAGAAATCCTCCTATAGTGGTGTATAGAACCCCTTAGAAGCACACTCATCCCTCCTAGGCAGGAACCACTCTTCAAACTACACAAATATGAGCTACTGCACCTGCTTGTTCGTGGCGGCCCTCAAATCCAGATGAGTCACTAGAGGCAGACCCTGTGGTCTAGGAGGCAGACAAGAACCCCCCCGCTGTGTCTCTGGCCTCGGTGTCACCTGAGTATCGGAGCGACTAGAGTGGAGTAACTGTGGCTGAGATTTGGCTGGCTCTGTCTGCCTTCTGTGTCTGCTCTGCCTCCTATGTCTGCTCTATATACTGTTGTGGCTCCCCCTGAGGCTAAGTCTCCTCTATAGCAACACTCCATCCCTCAAGTATGACAGTCCTAGCTAGACTACCATGATGACGCTCAATCTGCTTAATGGCTGCCCTCTGTGCTGGTGAAAGCTGGATCAGCAATGACAACACCACTCCGAGCACCTCCTCTCTTTGCATGCTCTGTGGAGGCTGCAACTGCTGCTGCTCTCTCTGTGTTAGCATCGACATACTTCCTCTTCTTTGTCGCAAGCTTCTTTGTTGCCTTGCCTTTCACATCAGTAGGCAAGCGAGGTGGAGGCCTGGATCCTCATCACCTAGACCACCTCAGCGTTCTTGACATGAGCCATTGCTGAAGCTGAAACAAACTACAATCACTGGACAAGAACCAACTGTCACTGACACTTCCGAGGCTTGGCCTCGATCCGTACTCGTGAGCTTGGCCCCAAGTTAACTGACAACTGCAAAAGTGACCTCAAAAACATCGACTCGCTGCATGTTAGAATAGATTGGATATATGAATAATTTCAATATATATCTAGAGATACGAAACCCTAAGAAGCAAGCATTAGATACGAAATTATAATCGAGGGCTTGCTACCTAATGAACCGGCAAACCGAAGAGTAGAGGAACGAATCACGGGGAACCACCGGGAATCGCCTAGGGTTAGGGTTTGGCAAGGCAATGTAGCACTGGATCGGCCATGGAGAGGCGATGGATGGCAGTTAGGGTCTCCGATGAGGATGCAGTGCGGGCGTGTGACTGAGTTGGGGCACAGCGGCGCTAGGGCATGGGCAGGTGCGTGGGCGGTGGATGACGTGGAGAAGGCGCAGGTGGTGCGTGGGACTGGAGGCAGCGCGTGGGCGTGGCTGTGCAGGGGTGGCGCGGGATGATGTCGTGGCGAGCAATGCGGCGCGGTCAGGCGGTGTGGGCACGGGAGCAGGGTGGCGCGATGAGCGGTGGAGCATAGCTAGGGCATGCGGCGCGGCGGCTTAGGAACGACGAAGTCGACACGGTGGTATGGGTTAGGTCAAACATGACGCGGCGCTGCGATTATATGGTGGTCCCCTAATGGATCAGAAAAGGAAACAAAACAGAGACTGGAATGCACACGACTTCTACTGATCGGACGCTCTGGTGGCAACGACCAGAAGCTGCCACCCAGATTCTGGTCGACTTCAGAGAGGTCCAAATCACCTCGAGTCGTGATCGGACGCGTTCGATAACCACTGACTGGACTCCAGTGACCTCTCTCAAACCCTTAAATTTTTCAAAGTATTTTGCCTTAGGCTATAATTCTTTTTAAGAAAATAGGCAATAAAAAGGGTAATCGAAAGGAAACAACAAAACAACATACATGCATATGCAATGCAATACTTGAAAGTAATTCTAGTTGCTTGTCAAGTTTGATCCAAGGTTAAGCTTCTTCACTTGCTTTTCGGCGGTTATCTTAACCATGTTAGACAAGTCCCTAAATGTATTACCAAAATTAAACATGTTGTATATTACAATGCAATGCAATGGGACAACACAAGCTCATTTTCTAGTGAAGTTACTAAAATCAAGCACATTGAGCTCAGTTCCTCAACCGACAAAAATGTCGCCTCATCTAGCTGGTTTAGTGAAGATATCCGCCAATTGATCCTCAGGTCCTTACACCTTCTAGTGATATATCATTCTTAGCAACATAATCTCTAAGAAAGTGATGGCTGGATATCTATGTGCTTGGTGTGAGAGTGTTGAACCTGGATTATTAGCAAGCTTTACCATACTCTCATTGTCACACAAAAGAGGTACCTTTTCTAGAACTACACCATAGTCTAGCAAAGTTTGCTTCATGTAAAGTATTTGTGCACAACAAGCACCCATGGCAATGTATTCCGCTTCGGCGATGGACAAAGCCATACTATTTTGCTTCTTGGAGGACCGAGACACAAGTGATCTACCAAGCAAATGGCACCCTCTAGATATGCTTTTTCTATCAACTTCGCAACCGACATAATTCGAATCGGAATAGCCAACTAATTCAAATCTAGCTCCTTTGGAATACCAAAGGCCAATGCTTGGTGTGTGCTTAAGGTACCTAAGGATTCTTTTAATGGCAATCAAATGAGCTTCCTTAGGATTAGCTTGAAATCTAGCACACATACACACACTAAACATGATGTCGGGCCTAGATGCGGTTAAATATAATAAGCTACCAATCATAGAGCAGTAGAGAGTTTGATCAACCATTTTACCTCCCTCATCTAGGTCAAGATGTCCATTAGATGGCATTGGTGTCTTGATTGGCTTACATTCATCCATATTGAACCTCTTGAGAAGATCCTTGGTATGCTTTTCTTGAGAGATGAAAATCACTTCTCTCATTTGCTTTACTTAAAAATCAAGAAAGAATGTAAGCTCTCCAATCATTGACATCTCGAACTCCTTCGACATCAATTCACCAAACTCTTTGCAAGAATCTTAATTTGATGATCCAAAGATGATATCATCAACATATACTTGACAAATAAAGATCTCTCTATCAAGCTTCTTGGTGAATAGTGTGGTGTCGACCTTTTCAATGGAGAAGCCCTTCTCAATAAGGAAGTCCCGAAGACATTCATACCATGCTCTTGGGGCTTGCTTAAGCCCATATAGCGCCTTGGACAACCTATAAACATGATTAGGATATCTAGGGTCTTTAAACCCGGGAGGTTGATCAACATAGACTAGTTCATTAATAAAGCCATTTAAAAATGCACTTTTAACATCCATTTGATATAGTTTCATTTCATGATACGATGCATATGTAAGGAGGATACGACTGGCTTCAAGTCTTGCAACCGGTGCAAAGGTCTCTCCAAAATCCAACCCTTCAACTTGAGAGAACCCCTTTACAACTAGTCTTACCTTGTTCCACACAACAACGCCTTGATCATCTTACTTGTTGCGGAACACCACTTTGTTCCAATGACTCTTGCACCTTGTGGTCACTCTTCAAGAGTCTAAACTTCATTGCGGGCGAAGTTGTTCAACTCTTCATGCATGACATTTATCCAATCCGGATCTTGAAGAGCTTCTTCTACCTTGGTAGGCTCAAAGCAAGAGACAAAAGAGTGATGTTCAATAAATGAAGCAAGTTTTTGAGATCGAGTCATTACACCCTTTGATGGACTCCCTATGATGAGATCTTATGGATGAGCTTATAGTAGAGGTGAGTTTCTTCTATCAACCACTTGAGGGGGAGGTTGTGGAGCATCAACATCTTGTGCTTGTGTCACCATTTGCTCATGGGAGATATGCGTATCTTCATTTTCTACTCTCCCATCTTTATCACCATCTTGTGGCACATTTGATGAAGAAGGTGGATCAATCACTTGTACATCATCTTCATCATCATTAGGCTTGATGTCTCCAACCGGAATGTTCTTCATAGCCTTTCTTAATGGTTCATCACCTACATCATCAAAATTCTCATGTGCTCCTTGGGAGCCATTAGATTCATCAAATTCCACATCATATGTTTCTTCAACCATGCCGGTGGTATGATTAAATACTCTATATGCTTTGGACTTTGATGAGTAACCAATAAGAAAACCAATATCACAACATCTTTGAAACTTCCCTAGGTGTTGCCGCTTCTTGTAGATGTAGCATTTGCAACTAAACACCCTAAAGAAGGAGACGTCTGGCTTCTTCCCTATTAAGCAACTCATAAGGTGTCTTGCCATGAAACTTTTGAAGGAATAGGCGGTTGGATGCATAACATACGGTGTTGATAGCTTCCACCCATAGAGCTTCGGGTGTGTTGTACTCATCAAGCATTGTTCTTGCTAGTGTGATTAATGTCCGGTTCTTTCTCTTAACTCCACCATTTTGTTGAGGAGTATATGTTGCGGAGACCTCATGCTTGATCCCAACTTCATCATAATATGCTTCAATGTTTGTGTTGTCGAACACTTTACCATTGTCACTTTTAATCTTCTTGAGCTTCACTTCAAACTCATTTTGTGCTCTCTTGGCAAACTTCTAGAAACATGATGCCACTTGGATTTGTCATGAAGGAAGAATACCCATGTGTATCTAGAATAGTCATCAACAATCACAAGACAATAAAGATTTCTTCCCAAACTCTTGTATGTTGTTGGTCCAAATAAGTCCATATGAAGGAGCTCTAGCACTCTTGTTGTTAACATGAAAGCTTTTGTAGGATGAGTGTTTATAACTTGTTTGTCGGCTTGACATGCACTACAAAGCTTGTACTTCTCAAACTTCACATCCTTTAACCCTCTCACTAATTTATTCTTCATTAGCTTCTTGAGTGAGCTCATCCCAACATCGGCAAGTCTTCTATGCCATAGCCACCCAAGTGTTGTTTTGGTGAATAGGCATGTCTTCAAGTTAGCATCTTTGGAGGTGAAGTCCACTAGATATAGATTGTTGTATCTAAATCCCTTGAATATCACTTGATCATCATCTTTCTTGGATACAACCACTTCCTTCTCGGTAAATATGCATTGAAAGTCCATGATCACATAATTGTCCAATGGATAGCAATTTGAAACTCAATGAAGCAACATATAGCACATTTGAGATTGAATGATCATTTGATATTGCCACTTTGCCCAATCCTTTAACTTGCCCTTTGAGTTGTCACCAAATGTAATTCTTTCTTGTCCATCTACTTCTTCATCTAGTGAGGTGAACATACGAGGATCATCGGCCATATGTTGTGTGCAACCACTATCAATTACCCAATGACTTCCTACCGGTCTTGTAGTTCACCTACACATAAGAGATCAAGCTTGTTTAGGAACCCAAACTTGTTGATGGCCCTTCACTTTCTCGACAAGTGACTTTGCTACCCAAATTTTCTTAGGCCTATTCTTGTTGGGAGGTCCTAAGAACATAACTTTCATCTTTCCACTAGAGTCCTTTCTAAGCATGTAATGAGCATTGAAAGCAAAGGGTCTAGCATGCTTGGACAAGGGTTGTGGTGGTAGAGTTTGAAACTCATGGGCAAAGTGGCCTTCTTGTCCACACTCAAAACACCTCTTTGGCTTTGGCTTTGACTTTTGTTGTTGTTGGTGTTGAGCTTGAGCCTTCTTCTCTTGATTTGCCAAATATCCAATTCCACTTCTATCCATCTTCATGACAGGTGTTCATGAGTAACTCACTTTGAAGATGCTTGCCTCTTGTGAACTTGCTCAATCCAATCTTGAGGTGTTCTTTTTCTAACTTGAGCTTCTTGTTCTCTTCTTTGAGTGGATCATCATCTTTTCTCTTCCTTGAGTCTCTTGTTCTCTTCTTTGAGCTTCTCATTCTCAAGAATCAAATCACCATCATGATCAAGAGTTTCTAACACTATAGTGTTGGTGGTTTTGAGCTCTTCAAGATCTTTCTTGAGCTTTTCATTATCATGCTTGAGCTTGACATACTCATCATAGTTGCCTGGTTTCAACCACTTGCTTGCCTTTGCCACTAGATCCTTGCTCAATGCTCTCAACAATTAAATCATCACATGATGTAGCTTATATCAATCTTGACAACATCATTAGTAGCATCATGTGGCATCATTGGATAAAAATTCTTGAGCGATAACAAGGTTATCATGATTGATCTTGAGAGTTGTATATTCTTCTTTTAGCATTTTGTAGCTAGTGATGAGCTCTTTATGCATCCCCTCAAGTTTATCATGTTTATCTTTAAGCTCTTTCTTAGAAGATTTGAGCTCCTTGAGTTTGGATGATATAGCATCATTTGCTTCTCTAAGCTCAACACTAGCCTTTTTCGCTATATCATATTTAGCTAAAAGAGAATCATTCTTAACTTCTAGCTTTTCATTCTTAGCTCTAGTCTTTCTAATGATCTTAGTGTATTGGATTTAGCAATTTGACAAGATCATCATATGAAGGTGATTCAAATTCATCATCATCATCACTATCACTATCACTATCACTATCACTATCACTATCATCATTGTTAGCATGATCATCACCACTACTATCATCATCATTTGATACCTTTCATTCACCCTTGGCCATAAGGCATAGGTGTGTAGAGGATGATGGCGGTGGTGTCGGTGAAGATGATGAAGAGTCAATCACAATGGCAGCCACCTTCTCATTGTCACTATCATCATCGGATGAGCAACTAGATGAATCAATGTCTGTGAGCCAATCACCAAAGATGTATGCCTTCCCATTTTTCTTCTTCTTGTGGAAGTCCTTCTTCTTGCCATCTTTCTTCTTATATGGCTTGTTTTTCTTCTTCTCATCATTATCTTCATCACTTGAGTCATCTTTCTTGCCCTTGTACTTCTTGTACTTGTCTTTCTTGGGCTTGGTGCATTGATGAGCTAGATGGCCAAGTTCTCCATAATTGTAGCAATCCATCTTGGAGATTGGCTTCCTTCTAGTGCTAGTGAAGAACTTCTTTTTCTTGCCATCAAACTTGACGCCATTCTTGTTGAGCTTCTTTAGCATCATGGTGGTTCTTCTCACCATGAGAGCAAGACTTGCATCATCAACTTCATCATCACTTGAGCTCTCATACTCAATTCTTGCTTTGCCCTTCTCTTGGCTAGCCTTGAATGCCAAGTCTTTGTCTTTCTTCTAAGTAGAGGATGAGCCATCTTGTGGCGATCACCAAGAGTAACGAGCAAGAACTCTCACTTGACCACAACAAGCCTATTGAGAAGGGTGGTTGCACACTTGCTACTCTCTTTTCACTAATGAGGCCTCTCTCTTGGATTCTCAAATCTCAATCACCTCACTAGGACCTTGCTCTCCTTGGCACACTCAAGGGTGTTTCTCAGCTGTTGAAATGAGCAAAAGCGATCCCTTGAGTGAATAGAGGAAGTATTTATAACCCCTCATTCGAAACGAACTGTTATGTGCCACAGCAGGGTGACCGAACGCTCCGGTCAAGTTGATCGGATGCTCCGATCAGTTCTCCCCGCCACCGAGCAGTTAAGTTGTGACCGGACATTGACCAGCGCCCGGTCACAAAAACTACTCTCTGGAACCTTACTGATGTTGAACGGACTCTGGAACCCAGTGTCCGGTCACTTTGCTGCTCAGCGTTTGGTCAGCAGCCGGATCCTGACCAGCGTCCGGTCAGCACTGACCGGACACGTTCGATCAGGATTCTCCCTCTCTAGAACCTTACTGGAGTTGACCAGACTCTGGCACCCAGCATCCAGTCACATTTCTTTCAGCGTCCGGTCGCAACCAAACGACTTCACCTTGATCAAATGAACTGACCAGACTCTACGCCAGCGTTCGGTCACACCAGAACCAACGTCCGGTCAACATTTGACCCTCCAATCACTTCAAACTCGCAATCATATGTGAATGAAGTTTGCTCCAATTGATCTTAGGGCTATTTAGGAGCTATCTAGTGCTAGATTTGACAAGTGTGCACCACACCTAACCCACTAGACTCACCTAGGTCAAGCTACCCATCCATACCCCCTTAATAGTACGGCCAAAGGAAAAACAAAGTCCTAAACTACTCTAAGTGTCTCTTCAACACCAAACGACACTTAGAACTAGTCCATCCTTAACCTTGTCATCCATCCTTTGAAAACTAAAATGATTTCCATCATAGGGGCATGATAACCATGATTGCCCAATCAATTGCCATTATCATGACCTAACTTAATTGTATCTGCAAAACACATGTTAGTCACAGTAATCTCGTATAGTCATTAATCACCAAAACCCAACTAGGGGCCTAGATGCTTTCATCCCTGATCCACAAGCTCGGTTGTGTGAAGCCCCGTACCACCCACGACCTACTTGAGATCGCCATGAACCACGCCTCTAGCAAGGAGGTGGTCTTCAGTGGTGGTCGGGATAGGGGTAAGGCCAAGCATGAGGACCAAGACGAGTGCCCCTCCACACAAAAGGGCAAGAAGAACAAGAAGGATCGATGCCGATCGGCCAACCTAGCTTTGGTCGCCACGGCCGACCGCGCGGGCAAGCAGCCCTAGCAGGGCCAGCCCGACCACTTCGACATGCTCATGGAGAGTTCATGCACCAACCACACCTATCCCGTCAAACACCTCTACAAGGACTGTGAGCTCCTCAAGCGCTTCCTACGGCAAGCCACCAAGCCAAAGGAAGGGAAAGGCAAGGAGGAGGTGGCCAAGAAAGGAGGCACGATGGGCAAGGATGAAGACGGCTTCCCTGACCCCGAGGAATGTCTCATGATCTTTGGGGGATCCGACGCCATCCACTCCAAGCGCTAGCACAAGGTATGCTACAGAGAGGCATGCACCGCTGAGTCGGCCATCCCTTCTTTCCTTAGCTGGTCGAACTCCTCGATCACTTTTGATCAGAGAGACCATCCTTCCCACGTCACCCGACCGGGTCGCTACCCGCTCATCATTGACCCCATCATCCGTAAGAAGCGCCTCACCGAGGTGTTGATGAACTGAGGCAGCGGCCTCAACATTCTCTATGTCAACACCCTCGACACCATGAGCATCCCCTGGTTGGAGCTCCGCTCAATGAGCTCTCCCTTCCATGGCGTGATCTCGGGGATGCAAGCATGCCCACTCGGGTAGATCAACCTACCCATCACGCTTGGCGACCACTCCAACTTCTGCTCAGAGGTCCTAACCTTCGAGGTAGTGGACTTTCCAGGGTCCTACCACGTCATCTTGGGGCGGCCATGCTACACCAAGTTCATGGCAATCCCCAACTACATCTACCTCAAGCTAAAGATATCAGGGCCAAACGACGTCATCACCATAGGTAGCACCTTCTCGCACACCTACACGTGCGACTGAAAGGACCTAGGATGCCACCTAGAGGGGGGTGAATAGGCAACTGGAAATTAACACCTTTAAATATGGAAGCGATTAGTAATGGGAGTTTCTAAAATGGAAACTCCAAATAAGAGTAATACCACCCCTCACAAGTTAGCCACAGAGTATATAAAAGATACTAAATAAATCTAGGGAGCCAGACACCTGCAACCAAAGAGTTAAATCAAAATACAATTAAGTTTTGCACAGGCACCAATACCGGAATGCGTCTGGTCATCAAAAATCCTCTCTGGAACCTTACTATTGTTGACCGAATGCTGGCACCTAGAGTCCGATCATTTCTCTATTTAGCGTCTGGTCCGTGGTCAATAGCCTATCCACTGCTGCTACAGATACGGACAGTCGTTGCACCCAATGAGCACTAGTGTCTAGCATCCGGTCACACTCGGACTGCTATTGCCGATCAAATGAACTAACTGAACTCTCCTAAGCTGCGTCCCGGTCCACAACCAAACCTAGCATCTGGTCAGTCATTTGACTCTCCATTTACTTTCCAATTCGAAATTCTTTGTGAATGAAGTTGACTTCTATCGATCTTAGGTCTATTCCTGAGCTACCTAGTGCTATGTTTGACAACTGTGCACCACATCTAATCCATTAGACTCACCTAGGTTAAGCTACTAGTCCATACCTCCCTTAATAGTATGGCGAAAGGAAAAACAAAGTCCTAAACTACTCTAAGTGTCTCTCCAACACCAAACGACACTTAGAACTAGTTCGTCCTTAACCTTGTCATCCATCCTTTGAAAACCAAAACGATTTCCATCGATAGGGGCATGACAACCATGATTGCCCAATCAATTTCCATTACCATGACCTAACTCAAATTGCCTCTGCAAAACACACGTTAGTCATAGTAATCTCGTGTCGTCATTAATCACCGAAACCCAACTGGGGGCCTAGATGCTTTCAATATTATATTTGCTTGATAGTTCATCTAGCCTTGCCTTGAGCTCAAAGTTTTCTTTCTCCTAGTTGAGAGACACTAGAGGAGGAGTCAGTAACTAAGGCATGCTCAATTGACAATTTTTCATAACTTGCATTTATTGCCTTTAGTTCTTCTAGCTTGGAGATGAGAAACATTTCTTGCTTTTGAAGTGATTGCTCTTGCTTCTCATTCTCTTCCTCTAGTTCATCATTCTTCTCAACTAGCTTCATGAGGATGAGCTTGTCTTTGCTACTTAGATGATCAAGAGTGTAACTATTCTAATTTCAATATCACTCTCTTCTTGATCATCCACTTGTGAAATTCCTTGACTTGTTCTTTCTTGTTAGCCTTCTTCTTGCTTTTCTTGGCCATGAGACATAAGTGATGAGTGTCATGAGATACTAAGGTTGACTCATCATTTGGCCTCCACCGGTCTTGAGCATCGTTGTAAACAGCGGCTTGCTGCTCTGCTGCCTCGGCCATACCAGGACACCTCCGGTAGGGATACTGGACACGTCCGGTATGTGTAGGCCAATAATAGATCATGCGCTACTTGCGCTTCTTGCTCTGGCTCGGCACTCTTGAGGTCTTGTGAGGCTTCTTTGCTGCATGAAGACACAACGAACAACTTTTCCATTGACTCGAGCTCATGTGCATCATCAAATTTGGATTTTCCATATAACTCAACGAATCTAGTCCAAATGAGATGAGCACTCTCTGGAGGTGGTTGTCCATTGAAGATTGCCTCATCTTGAACCTCTGCACTCAATGTACTCAAAATGATATTAATTGCTTGAGCATTGAGTTGCACGCATATCTCTTCCTCTTTTGATAGATTTTTGTAGTTGCTCCAATCAACTATAGGAAGAGGTATGCTTGCATACATAATATGCTCAACAAGAGGACTAATAGTCCTAAAATTTTGAGTACACGAATTGACCAAGGTACAAAGTTTGAACCATCATTCTAGAGAGGCACCGGCTCCAACTCGATAGGCGTCGACATCCTTTTCTCATGGGTAGTCCTCCACATGGAGGTTGGGCGCCTAAATCCTACTCGGTTACCCTATGTAGTACAACAAACCAAGGGGGAAAACACCGAAGTTCCAATAACAGCCCGCCTCCACGGCACAATGGGCACCGGAATTATAAAGCAAATGCAAGCTTTCATTAAGCTAAAAACACAAGTCCCTGGCTTTTACAATATCACGCAAAGTGTGCGTGAATAGCCCCTTCATGGCTTCACAGAAGCCCCAAATGGGCTCGAGGGCTCCTGTCGAGTTTATAAACCCAGGGTCCCCAATGCACCCGATTCCCTACAAAACTCGACCCAGCAGGCGGCGCAGCGACAGTACACGTCTGGGCAGGCCTAGATACATAGTGATAGCCCAAGACCATGATCCGGTCCCCAATCGTCACCTCCGGCCAGGAGATTAGGTCGGAGCCCCAACCGGAAGGCCTGGCCTTGGTGGGACCGCAGTCCGACTTCAACCCCCTTTCTCCGACCGAGGATACGTCGGGCCTCTGCTCGCTGCTCTTTCCCGACCGATACGGTCAGGGCCGACCGGAAAAGACCGACCGGGGACGCCCGCTCGGTGTGGGCCCAAGGAGCAGGTGGAGCAGATTAGATAAGGCGCTCAAGTCAACCATAATACCGAGGTCTATACATTGCCATGCCCTGTGCACCTGTAGGATGGTGCCATCGGGCCTTATTAGACGAACACTGTACAGCCAGACGCGTCAGAGCATGAATAATATTATGGGCGCCGATGTTTACCATACCAGGCGAACACTGTATAGCCTGCCAGACGCGTCAGTGCATGAACAATGTTGTGGGCACCGATGTTTGCCATGCCAGACGAACACTGTGTAGACTGCCAGATACAACAGAGCATGAATAGTAGGTGTGGCAATGGTGGCCAAACAGGATGGCGGGCGACGACGGCCATCCCGTACCCAATGGCATGGGCAACAAGACTAAGCAGTGCCTATATACACTCTCTCTTTCTCCCTGACTTGTAAGGCCATCCCCTTCAACTATAAAAGGGGATGCGCTCTCTCCCGACGACAGGATGACTCGAGGAGATGACAGCAAAACAGCTCTGAAGCTCGATAGCTACACAGTCTACACACTCTCAACAGCTGATAAGCTTGGACACATAGAGCATACGCTCCAATACTTAGCGCACGTCCGAACATCCGTCACTCTTGACCACTCGGTTCAGAGTTCGACCGGGCCTCTAACACCCCCCCTTCTCATTCCTTACTCGTTTGTAACCCCACAGCAAACTTTGAGCACCTAGGCTCAGGAATAAAGTCACCAACCGACCTCAACTGGACGTAGGGCCCGTTGCTCGAACCAGTATAAATCCTATGTCATCGCGTGCTTGTACACATCTGATCACAACGTACGGAAAAACTATAAATATTTACTTGTTGGCTACATTTCGCACCGACAGCTACTCTCTCTATCCTAAACAACTTTAGGATCATATCATAGCAAAAATATGAACTATTCTAAAGAGTTTGTTTGGTAGAACTCATCTAAAAAAGCCGGAGCCATTTTGGAGGTGTGGCTCCTCTATTTTTCACTGACAAACGGCTCTTCTTACAAAAATGTTTGGTAAGACTCTGCCCAAGCCGAACCAAAGCCGGAAAGGAGCCCTACCTAAGGTTATAAGGGAGTATTGAGTTGTTCTAAGTCATATTTATTTTAAATTTAATTAAATCTATACAAAACATGGATATTATAACACTATATTAATTTTTAATATTGAAACTAAATTAAACTTAATGTTTACATATGAGTATTAAATTTTATGTCATTACATGTTAATCACTTGGCATGTAGATAACTATAAATAGTTTTAAAGCATACATCATTAGTAAGACTAAAACCAATATCATTAGTCATCATAAAAATAACTTTTAATTATTTTCATCATGTGCATATTCCTCTTGGATATGAATAACAGTCAAATATTCTATATTTTTTCAAGTATGGATATGAGACCAGAATAGACAAAAAGTTATGATAACCAAATTCAGATACATCCATTTAGCATCCATACTAGAAGTCCATATTTAAGTTATGTCGGATACGAATTTGGACAAAACGGATATCTATCCATTTCGTTATAGCCCATTCAAACAGGAGGGCTAATGTGTAGACTAATATGTAGCTAAGCACTTAGCTAGTTGTTAACTCATCATTAGCCAAACAATACTACTGTACCTGTGGGGGTATTAACCCCTATACCCTTACGGCTAGGCTTGGGCCGGCCCAGACCAGGGGTCTGGCCCACTAGAAGACGATGCGTGGCCCGACCGATCTGCTCGGAGTCCCACGCAAGGAATCAAGGCAGACCTGGAGATCAAGCAAGATCCTGGTCGGTTAGAATAGGAATCCTTATCCGGCCACCTATGGCAATTGTAACTGGTTAGATTTAGTTTCCAGATCTGTAACCCTGCTCCCTAGACTATATAAGACGGGCAGGGGACCCCTCTAAAAAACATCTCTCATTGACATACAACAATACAATCAGACACAGGACGTAGGTATTACGCCTTCACGGTGGCCGAACCTGGATAAAACCTCGTGTCTGTCTTGCGTCACCATCTTGTTTGTAGCTTCTGCATCTGTCTGCCGATAATCTATTACCTTGGGCATACCCCTAGGTAGACTGCTGACCATATTTCATCAAGAGTGGTGCGCTAGGTAGGGGGTGTGCGTACTGCTCTCCAGACGAACAAGATGGTCATCATCCCCGGTTCCATGGCTACGCCGAACAGCCTCACGTTCTCCATCGGCCAGATCACCTAGACCACTGGCTTCGACGACTTCATCACCATGACCACGGAGGAGGTGCAGATTCAATCTATGTCGACCACTGCTTCACCTGCATCGGCTACGGCTCCGACCACGGTGGATCTGGCTCCGGCCACACCAGCATCGTCTTCAGCCATGCCGACAACCCGTCGTCCGCTTCCTCGCTACAAAGGGAGGCAGATCGACAACACTGACCTGCTCGACTCCATCGATCGGGTCGGCACCAAACTTGCTGAAACCCTAGCTCTGGTAAGTTCGATTTAAAGTCAACCTAATGAGCAGGTAACCACTACCCATAATAGATCTACCCGACCAGCTCGGGCTAGTCGTCCTGCATGACTCGGTATGGATCTCGTGGTCACATCTACTCCTGAAGGCCGCTCCATTCGTCGCCGACCAGCCCCCGCAACGGGTCTCCGGCTCTCCTAGTGCGGAGCCTCGATGGAGAACTACCAAGCTTAGCCCTACGGCCTGCGCAACTTTGTCAACATGGTCTGGATTGAGGAGTATCAAGAAGGATCGGTCCACATAGTTCAAGAGGGTGGCTCAAGCTCCCCGTCTGGCATTGCATCTAATGGCTCTGTCCACACCGAGCTCCAGCATCATGACAATGAAGGCATTGAATACGATCTGTATATCCCAGACCACACCCCGGGGTTCCCACGATTCCCATCCTTCCTACCAAGGTGAGGAGACTTGATCAATGTTGTCAGTAATGACGAACCACCGACAGTTGGCGAAACAGAACAAGAAAGGCTAGCACGCGAAGCACGCAATATTGACCGGTTTAATCGCCGACAAGTCGAAGCCGAGGCAGAAGAGGAGGCACAACGCATAAGGGTCCAGCCACGTGACCTTAACAATGCCTTTGACAGGGTGGGAGACAAGCAGGTCTTCAGGACTCCAAGCGCCAACATAGATGTTGCTATGGCGACAATGCAACGACTACCCAATACCCTGGAAACTCAGGCAATTTGTGATGATGTACAAGCTTACTTGACGGCTGCTATGGCCTAGACCGCAGAGATTGCAAACCAAGCATGGGCTCCGTCCATCTCAGTCAAATCAACCCACAGTCGCCAGTACTCAAGTCGCCCACAGTCACCCAACCAACGTGGCTCGCGCAACAACGACCCATCAGACAACTGTCAAGGCAGAAACGGTGGTCATGATGGTGGTCGGGATGATAACCACCGCAACAACCGGGACAAAAATCGATGAGACAACCGCGACAATTGCCGTGGTAACCACAGTCGCAGGGTCAACCAGGATGGCAATCAGGATCGCCATGATGGCAATAACGATCTCCGCCATTCCCTCAGAGAACGCGATCTGCGCGATCGCATTAACCAAAGAGCCAACGATCGTGCATTCCACGAAAGCTATCGCCGTATAGAATATGATACTACCCACGGCCCTCCGGGTTTGAAGCAGTTTACTCCACACCTCCGCCAAGTCATATGGCCCAAGAACTTCAAGCTCGAAAAACTTTAGAAGTATGATGGCAAGGAGAACCCCGAGTTATGGGTCATGCTCTACGAAACCGTGTGCAGATCAGTCATGGCTGACGAGCACGTCATGTCTAATTACTTCCCAGTCGCCGTCGGCCATGCAGGCCACCAATGGCTAGTCAGTTTGCCGATGAACTACTTTGTTTCTTGGCAAGAGCTCAAGCAAGCATTCATCGACAACTTCATTGCTACTTGCGAACAACCCGGCAACAAATATGATCTGCAGCGGATTCGAGATCGCAAAGATGAGCCACTACGTGAGTACGTCCGACGCTTCTCGGAGATGCGTATCAAGGTCCCGTTAATCTCCGACAATGAGGCAATTGAAGCTTTCATCACTGGTCTCCGCTTCCACGACGCCCTAAGGGACAAGCTCCTCCGCAAAAGACCTGAATCGGTCACAGCGCTCCTAGCCACTGCTAAAAAATATGCGGATGCCGATGATGCTAAAAAGATAATCATCGAAGAAGCAGCAAGGGTTCCACGCTCCGACCACCCCCCACACCACGACGACTACCGCGGCAACCATGGTCGGAACGACAATTTTGATCACCGCAACCAGCGCAACGATTCCCGTGACCACCGCGACCAGCGAATCAGCGGCGTAATCACCGTGACGATTATAGGGGCAAGCGTGCTCGGGAAGATGACGGTGAAGTGAACACCGTTAAAAAAGGTGGCGGACGTCGCAACTATGAAGAAGACTACACCAAATCATTGAAAGGACCCTGCTAGCTCCATCCCAAGTCGAACCATACCATGGAGAATTGCCGCGTTCTCAAATCTATCTACACGCGTCAACAGGCTCCGGATACATCCGATAAGCCTAATAATGCAAGGGAACAACGTAACGAGGACAACGATAATGAAGACGCAGATCCTCGTCACAAGTACGTCAAGCCAACCGATCGCATCCACACCATCATTGGGGGCAAAGTGTCCATTGAGACCAAACGAGAACGCAAGCAGCTCGCCCGCGCTTGCTTGAACGTGGCCAACGCCGACAACCTCATCGCCGATCCACGGCTCCCTCCTTGGTCTCACCGTGAGATCTCCTTCAGCAGAAAGGACCAATGGGCTACTATACCTGAGCCAGGGCGTTTTCCCCTGGTTCTCGATCCTTGTATCAACAAGGTTCAATTCGATAGAGTGCTGGTTGACGGCGGCAGTTCCATCGATATACTATTCAAGAATAGTTTGTCAGCCCTTAAGATAACCCAGGTTGATCTATAGCCATACGAGGCATAGTTCTGGGGTGTTCTCCCTGGACAGAGCTCTACACCTCTCGGGCAGATCACGCTACCTGTGCAATTTGGTACCCCAGACCACTTCCGCACTGACTACGTCAACTTCGTGGTCACCGACTTCGAAGGCACCTACCATGCTATCCTTGGTCGACCAGCGCTCACCAAGTTCAGGGCCATACCTCACTACAGGTATTTGGTGCTCAAGATGCCTACTGAGAAGGGGGTTCTAACACTCAGGGGCAACGTGTACGTAGCTTACACCTGCGAGGATGACAGCTTCAAAATAGTAGAGGCTCATGACCTCTCTATTCGCATGGCCGAGACCACATTCGATGCCAAGAAGATCCCAACCGATCACCTAGAGATCCCAAAGCTCAAGGCCCCATGCAAGAACATCAAGTCCAAAGAGCACAAAGAGATCTAGCTGGTCGATGGCGATCCCAGCAAAATGGCCCTTATTAGGGCCAACCTAGATCCTAAATAGGAAGACGCGCTCGTTAGGTTCCTGAGAAGCAACGTGAGTGTGTTCGCATGGAAACCCGCCGACATGCCCGGTGTACCTTGGAACTTGATCGAGCACTCCTTAAATGTCGATGGCAAGGCCAAACCCATCAAGCAGAAGCTACGATGGTTTGCTCGCGACAAAAAGGAGGCTATTAGGGTAGAAGTTACACGGCTTTTAGCAGCCGGATTTATCAAAGAAGTGTATCATCCGGAGTGGTTAGCCAACCCGGTTCTTGTACGCAAAAAGAATAAGGAATGGAGAATGTGCGTTGATTACACTGATCTCAACAAACACTACCCTAAAGACCTCTTCGGCTTACCTCGCATAGACAAGGTCATAGATTCAACTGCCGGTTGCGAGCTGCTTTCCTTTCTCAATTGCTACTCTGGTTATCACCAGATCGCTCTAAAAAAGGATGACTAGATCAAGACATCCTTCATCACACCTTTCGGCGCCTACTGCTACATGACCATGTCGTTCGGGCTCAAAAACGCCGGGGCTACCTACCAACATGCCATACAGGCCTGCCTCAAAGACGAGATAAAAGACGACCTCATCGAGGCTTATGTTGATGATGTAGTTGTCAAAACCAAGGAAGCTTATACCCTTGTCGACAACCTAGAACGCACCTTTGCAGCCCTTAACACATTCCAATGGAAATTAAACCCAAAGAAGTGCATCTTTGGTGTTCCATCTGGTATACTGCTTGGCAACGTCATCAATAACGACGACATATGCCCTAACCCAGAGAAAGTAAAAGCTGTCTTGGACATGAAGCCACCCAAAAAGGTGAAGGATGTTCATAAGCTTACCGGATGCATGGCTGCCTCAGTCGTTTCGTATCGAGATTAGGCGAAAAAGGACTACTATTTTTCTAGCTGCTCAAAGCATCCGAGAAGTTTGAGTGGTCGGAGGAAGCAGACGCTGCCTTTACACAGCTGAAACAATTCCTTACATCACCTCCGGTCCTCACTGCTCCCAGAGAAGATGAAACCCTCCTGCTTTACATCGCGGCAACTAATCGAGTGGTCTCCACCGCCATGGTGGTTGAGCGCGACGAGCCCGGCCATGTCTACAAGGTATAGCGACCAATTTATTTCATCAGTGAGGTGCTCAATGAGTCCAAGACCAGGTACCCATAGATTTAGAAACTAATCCATGCCATATTGATCACATCCTAAAAGTTGAAACACTATTTTGACGGATATCGTGTGGTGGTCATGACTGAGTACCCTTTGGGAGACATCATTCGCAACAAGGATGCAAATGGGCGCATCGTCAAATGGGCAATGGAGCTATGCCCTTTCTCCTTAGAATTTGCAAGTCGTACTACAATCAAGTATCAGGCACTTGTCGATTTCATCGTCGAGTGGACAGACTTAAGCACACCTGCCTCTCAGGGGCCTGCCGAGTATTGGAAGATGTACTTCAATGGCTCTCTCAACATCGACGGCGTAGGAGTAGGAGTCCTTTTCGTATCACCGTCTAGGGAGCAGCTCCGATACGTCCTCAGGATTTATTTCCCGGCGTCTAATAACGCCGCCGAGTACGAAGCATGCCTGCACGGTCTGCGCATTGCGGTCGAGCTCGGCGTCAAGCATCTCTATGTTTATGGAGACTTGGCTCTGGTCATCAACCAACTCAACAAGGACTGGGATACGACCAGCAAAAAGATGGACGCATACTGCAAAGCGATCAGAAAGCTAGAAGGCAAGTTCTATGGCATTGAGTACACACATGTGGTCTAGGACAAAAATCAAGCAGCAGATGCACTGTCAAAGTTAGGATCATCCCGAGCCAAAGTCCCACATGGCGTATTTGTTCAAGACCTGCTCACGCCCTCCATCTTAGAAGAAGATCCCGCGGTCGACAAGCCTCCAGACCAGCTATTGGTGGCTATGGCTCCGGCGTCAAACACCACCAAACCACCTCTGACCACTAAGGAGCCTGACTGGAGAGTACCTTTCATCAAGTACCTGACAGATGGTAGCAGTTACACCGATCGGATAGAAAACGAACGTCTGATGCATCACAGTAAACAGTATCTGCTCATCGATGGCAAATTGTGGCGCAAGAACGCGAAGGAGGAAATCTTGATGAAGTGTATAACCTAGGAGGATGGTGAACATCTCCTAGACAAAATCCACTCTGGATCCTGTGGCAACCACGCGGCCTCGAGAACGCTGGTTGGCAAGGCTTTTCGAGCAGGGTTCTATTGGCCGTCAGCCGTAGCCGATGCAGAGAAGCTAGTCCACCATTGTGAAGGTTGTTAGTTCTTCGCTAAGAGAATCCACGTACCAGCACATGAGATTCAGACTATACCAGCCTTTTGGCCCTTCGCATGCTGGGGACTAGATATGATCGGGCCTTTCAAACCGGCCCCTAGGAAATTTACATGCGTCTTTGTGCTGATCGACAAATTTTCCAAGTGGATAGAGTACATGCCCCTGGTCAAGGCATCTTCAGAAAAGGCTATTGCGTTCATCGACCAGGTCATCCACCACTTTGGCATACCCAACAATATCATCACTGATCTGGGTACTCAGTTCACCGGGAATGCTTTTTGGGACTTTTGCGATGAAAGGAGCATAGTAGTAAAATACGTCTCGGTGGCGCACCCTAGAGCTAATGGACAGGTCGAGCGGGCAAATGGTATGATCTTGGACGCACTTAAGAAGAGGATGTACAGAGAAAATGACAAAGCTCCCGGAAGATGGCTCAAAGAGTTACCAGCCGTGGTCTGGGGCCTCAGAACCCAGCCCAGTCGCAATACCGGCGTATCACCATACTTTATGGTTTATGGCGTTGAGGCAGTGCTCCTAGTAGATATAGCCTTCAGATCAGCATGGGTAGAGAACTTCGACGAAGACAAGGCCAATGAAGTACGGGAGCTAGAAGTGAATAGTGCAGAAGAGAAGCGGCTTGATTCTTGCGTACGTACAGCCAACTACCTTGCTATTTTGCGTAGGTACTACAACAAGAATGTCAAGGAGCGGTTCTTCGTGGTTGGGGACCTTGTCCTAAAGTGGAAGACGAATCAGGCTGGTGTCCACAAACTCGCAACCCCATGGGAAGGGCCCTTCATGATCAAGGAGGTTACATGACCAACATCTTATAGGTTAGCTCACCTGGACGGTACAGACGTACCCAATTCATGGCACATCGACAAGCTTAGGCGTTTCTATGCTTAACTACTAAGATATGTACCCCTCTTGTACTTTTGATTTAATTCAATAAAGCTATTATGATTTCTCCGACCACTCTAATGTGTCACTTCGAAGTCTATTGTTATTCTAACTCAACCAGTTAAAACCGACCACCATTCATTCTTGGGTTTTCGGAGCAGGCCCTGTCTCTGGTTCCTCCCAACGCGTGCATGGGATCCGCTCTCTACGCTACGGGTGATCGGCAGGTCCTCTCTGATTTGACTTGTGTGTGTCTACGTGTGCACAAGCTATGCACCTCACACTCCAACCATAAGACAAACCAGGGCCATACAAACCTTTCAGGATGACGTGTCGACTAAACTGGTACAACTAAATAGAACACTAACATGTTCTCACTTAGTTACACTAACACGATATATGAGCTTAAATACATTTTCTACAAAACAAACAAGCTTATGCTGATATACAGTTACGTTATTACAAGCTTGCCTGAAAAGGTCCAAGTTTACAATAACACAACTACATCTTCTTCTACAGCTATAGCCTACACTAATGGCTGGTCAGGGCACACGACACCTGCTGCTCGCTGGGCCTGACATCATGCTCGAGTCTTGGGGACTCTTGCATTGGTCGAGCTGAAGAAGATGGCCCCGCCGACGCCTGGCTGGTCGAGACCGCAGGCTTCGCCGGTTGGCTTGAAAATAAAGGCGCTCCCGGCTGGCTTGTTGACGGTGTTCCTTGTACGGATGGCGTCGCACCTCCACACAGGTTAATGTCGCCAATTATTTTCGCCGACAAGTCCAGCTGGGTCATCCATAGCTCCTCGGCCTTGTCTAGATCTACCTCCTTCGGGTATCCAGCCTTCAGGCGCTTGAGATCGATCAGGGGGTAGTGAGCACGTACCATGCTCAGCACATGTGCGCCTACGTACTCTCCTTCCTCCTTCACCCGAACTCCTGGAACCATCCCCATGCCTTTTGGCATCTCTCGATCAATCCCGGCTGTGGCGTCCTTGGCACATCTTCTACTAGCGCTGGATCGATGAGGATAAGGACCGACAAAATGCCCTTTGCCACCTCCTGGCACTGGCTTTTCCAGGTATCACGGTCCTTGGTGATCTCTTGGCATTGCGCCTTCCAGTCATCACGGTCTTTTATCATGGCCTCCAGATGCATCTTTGCATTGACTTTAAAAACTGCAAACCACACACGCTATTAAAACTTCAGACCACACCAAACTATGGTAGGCAACAAAAATGAGCAAAGGGGTTTGAACAGCTTACCTTTCAACTCCTCTGTCATCTTGGTCGTGTGGTCCCAGAGCTACGACTGGTCTTGCGCCAGTTTTCTATTGTCCTCATTCAGGCGATCACACTCTACGACCGCACGACTATTCTTCTCTCAGAGACGGATCACTTTAGCTTCTAAGCCTGCACTACAGCTGTTACTACCAACAACGCAATAGCAACGTGTCAGTAGTCGGTATGATAAAATGGCTACTTACTTGTTCTTTCCCGCTCTTTATTACTGAGCTGGATGACCAGGTTCTAGTTCTGGGACTCTTGCACCGTCTTTTCATGGTTGGCGGCTTTGAGTCGGTGGCGCAAGCATTCTACCTCCGCCGTCGGCTCCTTGTTGCTTGCAGTGATCCCCTCGATCTGGTCGAAGCATTTCTTGCGGTCTTCATTAAGTCCTGTGTGCAGATAGCTAAGTAAGATAGCTTGACTAGACAGCAAGATCAGGTGGTGAAGCAAAGCTTACCTACACCTCCGTCACAAGCCGTTTCACCGCTCGTTCAACTTTCTTGGTTTCTTCGACCTCCGAGATTTCCTTATGGACAACCCATTGGTCGTTCCACCAACGCGACACATAAACATGTTGTCGCTTGTCTTGCGGATGGCCTAGGACCTCCTCCACCTCATCCTCTTCGGGCTCTTCTTCGGGTCCTAGTGCTGGCCCAGCGTCAGCAGCATCTGTGATCACTATAGCCTTCCCATGAGCTACAGCGTCGATAGATGTGGTCTGTGCTCTCACATCCGGTCGTTGCTTCTCGGTCTGCTCCATCACCCTCGACGCTGAGGTGTTGCCCTCAGTAGGTCTAGCGCTCGAAACACTCGTGCCCGGCTCAGTTAGTCCCTCGACCACCTGCTCGGGGACTGTTGTCTGACTGCTCCCTTGCTGAGGCCCCGATGGATCTTCTGCTTTGGCTTCCTCGGTGGCCGGCTGCTGGGCAGTCTGCTCTGAACTTATTGGCGGAGCCATGCTACTTCCGGCTAGCTGGTCTAGACTTTCTGTGGATGTCGAACTAGTACGTCTGAGAAAAGTTCAGAAGGCAACCATATTCAATGCAAATTACTAACTTACATCAAGGTTACAAATACTTACATATTGGAAGCATGGAATGATGTGGAGAAGGCGCGTCTCCTCGTCCGTACTTGCTCTGCGTGCTACGCGGGTGACTCCTGGTCTCCCTCTACATCTAGCACTGTCGCTGGGCCTTGGTGCTCGACCCCTCCGCCACTTATCCTTTGCGCTGCAGTGATCGGTGGCATGCTCGGTTGAGTTGTTGCTCCCGTGGCACGTCGCGTTCCTTGCCCTAGTACTCCTGAGGTCGACCCGGCTGCATCCTTCACCGATGTCGGCTCCAGTTGCCTCCTCCTCTTTCGAGGGACAAGTCAAAAGGTGTCTGCATCCTCTCCCTCCTCTGTGTTGTCGTCTGACTAAGTAAAAATCGTCTGATGACGCTTGCTGGCCAGGTTGTCCTTCGGGACCCCCTCGGGTTCATTGATATTTAGCACTCCCTCGGTGAGCAAGGTGGTTGCTAATCTCTTCTTTGATTGTTTGGGGGCAGCTGGCCGCTTCCCAGCAACTTTGGCCGCTGCCTCCTCTCTAGCTCTGAGCACCGCCAGTCGACGTCCTCGATCTTGATGCTAGCCTGGGAGGTGGGATCAGTTCCTTGTGGCCACTCTACTCCAGGGGGTGGCGACACAAACACTATTGCTCTATCCCAACCATTAACCTAGGAAACAAAAAGGAGTGAACACAGTAAGTTTCCACTTATCCTACCACAATATAAGACTACGAGTACAAGGCAAGACGAGTTATCTTTGGAGGAGGTCGGGCAAGCTTGAAAGCGTGCTCGATGTCGCTCAATCTGGCATAATTTGGATCAGCTAAGTTAAATAGCTCTCCAATTCCAGCTCTGACTTCATGTTTGTCAAGCACCCCCTGCCTCGTCCTCGTCGGGTCTGCGCTATCTTGATACTCATAGCCAGGATGTACCCTCCTCTGGCAGGGCTGGATCCGACGGCTAATGAAGCTCCCGACCACGCTTGGACCGTCCAGTTTCTTCCACGGGATCATCCCAAATATTTCTGGAATATGTTACAGGTGCTCGGGCTTCTCTGACCAGCTTGTCCTCTTCTCCGAAATGTACCCCACGTCACACAGAGTGATCATGTTTGGCTCTTCGCGGATGTAGAACCATTTCTTGTACCAGTCATCTAGCGACGTGTTCCATGGGCAGTGCAGGTACTGGGCTTTCATGCCGTCACGGAGGTTGAGGTACACACCCCTGGCTATCTTCGAACCGCCGCTTCCTTTCTTCCGCAAACAAAAAAGATGGCGGAAAAAATCGAAATGGGGCTAGAAGCCGCCATATGCTTCGTAGAGATGTATGAAAGTGGCGACAAGGAGGATCAAGTTGGGATGCAGATTGCAAATCCCAATCTCGTAGTAAAGACAGAGCCCCTGAAGAAAAGAATGTACCGGAACCCCAAATCCCCATTTAAAGAAGTCCTCGAACACCATGATCTCACCTGGTTGTGGATTGGGGTACCCTTCGCCCTCCGGCGCACGCCACCCTACGAGCTCCTTGTTGTGGAGTACCCCCATGGTGATGAGGTCTTCAATGGTCTGCTCGTTGCTTCTCGATTTCCACCATTCCTTCGCCATGACCCCTGCTTTCTTCTGCGCATCACTTTTCGCCATGACTCTGGCCTTGCTGGTGAACGGGGAAACGGCGGCGGATTGATTGGTGGCGATTTTGGATGTATTAGGGTTGGCAAGAGGAAGAAGAAAGCTGCGGTTGCGAATGGCAATGGGGTTCAGTAATTATTAACTTACCTATCCTATACCGTATTTAACCCAAGAGTTACGCCATTTCGTCTGCCCAGAATTCTTGGGAGACGTACGCACGCGCCGCTGACGGTTGTTTTCATAGCCTCGAGATCTACGTCAATATATGCGCCTCTTCATTGCCAATGTGGGAGGACCCACGCTGACGCACCTACTGACAGGTGCCATGCAACTGTTTGCTTGATAAGACAAAAAGGCAGTATGACGTGCTATACCCGTCTACTTTTTTGACCAGACGTGTCAGATTGGACTTGACGGAACACGTAAATAAATACATAAAATAATAGTACAAGTGGCATATGATTTTTTGCCACACTTTTTGAGCTTGGGGATATACCAGACTGCACTCGTGCTCGGGGACTGTCGCGACTATCCTCGTGCTCGGGAACTGTCCAGACCACCATCGTGCTCGGGGACTGTCCAGACCACCATCGTGCTCGAGGACTCTCGTGCTCGAGGACTGCCCCGACCACCACTCTTCGACCATTGCTCGGAGACCGCTCTCCTCGGCTACATGTGATTTGTACTCACATACAGTTGAGAGGCATTTATTTTTTCTCACTTAGACCTTGCTATAAGACTGATACCTCGCCTTCCAGCAAGCTCAGAGACTACATCGGTACGATGCACCAGCCGGTGCATCTCGTATCGCTTGTACGATGATTGGATTCTCAACTTAATTGGGAATTCTTTTTAGACCCTGGCACCACGTGCCTGCGTCACCTACTACCAGGCTCTGGGACTAAGTGGGCACACTTCACCTTGCGGTGAATGTGCTTATTTTATCGACCCCTATGCTCTGACTGTTGGCCATAACTACTATTGTACAAGGGTCACTTATATTTCTTTTCAGAAATACAAGTGGGTACACTTAATCAGAAAAGAAATCTTTTTCTTTTTTCTTTAGAGCACCATGCATTCTTCGGACAACCGGAATCTTCGACTATAATTGTGGTCTACTGCTCTCTATGCTGACCAGAATACTGGCACATTTGCTTGGTCAATATTTCAGCCAGTTGGAGATGACATGAAGACAGATCGCATTAGTTGAAGAAGATCGAACGGCGTGTCGCAACATAATACATGGTGCTTGGGGACTAGCTGTGGGGGCCCACTAGAAGGCGACGCGTGGCCCGACCGATCTGCTCGGAGTCCCGCGCAAGGAATCAAGGCAGACCTGGAGATCAAGCAAGATCCTGGTCGGTTAGAATAGGAATCCTTATCTGGTCACCTATGGCAATTGTAACTGGTTAGGATTAGTTTCCAGATCTGTAACCCTGCTCCCAGACTATATAAGGCGGGCAGGGGACCCCTCTAAAAAACATCTCTCATTGACATACAGCAATACAATCAGACGCAGGACGTAGGTATTACGCCTTCACGACGGCCGAACCTAGATAAAACCTCGTGTCTGTCTTGCGTCACCATCTTGTTTGTAGCTTGCGCATCTGTCTGCCGATAATCTACTACCTTGGGCATACCCCTAGGTAGATTGCCGACCATATTTCGTCGACAGTACCTAACAAGGGCTAATAGTTTTATTTTGCTATGAGTGTATGCACCTTTTAGCTATAATCCAAACATGCAACCACTAATCCGGCTAAGTTTTAGCTTCCACTAACAAACCTTTAGCCAATCTAAATAGGTTCTTACTTTTCTAATGTTTATTAGTCCTAGACCATCCAAACAGGTAAACTATGGATGGACTAATTTTTATTTTATTTATTTAGTCCACTAATTGACAAAGAGGAGCTAAAAAAACTAAAGGTACTAATCCATATATCCAAACAATATGTGACTTAACTTTGTTCAGCTAACTTAATTTTGGTTACCTAACAATTAGTTCTAGCAACAAGTGGATAACCATTCATAGATGATCTATACATATCCTAAATTTTTAGTTGTTGTTTCGCTGAAATTAGCTTATGTTGATGCTTATGCTGATTTGTTGTGAGAGAAAAACACTGTCCATTCGCTAAAAAGTACTGCTGAAGTAGTGCTCAGAACATGGCGTAGATTTAAAGTGACTACTAATAACCACTTTCCCCAACCTCAGATCGATCAATTTTTAGAATCGCTCAAAGTTAAATTATCTTAAGTTTGACCAACCTTATAAAAAGGATATGAATATTTATGACACAAAATAAGTGTATGTTATGAAATATATTTATGATATGTCTAGTGATATTAATATAGTGTCACATTATTTTTTATGTGAACATGTGTTATATAAATTAGTCTATACTTTGAGAACACATTGATTAATTAGAACAACGGTAGATCTATAATTTTTCCATAAATATTTCTAGCATCATGCTTAACTAATATTCCATCCGTCCTAAAATATAAGGTATCCAAAGATTACCATATTTTGAGTCTAGTGGTACACTAATGCCAGGTACGCATGTGATTGGGATTTTGAGGGAGTTAATTCACCTAGAATAACTTATAATTTGAGACAAATTTTGAATGCTTCAATACCTTATAGTTTAGGACCGAAGGAGTAATTGATTGCGAATAAAAGTATTTGTTTTGTACATAATCTAAAAAGTAATACAGAGTTTTTGAAATGAAAAAATATTTGTCTTAGTGGTTGAGTCCCAAAGAAAACTCTCTTTCGCCATCTTAAGTTGGAATTGGCTCCAGTGTAAAACAATGACAAATGGTAACAGAATAGTGTGCGTGACTAAATGATAAAGAAATAAATCGGCTTTATTTTTTAAAGAAAGGATCAGTCCAATTATTGTAGTAGTTTAAACTAATAATTAAAAACAAAATTCAACATTTAAAGAATTAATTGGTCACCAAGAAAAACAAAAAAAACTACACTACCATTATTTTTTACTTCCTCCGTCCCAAATTATACGAAGTTTTGGTATTTCTAGATTTATAGCTTTTATTATGTATGTAACATAGGCCTTGTTTAGTTCGCGAAATTTGGATTTTGGGGCTACTGTAGCACCTTCGTTTTTATTTGACAAATAGTGTCCAAACATTGACTAATTAGGCTTAAAACGTTCGTCTCGTAATTTCCCACCAAACTGTGCAATTAGTTTTTCTTTTCGTCTACATTTAATGCTCCATGCACGGGCCGCAAACATTCGATGTGACAGGTACTGTAGCAACTTTTTGGATTTTGGGGGTGAACTAAACAAGGGCATAATATATATCTAGGTGCGTAACAGAAACTATGAATTTGAAAAAGTCAAATCGTGTTATAATTTGGATCACAGGGAGCAGTACACAACAAACTTCAAAGATAATAAGTTTTTTTTCTCTTTCATGCCGTTATAACAGCGTCGCCGTCAATGACACAGCCAGTACGTTCCCTGAAAGATCTGCAAAAAAAAAAAAAATGGAGTCCGTAGCTCGGATACAGTACAGTCTTTGTGCTTTAACACATGTAGTGGGTCCAGGGCATTCATCTTTGGAAAATTTGCCCCCGTGCCGGACGATCTTCGACGGACAAAACGTCAAGCAAAGCATGAGAGCTTTTTGCATACATCCTACCAACACATGTAGTTCTCTCAGTGATATTCGACATATTTGTTGGGTTTATAAGTCGTATTTTTTTTATCAACGAATAATATTTTTCTCTCAAAACAAATTAGTCAACGATATTTTCAGTCATGTCTTATCAGCCGACCAAACAGAGCAAATATCACTGAGAGAACTAATTATTGGGTTCAACCACTTGGCATTGCTGATTGCTCAACAGTGGCCTATAAATGAACAGTTGGTGCTGTACTAGCTAGCTGCATGTCCAGTGATGTCTCCCCGGCCGCCATGCTCCAAGATTATACAGTATTTTCCTGTACTGACACTGATCGAATTCCGTAACTGTAGTGTCTGTTGTGACAAGCAGTAGTTAAGAATTTCAGTTTAAAAAAATGTGGCAATTATGTGTTGCTCGGAAAAGATAAGAAAAACTGTTGGAAGTGAGGTGCTCCCTTTGTCAAAAATAGGATGCAATTCTAGATCAAATGAATTATTAAAGATTAACTAAATTTATATAAAAATATACTGATATTTAGTATACTAAATAAGTATCAATAAATTTGTCATGAAATATATTTTTATAGTATGTCTATTTACAATCATACATCATACATGTTGACAACATTTTTTTATAAACTTAATTAGATTTAAAATAGTTTGACTTTGAGTAATTCTAGAATTTCATTATTTTTTGGAAGGATGCAGTATATAATATATAATACCAACAATGTTTCAGCGAACGAATAATATTTTTCTCTCACAATAAATCAGCATAACCATCAGCATAAGCCAAATTTTAGCGAAACAAAAATGTGAGAGCCAAAACATACAGCATGTTCGCTTGGTCGTATTTGGCTTATAAGCTATGACTTATCAACGAACAATATTTTTCTCTCACACCAAATCGACCGATACTACTTTCAGCCAGAACTTAGTCAAACAAGCGCAAACGGCGATGGTGGAATACACTTTAGGTCCATGACTACTGTATATCTGTATGGATATTCTTTTCTTAGGGAGCCCAGGCATGTGAGTTTGTGCTCAAACAGTGTAGCTGACAGGAGCTCGCGACTTGATTTAATTAATTATAAAATATAAATAGACTTGATATGGACTAGATCCAATTAAGTATAAATATCTTAAATAACTGTCATTTTTTTTGTTTCCATGCAGTAAGTTTAACTAGATTTGAAAAAAATATGTGCAACATTTAAATCTCTAAATAAATTTATTATGAAAATAGATTCAACGATCTATCTAATAAATTAATTATGTACCATAAATATTAATATTTTCTCATATAAAAAATAGTCAAAGTTAATTCTTGGAAAGCGAGAACGATAGTTATTTAGGAACTGAGGGAGTATTTATTTACATACGTGTGACTCATGTAATAAATTGCGGTGGGTCGATGATGAATCTTTCATGAATTCCAAGGTTTTTGGGCGCCATTTGAAATAGGGGAGTTATTGGATTTCCTGGTAAAATAATATCTTCTCTTGTAAAATTATTGTGTCTGGCGCTGTGGGGTTGGGTGGGGAGGTGTATGTCCCTGTTCACAAGTGAAACCTTGGGCTGGCTTTGTGTTGTGCCAGGGGCAATGCCCTTGGTCGCCTAATTGTTTCGGCTTTTATGGGGCATCTATCAGCCAAAAGCCAAAAGATGAATCAAACAACTCAACTTTGAGTTGGCTTTTAAAAAGTTGGAAATCTGACTTATGAGAAATGAACTAACAGCTAAAAAGCATGTTCTGAGAAGTTTTTCTAGCTTTTGGTATTTTGAGAAGCTTAAAATTTATTACAAAAGTCAATAGAAAAAAAAACTCGAAAGCCAAAAGCTAGAAATCCAGCTTTTGGGCCAAAAACTGTAACTCAAATAAACATGCCTTTAGAGACGTTGTTGACGTGTCTCCGTCCATATGTTGGAGAGCAAGTGAGAACTCAAATGTTTCTTGGTTGAATGCCATCGTCTTCGACAATCATGTTCTCCTTGGACTAACGAATGATGGTGGCGTCTTTGGCATTGTGTCCTTGCATATTGCATATTCTCCTAGGCTTAGCACAGTTAGGGTTTAGACAAAGAATTACTAATACTGATTATCTGAAGAACTTGGTGAATCGACAAATTTATGATCTATTCAACTAAGATATTGTCGCTACCAGTGAGCGGTGATTTGTTTTTAGGTGGCGGTAACCTACTTAACTGAATTTATGTGTGGTAGTCTCTTCGTCCTAAAATACAATATATCCAAGTGATTTTAAGATAAAATAAGAAGGCTGACAAAACACCACGTTGCACCTCACTAATCAGGATGGTGGGAGTAGTTCAATTATTATTTTCCTTAGTTACTAGCTATTTTGGGTCACGTTAAATATCAATATTTCCTGCCAAAAAGACATAGGAGAGAGGGGGGTTAGGACCCAGAATACTTGTATTTAGGTACAAAATTTGAATTCTAGATCCCTTATATTCCATGACGGGGGAGTATTATGTACGAGGCATCAAAACTATGTCTATTTGCTTATTTAAGGTATCTCCATAAGACTAGATCTATTTGGTAGAGCTCCACTCCCAGCTTTTTCGAGTGCATTATGTGGAGTTCTATCAAATGGTTAAAAATGCAATTGGATTCCCCAGTGGAGAGATGATAAGATAAGAACCACTTCTCCATTTAACTACAAGCTTAGAGCTAAAAAGCCCTCACTCCTCATTCAATCACCACCAGAATCACTTCTCACATGCTACCCACCCTATTCCCTACTAGAATCACTCTATAAAAGAATTTAAGAGTGAAGTTCAAAAAAGAAATAATAGAAAAAGAGCTCCAGTATAAAGATCTTCATCGGTGCGCAATCAAATTGTACCCCAGAATAAGCAATATTCACCGGACCGGCAGCACCTCCTTGAGTAAAGTTTTCCATGGCGGGTTGCCCAAAATGGGGATCCCAAATGGCATGAGCAATAGGTCTTACGTGTAAAAGATCATGTATCCATGATTCAAAATTTCCTTGTCAAGCTACATGAAACAGATTTCAGGACGGCCATAGAAAGATCAGGAAGTGAAGCTCTATCCAACGGTGGCTTTATTTGTTTGAAGCACTCTTAGTTGCTTTCATTTTTGGTTCATTGCTTGATGCATTTGTTATTGGATCATTCCCAATGCAAATCGTGTTATTGCATTTTTGTCATGTAAAAGTATATAATATAATATGTATTGCCGTTAACCAAGACCGGTTTTGATCCGTTCAAAAAAAACTGGGAATAGAGTACTTGAGGTGCTGTGCCCAGTGCAGAGCTTCTTAGCCCTTGTTTAGTTCGCAAAATTTGGATTTTGGGGCTACTGTAGCACCTTCGTTTTTATTTGGTAAATAGTGTCCAAACATTGACTAATTAGGCTTAAAACGTTCGTCTCGCAATTTCCCACCAAACTGTGCAATTAGTTTTTCTTTTCGTCTACATTTAATGCTCCATGCACAGACCGTAAACATTCGATGTGACAGGTACTGTAGCAACTTTTTGGAAGTTGGGCACCAACTAAACACACTCTTAAGCTATAGCTTTCCACTCCGAGCTGGCAAGTTCCCCAAGAAGAAACACATCACGTAGAAGCACAGCACGGACTGTTGACAGAATTGATGACTGACAGAACAATTGACAGATTACTGAAATTTTGCCGTCCATACGTGCAAAGCTGTGCTGTCCTGATGCCAAGGAGGGATTAAACTTTAAAACAGTCTGGTGGACTTGTGGTTGGCCAGCGAGCTCTGTAGACCCAGAGGCAGCAAATGGATCCAGATGTGGCAAGTCTAGATGATTGATGGCATCCAAAGAGAAAAAGATGGCTGTCCTGGGGATCATCTGTGCTGAAATAGAGTACGACTGTTGGTGAGCCTGGACCACAAACGGTTTCCCACCAGGACCACAAACTGTCTCCCTGGAAGCACCAACTGCCTCCTACATGCTTCAAACAAAGATCTGTCAGTGGAATTGTTTACTTCATGTTTCAACTTTTCTGATTATTTTATTCATGTATCCACTGTTCTACATGACCCGTAACTGAGGTACTTCAAGAGGTCTCATGTAAACATTGGAGTGTTTATGTTTGTGCTCATGGTACAAGTGAAAAGAAGTGTGTAACTGTATGTTTTTTTTTACAATAATGGCTCATAAATATTTACCAAATGGTGAAATTTGTACAAGGTGTGACTAATGTAGAGTAACAGAGGCACATCAAGGACAATCTTCTCTTGTTCTAAGGGCATGTTTGGAACCCCCTCCCCCTCAAAATTTTAGAGCTAAAGCGTCCAAACATGTGGTCTAAAGTTAGCTCTAAACTTTGGCCCACCTCACACATTAGAGCTTTAGATCTCAAAACTAAGTTAAAGTGCTTTAAAAATTTTAGAGCTCCAAAGTTTAGAGGGGATCCAAATACACCCGAACTTACAAACAAGAGGGGTCATTCGACATAATTATACGTCAACACTAAAAAAGCCAATACAGCAATAAGTATGTGTTATAATCTTTTTTTTTGTCACGTAGGTTAACCATAAACTTATATTGATTCATCAACTAATGTTTAATGAATTGCCTTGTTTCTCTAGATAAATAATGCCATTATTTATTCTGAAATATATAATATGTAGTAGACTAGTAGCTGTCTACTCCATAGACCTACTAGATGTTTTTATAATATATATAGCTTTTTTAAGAGGAAGAAAAGCTTATCTAGAGAGGGTAAGGAAAGAAATAAGCCAATAATGCATTATTGGTCAGGCCCTACTTTTTTTTGAGACATATCTTCAAGACAATGACATCCACTGTCTAAGTCTAGAAGATAAGGGCCTAACCGACGCCACACCTATGTTTTGGTCAATCTTGATAACAGATTCACAGTTGTAGCTTCTTTTAACAATGAGTATGGCCGTGCGAGAGCCATGCTGTTTGCAATATTTTAACAAGTTCAAAGAATATAAATGGCGACCAGTTACCTGGATATCGATTATCATCTACCACTTGGGCCCGACAAATATCTGAAATCTGGTTTTTCCAATGTTGATCTGAATTTTTTGTTCAGTGTTCACATGACGTGGATTGTTACTGAGCAACTTGACCCTTTATCTTTTATGTTTTTTCAAAGGGAAGCTCTGATGGACGGCGACTCTGAACTTGAGACCTAAATTTTGAAACAAAGGAAAAGAAAAAGACCTTGAGGTCTTCATTGTCTGCTTTTCACCTTTTCAGCAACGAACACACATGGATGCATTTTGTTTGTTTGGTACTGTATGAAGCTGCACTGGGCTGCAAAATCTGATGCAGTACGTTCTCACATTCCTCTCAAGAGGTCAAATCACAATGAGCCTTCGCATCCCGGAAAGCAAACTCCCTCTCCATGAGACTGTTGAGCAAATAGACAGCATCAAAGATACATCAGGAATTCAGGATTGAATAGAGGTCCTGCAGCAGATGAACATACTAGGCATGAGAGTGAACAGGAGAGCTTATCTGACGCTACTCCACCGTCCATGACGGTGCAAAATAAAATTCAGTGCCCAATGCAAAAACCTGATGAGTGTCCAATCCCCATCACCTGCTCTGCTACAGTGATCTAATCTTGCTACAGTGGAACTGGCCATTGTTGACTGGATCAAAATCTCAGATCCAACGTACTCCTATATAAATGCAGACTTATCTTGGCAACCAATCAGCCATGTCATTCAACAACTATCATCTCAAATCAACCTCACCTTTCTGCCTTTGGATTCATGCAATGCAACTGAAAATTCCATCTCTTTCTCTGGTTTAACTCATATCTAATCTGATTGTTGGCTTGTTGCAACCGACAAATATAAGACAACTGGCATGTATAGTAATATGGTTTCTCCTAGGCCAAAAAAAGAAGAAGAGATAAGGTTCCTGAATTCTTGGAGAAAATCAATTAAGTTTCTTGCCGAATTGCTGTGGATGAGTTCTGTCATTCTGTGTATTAGCAAAGCCTAATGAGTTTTGGAACTTGGAAGATTCCCTCCTTCTTTGAGACGATAGAACTTGAAATATGGCTACCTTTTTAAGTTCTCGTCAATGTTGGGAAAAGCAGGGTCAGGAGCTAACACAAACTTGACCTGCGGGGGTAAGACGGCCCTCGGGCATTGCCTGGTAGAGAAGATCTCTCACGCAGATCAAGAAAACCCCCGATCCTCCGCCCCTGCACCCTTACACGGGACCGTTCACCATGTGAGTTGGTTCGGAACCACCGTGCTTTGAATGAGTCGGATGAGGGGTTTTTTTTATCCAGACCACGTAAATCCGCTTCCACTAAGAGTCGAACCCGGATCACTGGCGTGCCATCCGGCCGCTCTAGCCATTCGGCCAAGAGTCCGTTGGCCAGGAGCTAAGACAAACAAAAGCACAAACCTCTCACTTCGAAATCTCCACCACAATCCTCATCATTCAACCATTGACAAGAGCAGTTTTTATAATTCTCATCTTAAAGTTCCAAGAAATCCTAGGGACGTGTGCATGCCGTAAACTAATGAGTACTGACAAATGGATCAGAGTACTACTATTAATAAACCATTAACCATGATGTCAGAATGGCAATGAGATCAGCACTCTTATTTATAGTAAGCAAAGCATTACTATAATGTTAGATTATGTTAAGCATCACTATAACGTTACCTTGAAAGAGGCTAATGACTGCATCTGGAATAGGTATGGCCTGCCTAATGGAGACTCATCTGTTATCTGGTGACAGCCTTCGCTTTTGGTCTAAAAAAATCATTGCTTTGCATTTTGCAACTGCCATGAGCCCATGATACTGCAGTTTGATCTGGTCAAGAATTTCTACAGAGGTTTTGTCCAACCAAAAAAATGTTGTAAAATGTTTTACTTTCTTTTTTCAGAAGCATTTTGCATACACAAGCTAAAACTGTCCATTCGTTTGAATGTTTATTAGTGGACAACATTAGAAAGAACAATAGAACAGAAAAAAGTGGGAACAGATTATTGTAAGTGGAAGTGGAACCATCAGATGGTTAATTTTGTACTTGAGTACAATGGAGGTGGAGGCACATTGTCTCAGGTAGTGTTTATTTATATCTTCTTCAAGAGTATATGTATATATATGTCACCATGACAGGCTTATCATGCTAGCTATGTCCAACAAATGATACAATCATTAATCTAAGTATACTTTTTTCATACCTCCATTAGTTTAATTAAGTACCGGGACAGGCATTTTTTGCCAAAAGTAGCAAGGGGATAAACGCTAGGATCAAGGAAAGAAAGAGGCCATTGCAACAAATATAGAAAGAGCAAGAATCTATCCAGGGAATAGATAAATCAACAAGTGGTGACTAAAAGAATGGCAAACACAAAAGATTGTCCGCATATCATAGGTGTTTTTGTCCTTTACTGAACCATTTGTTTATAACTCTGCAGGATTATATATGAGATCAGATTCCCAAACGTAGGTGGAGAGATTTGGACCACCCCAATTTTATAGTTTGATTCTCATGCAGCAGGTACCGTTTGCGGCATTAAACTATGATAGGGCCTTATCTTTGCTGATGACTCCCTTCAGTTTTCTAGTGGAAAAGGAGAGGCAGCTTTCTTAAGCATGGGCCTCAGGCCTCAGCTACTAGTTGGGTTGGGTCACACTAGTTCAGTGATGTTCTCTGCAAAGTCATCAATTCTGTTTCTTTTTTCTCCTCTAGGTTGAAACCTTAACAAGCTACTAGCACAAATCAAATCTCTAGCTCAGATTTAGAAATGACTTAGCAACAGAAGGTATGATTGAGTAAAAACTACCCTCTTCTTTCCAAATTGTAAGTCATTCTAGATTTTCTAAATACATAACTTTTACTATTATCTCGTTATAACGTATATCTAGATGCCTAGTGCACTTTTTTCTATAAATTTAGTCAAATTTTAAAAAAATTGACTTAAAACAACTCGATGAATTGATTTAATCAAAGATGGAGGGAGTATGTGTTATTCGGAATTGTCTTGTTTCAGCGCCGCTTCTGATTCAGCATGATTGTGCAAGAAAAGAAAGCGGTTTGCTGAAGCAAAACGCGCAAGTCAAACTTACGGCAACATATAGTAGAATTTAATGTATCAATAATAGCAACGTGTGTGTAGATGCAAATGCAAAACACCATGATTGTGGAATCAGCAACACGAAATGAAGCTGTCCACGAGCAAGATTGCTTATTGAGGGCTTCATAATAAGACAAAATATAATGATGGTGATCATGAATGTGAGGGAGCACTCCCAAGAAGAAAAATGAAAAGAAAGAGAAAGGACTAGCTAAAAGCAGGGCTCTTTCGGTCTTTCCAACGGAAAGCTAGGTTTCAGTATTCAAACACTGATGATGATTCGAGGTCGAGGTGAGCTTCATCTAGAAAGAGAGGACGACGACAATGTTAGATAATCTACTGTTTTCTTACGTGAACATATGGTAAGGGAATGCGATGTCAAAAAAAGTTCCTTGCTGTGGTATTGTAACCGCTGTAGAGGCAGGCATCGAACGGCTCACCTGTCGTACTGTAGCCATATGTAGGGACAGGCGCAGAAGTCAGTCCTGTTGTGTTATCTAGTTACTGTTACAGCAGGGCAGCAGTACTAGGACCAGATGGATAGAGTTATATATATATAGTTTGCCACTGCAACTCAACAAAGAGGAGTTCAGATTTGTCATCTGCTATACAGGGCTCCGGCCAACATTGGTGCTTGTACTGTGTGTATGCTCTATTCTCCCTCTTTTTCAACCTCTAGCCATAGTGAGTGTAGTCGGACAATGCTTGTTCGTGGTCGGCTTAGATAGTGGGTGCTCGGCAACACTAGCGGGTGCTAGGCAAGACTGGTGAGTGATCAACTCACCTAAGCTAGTGATCTTGTGGGCTAACAAGTGGTATCAGAGCCGTACAAGCGCTGTCGTCGGACTAACCACTGACGATGACGAACGGTTCGGAAATGGGCGACAGCAGTGGCACTGCTGTGGCTGCCCAACCACGACCGGATGTCGTTGTTCGCATGGTGCGGGAGGTCAACGGCAGCAGTTGGCCGACGCTGACTCGGACCAACTATGGAAAGTGGTCGGTGACCATGAAGGTCAAGCTCAGAGCCCGATGGCTCTAGAATGTTGTTGACAAGGGCACTGACAGTGAGGAAGATGACATGTCAGCGTTGGAGGCTATCCTCGCAGCTATATCGGTGGAGTACAGGGAGCCATTGGGGGTGAAGAGCTCTGCTAAGAAGGTGTGGGAGGTTATTGCGGTGATGCGCGTCGGTTTCGACCGCGCAAAGAAGGAGACGGCCTAGCTTCTGAAGCAGGAGTACGCCAACCTCAAGTTCAAGGATGGTGAAACGGTGGAGGATTTCTCCCTTCGCCTGCAGACGCTCATCAGCAAGTTGAAGAGCCATGGCATCACCATCGACGAAGAGGAGATGGTCTCCAAGTACCTCCACTCCGTGCCGGCAAAGTATATCCAGATCGCTCTCTCCATAGAGACGATGCTAGACTTGTCCACCCTCACCATTGAGGATGTGACATGCCATCTGCAGGCAGTGGACGAGCGCCTGGAGCAGGCGACAGCAACGAAGGATAGCGGCAAACTGCTGCTGATAGAAGAGGAGTGGGCTGCTCGGAGGAACTCCGGGAAGGCAGCCTCCTCCAGCCGCGGTGGTGATGGCAAGCGCCGCGGCAAGGCTTCTTCAGAGAAGAAGCAGGTCGACCCCAACACCTGTCGGCACTGCGGGAAGACGGACCATTGGGCACGGGAGTGCCCAAATCGCAAGCAGGAGAAGAAGGCTGAGGCTCATCTAGCGCAAGCTGATGATGATGATGATGAGACCATTATCCTAATGGCGACGTTCTATGCACTGCACGACATTGAGGCTAAGGAGAAGGAAGATGTGACGACGGTGGAAGGACCTGGGAAGGCCCTAAAGGCTGTCAACCTCGACGAACCACGCGTCCAAGTCCACCTCGGACGTGTGGGCGCCGACCAGGAGCAGCGGTGGTATCTGGACTCTGGTATCAACAACCACATGATGGGCTCTAAGGCATCTTTCTCCGAGCTCGACGATGATGTTACCGGTACGGTGAAGTTTGGTGATGGCTCAAGGGTGGCAATCTAAGGGCACGACACCATCATCTTCAGGTGCCAGAACAGGGAGCACCACGCGCTAACGGATGTATATTACATCCCGTAGCTGTGTTCCAGCATCATCAGCATTGGTCAGCGGGATAAGTGCGGTAGCAAGGTATTGATCAAGGATGGAGTCCTTAGGATTAGGGACCGGGAGCAGCGACTTCTTGCCAAGGTGAAGAGGTTCCAGAACCAGTTGTATCCGCTTGACCTAAAGGTAGAGCAGCTGGTGTGCCTGGCGGCAAGGCACACCGAGGAACCGTGGATGTGGCATGCTCGGTTTGGACATCTCGGCTTCAACGTGCTTGGTCGGCTAAAGAAGATGGTCCGAGGGCTACCCCACATCAAGCACGGAAGCGAGCTGTGTGACAACTACCTAGCCGAGAAGCATAGGAAGCTACCATTCCCAAAGGCGGCCAAGTATCGCGCGAAGGAAGCTCTCGAGCTCATCCACGACGACCTCTGTGGGCCGATCACGCCAGCTACAAACAGTGGTCGATGGTACTTCCTCCTGCTCATGGATGATTACAATCGCTACATATGGCTACAACTCCTGACGAGCAAGGACAAAATAGCAACGGCGATCAAGAAGTTCAAGATGCGCGTGGAGGCCGAGAGCGGCAAGAAGCTCCACGTGCTGAGGACTGATTGCGGCAGTGAATTCACTTCGGTGGAGTTCACTGCGTACTGTGCGGATCTAGGTGTGGTGTGACACCACACCGTGCTGTACTCGCCACAACAGAATGGCATGGTGGAGAGGCGGAACCAGATGGTGGTCGGCATGGCTCGATCCATGATGAAGGCCAAAGGCATGCCGACAAGGTTCTAGGGTGAGGCAGTGAACACGGCGGTGTTTATCCTCAACCGTGCTCCGACCAAGGCTCTAACGGGCAAGACGTCGTTCGAAGCTTGGTATGGACGCAAGCCGAGCATGTCCTTCCACCAGACATTTGGCTACATCGGCCATGTCAGGAAGATAAAGTGGATCATCACCAAGCTAGAGGACAAGAGCACACCGATAGTGTTCCTGGGCTACGCGAAGGGTACCAAGGCATACCGGCTCTACAACCCACACGGAGACACGCAATGTCGTGTTTAATGAGAAGGTGGCTTGGGACTGGAATAGTCCGAGCATGGGGGAAAGCTGGCGGCTTCACCAGCACCTTCATCGTCGAGCACCTAGTCATCCACGGTGGTACAGACGCTAGGGAAGATGTGCCGAGCACTCCAGGAGGAGTACCGAGCACTCCAGCGATAGAGCCGAGCACTCCTAGGGCAGTGCTGAGCACTTCAGGAGGGATGCCGAGCATGCCATGAGTGGTGCCGGGAGGTTCTACAGTGGTGGCGACCACTCCAGGGCCAGTGCCAAGCACTCCCGTAGTGGAGCCAAGAGGTCTTGTAGTGGTGCCGACCACTCTAAGACTGAGGCTGAGCACTCCTACAGTGGTGCCGAGCACTGCAGAAGTAGTGACGAGCTATCCAAAAGTAGTGTCGAGCACTACAACCAGGGTGCCAAGCACTCTGGCAGAACAAGGAACTCCATCAACATTGATCAAGTTCGCCTCACCTCCAAGTGACATCACTGAGTTTGTGGATGCCTTCTATGAAGGTGAGAAGGTATGGTTCCATAGGCTGGATGACATCGTCGGTGGCATTAGGCCCTAAGGTTTGGCTAGTCGGCTGCTCAATGATCAAGAGCTACTGCTCGTCAGTGTAGAGGAACCACCCACGTTCGCGCTGGCCGAGCACAATAGAAACTGGCGATGGGTGATGCTGGAGGACATGAAGGCGATCAAGGAAAACAAGACATGGCAGCTCGTCAATCCACCTCCAGGATGCCAGTCGATTAGCCTAAAGTGTGTGTACAAGGTCAAGCGGGATGAGCTCGGTGCCATTGTCAAGCACAAGGTGCGTCTCGTCGCTCGAGGCTTTGTTCAGCACGAGGGCATCAACTTCAAGGAAGTCTTTGCGCCAATAGCGCGCATAGAGTCTATCTACTTGCTACTAGCCTTGGCAGCAGCAAAGGATTGGCATGTTCATCACTTGGACATTAAATTGACCTTCCTTAATAGCGAACTAGCGGAGACGGTCTTCATCAGACAACCTCGAGGTTTCACCGTCAAGGGAGAGGAGCACAGGGTGCTTCGACTGTGCAAGGCGCTCTATGGGCTGCGGTAGGGCCCACGAGCATGGAACGCCAAGCTTGACGCCACACTAGGCGAGCTTCCAGTGGTGCGCAACCGAGCATGCGCTCTACACCCGACGATGGGGGAAGGAGGAGCTCATCGTTGGCGTGTATGTGGATGACTTGATCATCATTGGGGCGCGCATGGAGGACATCAACAGCTTCAAGCGTGAGATGGCGGCTCATTTTTGAATGAGTGATCTCGGCGCACTCTTCTACTACCTCGGCATCGAGGTGAGACAGGGTAATGGGGAACTCACGCTCAGTCAGAGCGCGTATGCCTCGAAGCTATTGGAGCGGAGCGACATGGCTGAGTGCAAGCCATGCGTGACTCCGATGGAGAAGCGGTTGAAGCTGATGTAGGCCAGTACCACAGTGAAGGTGGATGCAACACTCTATCGGAGCATCGTCGGTGGCCTACGCTACCTAGTCCACATGAGGCCAGACATTACGTTCGTCGTGGGCTACATCAGTTGCTTCATGGAGGATACTAGAGAGGATCACTGGGCTGCGGTGAAGCGGCTACTATGCTACATCAATGAGACTGTAGATCAGGGGATCATCTTCCCCAAGACCGGTGGGAGTAGGCTGTAGCTCACTGTGTTCAGCGATGCAGACATGGCGGGGGACATCAACGGACGGCGGAGCACCTCTAGAGTGCTCATCTTCCTTGGGTCGGCTCTAATTTCATGGCCGTCGCTGAAATAGAAGGTGGTAGTGTTGTCTACGTGTGAGGCAGAGTATGTAGCAGCAGCCACAACGGCGTGCCAAGTTGTGTGGCTACGCCGGCTGCTGGGTGAGCTAACTGGTGTGGAAGCTCACCCACCAGCCCTGATGGTGGACAACCAGCCCGCCATCGCCCTCGTGAAGAATCTGGTTCTGCACGATCGGAGTAAACACATCGACGTGAAGTTCGACTTCCTCAGGGACTGTGTTGATGGAGGGCAAATCGTGTAACACCCTCGGTGTTATATTGTACTATTTTTTCCAAAACACCTCATGAGCATCATACTTGTGTGTAATATGGGGTATAAATCAATATACGACACTTGAAACGTTCATCTGAAACAAGAAACAAATGCTACATTTCATGTCGCTTTATAGCGTTTAGGGTTCTAAGTGAATTTTTATCGAACAAAAATGCTATCGAACATTTATGCAAAACTTTGATAAAGTTCATAGTACGAACTTTGTAGGCGATGATAAAATATGTGCGGTCGAGGATGGGGTTTGCTAGCTAGTGTATTGAGTGGCTCGGGAATGGAATTCGACGCGAAACCGTTTGAAGTTTAGGCATTTCGCGTAAGTCTAAAAATGGGTCGACGAAGCCATGTTCAACAATTTTCATAGAACGATCAGGTTAAGAAGTGGCTAGATGTTTTGGCTTAGTTTAATAGCCCTATGTACCCTCTTGAGGATAGAAGAGCTGGTTTAGCTACGGGATCATCGGGTAGGATTTTTCAACATCTTTAAAAAGCATGCAAGTCACATTTTTTGAACGGAGCGAGCACTGGTCGCGGTCACCGCCTCTGTTTGGCCTGGCACCGCTGCTGGCCGCCCAGCGTGCGCTACCGCGATGGCCGTGTCCTCATAGCCGCGCTTGTGCAAGCATGCCCGCACGCATGGCCCTTACGCTGCTGGCCACGACCGTCGGCCACCACGTGCTGGCGCGCAGCTCGTACCGCTGCTGCTATCGTGCCATGTTCTAGACGCCTGCTCGTGCCCTGCCCACGCACCGGCCGAACTTGCCGCTGGGTCCCACATTGCAGCTCACGCTGTCGTTGCTGTCCGACACACCACGCACACATACGCACGCACACGCACTACGCCAGTGGACCTAGCTGCTCTGCCTCACCATCGCGTCACACGGCACCCCGGTCGTGCTGTGCGTCGTCCATCGCTGCTGCGCGGTACTGCTTCCATTGACCCAGCATGGCTACACACGCATGGGACGACTTCCTAACTTTGCCATGGCATTCGTGTCCGTTGCCACGCTACGCCACTGTCTTCCCTGACCTGCCATCCTCTGTGGCGCTCAGTGTCGAGCCAAGCCGTGCCTAACTTCCCTGTTCCCCAGTCATCATATCATCAGGATTGCTCCTCCGATTTCACCATAGTGGAGCCACTATAGTGCAATTAACTCCGCCCTCGGCTCCGCTGTGTAGTCAGCTACCCAACCGACCCCACCTTGCAGCGAACCTTGCCTTGCCAAGCCCCAATTTGGAGCTGTCGCTCCGCCGAGTCCTTAAGACTGGACGGGCATACGCCATCGGCAAGCCACATATCCAAAGCGTCTCATGGCAATTCCTTGCGCTGCTAGCCTCATCTCCACCTGCTAAGCACCCTGCGCACCTCAGCTGAAGCGCTATCATAGCCCAGCCTTCCCTAACGCGGTCGTGCCATCACCGTGCGCCACCGCACTGTCATGCGCACGTGGCCAGCTTGGCTCGGGCCATCTCCAAATGAACCACCGCCTCGAGGGGTTCTGTGGTGAGTCACTTGAGCTCACTAGCTACCCATTTTGCCCCGGCTTTGCTGATATTCACCAGAATGCCACCGCCGTGACTTCAGGGTCTCTGCCACCATGGTCTGACCTCGCTGCTACGTCCTGGCTCATGCTTCCTTTGCCCGGCGCTTCATGTTCGCTCCTAGGTAAGCATCGGTCCCATAGTTACGGCGGGGAGGGGCTGTGCTCGCCGGCGTAGCCACCCGGTGCCAGCGCCGGTGCGCGCGTGGGTGCCCGGGGGGTGTCCCTGTCATGAAGGTAGGAAGTTCCGGGGGTGTAGCTATAAGATGTTAGACTAGCAGAACAGTGCGCTTAGCTCTCGCGGGATTACAGAGTAGTCCGAGGGTGTTTTGCATGTTGACCAGCGCACGCGGGTCCTCCCCGCCGTGGGCCATCGTCTGGCTGGGCCACGTCATGCGCGCGCGCGTGTTGCGCCAGGTTGGGCCGAGCCGCTCGAGTTGGGCCGCGAGATAGGAATCAATTTTCATTTTCCAGTAAATTCGTGAATGTTTATTCAATATTAGTTTGAGCTGAACTTTAATAAATTGTAGTAAATCGTGTAGATGTCCAAAAATAGTGAAACTAAGTTTATTAGACTCACAAAAATACCATCCACCTGTTAGTGTAGTTAGATTATAGTTAGCTATGACAATGGTAGGTTCATAAATTCAAACTAGATAGCTTAGTATTATGTAGCTTAATCTTTGTAGGAATTTTTGTGGTAAATTGGTGTTAGCTATAGCTATGAAAATTTTACAGTAGGCTCACTAGATTATTATGTACTTGCTGTAAATTTTGTAGCCCTAAAGTAGGTTGCTAAATAAAGTAGCTATTATCCTTGCTTTATCGTATATATAGTAAATCAGCATTAGGAGTGAGAATGCATGTAGTTGCTATAATAATCTATGCCATGCTTCATACTTGTTAGTGGTAACAGTAGGTAGTTTGATAGAACTCACTTAGAACTTTGATAGATGTATTCTTATTTTAAGAGTTGCTGGTGCCGTAATATTAAGTGTTACATTATCATTTCATGCATATAGATCACGAGTTGGTAGAGTTCGTGTCGGTGGATGAATAGGAGTACGAGGAGGTCATCGAGGAGTACGAGGAGGAGATCCTCGTGTAGGAGGGAGCCCCCGAGCCTTTTGGTGCTGACCTCACTGACCCATCGCCTGCCCAAGGCAAGCCCTGGTGTATAACCCCTATTTTAATGATCACTGAATATATATCTATGATGTGCATTTATGTTACAAGCATTTTATGGAAACTACATGCATGAATATATCTACCTATGAGTCCTACTAGTACAAGTCGAGTAGCTGCTATGCTCAGGATTTCGGTAGCGTGGGTAACCTGTCGTTACTCACAAATAGGTGATAATTATGATCACTCATGATAAGTGATGGAAAGGAAAAATGGCGATCGGGTAGGGATATGGTTTGGTTACTAGTGGGTGTAAGGGGTTGTGTCATGCGGCAAATAGGGCATAGCTCGGTTACACTTTTTCTCTATCTGTGTCAATTAAGGACCGGTCATTGCATAAGGCATAGTGGACAAGTCACAGATTTATTATCCCGAGCATATACTTGGGTATGGGCGCAGGGAAGACTCGTTGCTCTCTTGTCGTGGATCTGGCTCTTCCTGGACCGACTGATTGGAGACGGAGATAGTGGAGGTCCTTGCACTGCACTGAGTCTGGGACTCAGGAGTGGGGGCTTGGAGTCCAAGTTTGGATGGGGACCTGGACATCCAGGACAGGAGGGTGATGGGTTAGTCTTGCTTGTGCCTGGGGTGCAAGCGGGGCGTGTGTTTTCGGGGTACCCAGCTGGGGGCATTGATTCGTGAATCGCCAGGCGATCCAGTACGGCTTGTTTCGTGTCTAGCACCGTAGTAAGAACTGAAAGATGAAAGGTGATGAAATGAAACTGATTGCTCAACTCTTGCTTGAAAGTAGAATAGGTGCTTATATAGACTGGATAGATAATAACTTAATGCGGTTGATAATAATAACATAAATAAGGACTCACTATTAATATTGCTTTCTGCTAAAAGAAAATCCATCAACCATAAAGCTTATTATATTCCTTGGAGTCGGGAAATTATTTTCACTAGTCGGATAAGTCTTGCGAGTATATTGTGTACTCATTATTTATTTACCCCTGTTGCAGGTGATGCATGAGAAGTACCTTTGTGTGGAGGATTCTTTTGGTGGGTGAAAGGATCAAGATGCCCAAGAGGGAGGGGGTGAATTGGGCTAATTCTAAATTCTCTTGCAATAATCAAATCCTACGGATAGCCCAATTAACCCCTTGTGCCTAGAAAAGTGTTTCTATCAAACTAATGCACAACGAACTCACAATCTATGTTCCAAACTTACTCTAGCAAGCAATTCTATGGATGTAAAACAAGTATTGAATTGCTCAAGGTAAATACTCAAAGTAAGTGCTCAAAGTAAATAGAGAGAGAAAGAAACGCGGCGATGTTTTGCCGAGGTATCGGAGAGTCGCCACTCCCCACTAGTCCTCGTTGGAGCACCCACGCAAGGGTGTAGCTCCCCCTTGATCCGCATAAGGATCAAGTGCTCTCTACGGGTTGATTCTTCGACACTCTGTCACGGCGAATCACCCAAAGCCGCTCACAACTTGAGTTGGGTCACCCACAAGCTCCGCCGGGTGAACACCAAACTCCCAATCACCACCAAGCCGTCTAGGTGATGGCGATCACCAAGAGTAACAAGCACGAACTCTCACTTGACCACGCGAAGCCTAATGAGAAGATGGATGCACACTTTGCTACTCTTGATTTACTAGTGAGGCTACTCTCTTGGATTCTCAAATCACAAACACCTCACTAGGACCTTGCTCTTCTTGGCACTCACAAACATGTTTCTCAGCTATTGGAATGAGCAAAAGTTTCTCCACTCACGAGTGGAGCTTCTATTTATAAGGCAGCCTGAAAAACGAACCGTTTGAGCTTCTGCGGGGTGACCGGACGCTCCGATCGTTTTGACCGGACGCTCCGGTCAGTTCAACCTGCGCAACAGTTTTCACGTGATGACCGGACGCTGTTAGGGTCCGGTCAGCAATGATCAAACGCGTCCGGTCGCTCTTGGATGCTTACTGTACTCGACCAGACGCTGGATACTCAGGGTCCAGTCAGTATCGACCGAACGCGTCCGGTCGCACTTTCTCAAGTCTGGACCCTTACTGGAGTCGACCGGACGCTGGCTCTCAGCGTCCGGTCACAATGACCTTCCAGCGTCCGATCACACCAGACTTGATCTCCTCGATCAAATGAACTGACCGAATCCTGCGGCCAGCGTTCGATCGCACCGGAGCCAGCGTCCGGTCAGTATTTGACCCTCCATTCACTTCCAACTTTCGAACATATGTGAATGAAGTTTGCTCCAAAGGATCTTAGGCATTCATAGGAGCTACCTAGAGCTAGTTTAAACAAGTGTGCACCACACCTAACTCACTAGACTCAACTAGGTCAAGCTACCCGTTCATACCCTCCTTCATAGTATGGCCAAAGGAAAAACAAAGTCCTAAACTACTCTAAGTGTCTCTCAACTCCAGTTGACACTTAGAACTAGTTATCCTTAACCTTATCGTCCATCCTTTGAAAACCGAAACGATTCTCATCGTAGGGGCATGACAACCTCGATTGCCCAGTCGATCTCCATTACCATGACCTAACTTAATTGCCTCTGCAAAACACACGTTAGTCATAGTAATCTTGTATTGACATTAATCACCAAAATCCAACTAGGGGCCTAGATGCTTTCAATCTCCCCCTTTTTGGTGATTGATGACAATACCACCTCGAGTATGTTATGGAGTGAGGTTTTTGACGGGCTTGGTTCATATAAGCTTTTGTCGATAAGAACAAACGAGTTAGGCAAGCTTATATGATCCAAGCCAACATAATGTACTCAAAGGATATGAATTAAGCATGAGTACTAATAACAAAGCTCATTTGCTTCGAAGTATAAACGCGGAAGCAAAAGGCAAATGAGCATTACACAAGTGATATGACATATAGATAATGCAAAGTAGAAATCACACATGTCAAATATCACAATCACGTAGATAGCACTATCACATATATATAATAGTATGCATGAAAGTAAACACACGAATGCATAAGTAATAGTGTATCACACAAATAAAACTCCAAATGTATATAATAAGCTAATACTATATAACTAGCTCCCCCTAAAACTCGCTCCCCCTGAGTCTACATACTCAAACCCTCTCCCCCTTTGGTGTCAAACACCAAAACCTAAGGGTCGGTCGGCGGGGCTGCAGCGGACGAGTCGGCGGCGGCGCAAGCTAGGGCTCGGAGGATAGGTCACGGCACGATATGAAAAAGGATGCGGTGGTACGGTTAAATAGTCCCGCAAAACACGACAGAAAAGGAAATGGAAAAGAGTCCTGAAAACGAGCGAGATCCACTGACCAGACGCTCCGGTGGTAGCGACCGGACGCTACCACCCAGCGTCCAGTCGATTCCAGAGAGGTCCAAATCCTCTGGAATCGGGACCGGACGCATCCTGTGGTCTATGACCGGACGCAGGCAGGGTCCAGTCAGTACAACTTGGTCTTCCTTCGATCGACCGGACGCTGATCCCTTCCTGACCGGACGCACAGATGTAGCGTCCGATCACTCCTTCACCAGCAGTTCACCTCCTGTGAACTGACCGGACGCTAGACAGCAGCGTCCGGTGCAGCGTCCGGTGCACCTTTTCCAGTAAATCTTCAAACTTCCTTCGCGCTGCCTGTTCCCAATCAAGTCCCAACTTGAATAAGATCCAAATAAACACCAATTGGGACTGATGTGAGTGACCTCTCTCAAACCCTCAAAATTTTCAAAATATTTTGCCTTAGGCTATAATTCTTTTTAAGAAAATAGGCAATAAGAGGGCAAATGGAACAAAACGACAAAACAACATTCATGCATATGCAATACTTGTAAGTAAATCTAGTTGCTTGTCAAGTTTGATCCAAGGTTAAGCTTCTTCACACGCTTTTCGGCGGTTATCTTAACCATGTTAGACAAGCCCTATATGCATTGCCACAAATTAAGCATGTTGTATATTACAATGAATGCAAGGGACAACACAAGCTCAATTTTTAGTGAAGTTACTAAAATCAAGTACATTGAGCTCATTTCGCAATCTACAAAATGTAGCCTCATGTAGCGGTTTAGTGAAGATATCCGCTAATTTATCTTCGAATCTTACACCTTCTAGTGATATATCATTTTTAGCCACATAATCTCTTAGAAAGTGATGGCGGATATCTATATGCTTGGTGCGAGAGTGTTGAACCGGATTATTTGCAAGTTTTACCGCACTTTCATTGTCGCACAAAAGAGGTACTTTCTCTAGAGCTACTCCATAGTCTAGCAAAGTTTGTTTCATGTATAATATTTGTGCACAACAAGCACCCACGGCAATGTATTCCGCTTCGGCGGTGGACAAAGCCACACTATTTTGTTTCTTGGAGGACCAAGACACAAGTGATCTACCAAGCAAATGGCACCCTCCGGATGTGCTCTTTCTATCTACTTTGCATCCGGCGTAATCCGAATCAGAATAGCTAATGAATTCAAATAAGGCTCCTTTGGGATACCAAAGGCCAATGCTTGGTGTGTGCTTAAGATACCTAAGGATTCTTTTTACGGCAATTAAATGTGTTTCCTTAGGACTAGCTTAAAATCTAGCACACATGCACACACTAAACATGATGTCGGGCCTAGATGCGATTAAATATAACAAGCTACCAATCATAGAACGGTAGAGAGTTTGATCAACCGAGTTACCTCCCTCATCTAGGTCGAGATGTCCATTGGTAGGCATTGGTGTCTTGATTGGCTTACATTCATCCATCTTGAATCTCTTGAGAAGATCTTTTGTGTATTTCTCTTGAGAGATGAAGATGCCTTCTTTCATTTGCTTGACTTGAAAACCAAGAAAGAATGTAAGCTCACCAATCATTGACATCTCGAACTCCTTCGACATCAATTCACCAAATTCTTTGCATGAGTCTTCATTTGTTGATCCAAAGATGATATCATCAACATATACTTGACAAATGAAGATATGCCCATCAAGCTTCTTGGTGAATAGTGTGGTGTCGACCTTCCCAATGGTGAAGCCCTTTTCAATGAGGAAGTCCCGAAGGCGCTCATACCAAGCTCTTGGGGCTTGCTTAAGCCCATATAGTGCCTTAGACAACCTATAAACATGATTAGGATATCTAGGGTCTTCAAACCCGGGAGGTTGATCAACATAGACTAGTTCATTAATAAAGCCATTTAAGAATGCACTTTTCACATCCATTTGATATAGTTTCATTTCATGATGTGATGTATATGCAAGAAGGATACGGATGGCTTCTAATCTTGCAACTGGTGCAAAGGTCTCTCCAAAATCCAAACCTTTAACTTGAGAGAACCCCTTTGCAACTAGTCTTGTCTTGTTCCTCACAACAACACCTTGATCATCTTACTTGTTACAGAACACCCACTTCGTTCCAATGACTCTTGCACCTTTTGGTCGCTCTTCAAGAGTCCAAACTTCATTGCAAGTGAAGTTGTTCAACTCTTTATGCATGGCATTGATCCAATCCAGATCTTTAAGAGCTTCTTCTATCTTGGTAGGCTCATAGCAAGAGACAAAAGAGTGATGAGCAATAAATGACGTAAGTTTTTGAGATCGAGTCATCACACCCTTTGTTGGACTCCCTATGATGAGATCTTATGGATGATCTTGTAGAAGAGATGTATTTCTTCTATTGACCACTTGAGGAGGAGGTTGTGGAGCATCAACATCTTGTGCTTGTACCACCATTTGCTCTTGAGAGATATGAGTATCTTCATTTTCTACTCTCCCATCTTTTTTACCATCTTGTGGTACATTTGATGAAGAAGGTTGGTTAATGACTTGTACATCATCTTCATCATCTTTTGGCTTGATGTCTCCTACCGGAATATTCTTCATAGCCTCCCTCAATGGTTCATCACCTACATCATCAAGATTCTCATGTGCTCCTTGGGAGCCGTTAGATTCATCAAATTCCACATCATATGTTTCTTCAACCAAGCCGGTGGCATGATTAAATACTCTATATGCTTTGGACTTCAATGAGTAACCAACAAGAAAACCTATATCACAACGTCTTTGAAACTTCCCTAGGTGTTGCCGCTTCTTATAGATGTAGCACTTGCAACCAAACACCCTAAAGAAGGAGACGTCCGGCTTCTTCCCATTGAGCAACTCATACGGTGTCTTGACAAGGAACTTTTGAAGAAATAGGCGGTTGGATGCATAATATGCGGTGTTGATTGCTTCCGCCCATAGAGCTTCGGGGGTGTTGTACTCATCTAGTATTGTCCTTGCAAGAGTGATCAAGGTCCGATTCTTCCTCTCAACTACACTATTTTGTTGAGGAGTATAGGTTGCGGAGACTTCATGTTTGATTCCAACTTCATCACAATAAGCTTCTATGTTTGTGTTGTCAAACTCTTTGCCATTGTCACTTCTTATCTTCTTGAGCTTCACTTCAAATTCATTTTGAGCTCTCTTAGCAAACTTCTTGAAACAAGATGCAACTTCGGATTTGTCATGAAGGAAGAACACCCATGTATACCTTGAATAGTCATCCACAATCACAAGACAATAGAGATTTCCTCCCAAACTCTTGTATGTTGTTGGTCCAAATAAATCCATGTGTAGGAGTTCTAGCACTCTTGTGGTTGACATGAAAGCTTTGGTTGGATGAGTGTTTGCAACTTGCTTGCCGACTTGACATGCACTACAAAGCTTGTCCTTCTCAAACTTCACATCCTTCAACCCTCTCACCAAATCATTCTTCATAAGCTTCTTGAGTGAGCTCATTCCAACATGAGCAAGTCTTCTATACCATAGCCACCCAAGTATTGTTTTGGTAAATAGGCAAGTCTTCAAGTTTGCATCTTCAGAGGTGAAGTCAACTAGATATAAGTTGTTGTATCTAAATCCATTGAATATCACTTGATTATCATCTACCTTGGATACAACAACCTCCTTCTCAGTGAATAAGCATTGGAAGCCAAGATCACACAATTGCTCAACGGATAGCAAGTTGAAGCTTAATGAAGCAACATAGAGCACATTGGAGATGGAATGATCATTTGATATTGCCACTTTGCCCAATCCTTTAACTTTGCCCTTTGAATTATCTCCAAATGTTATTTTCTCTTGTCCATCTACCTCTTCATCTAGTGAGGTGAACATACGAGGATCACCGGTCATATGTTGAGTGCAACCACTATCAATAACCCAATAACTTCCACCGGTCTTGTAGTTCACCTACACACAAGAGATTCAAGCTTTAGGGATCCAAACTTGTTGAGGTCCCTTCACCTTCTCAATAAGTGACTTAGCCACCCAAATCTTTTTAGGCCTACTCTTGTTAGGGAGTCCTAAGAACATGACTTTCATCTTTCCACTAGAATCTTTTCTAAGCATGTAGTGAGCATTGAAAGCAAAGGGTCTAGCATGCTTAGGCAAGGGTTGTGGTGGTGGAGTTTGACACTCATGAGCAAAGTGGCCTTCTTGTCCACACTCAAAACATCTCTTTGGCTTTGGCTTTGGCTTTGATTGTTGGTGTTGAGCTTGAGCCTTCTTCTTCTCTACACTTGCCATATATCCAATGCCACTTCTATCCATCTTCATGACGGTATTCATGAGTAGCTCACTTTGGAGATGCTTGCCTCTAGCAAACTTGCTCAATCCCACCTTGAGATGCTCTTTCTCCATCTTGAGCTTCTTGTTCTCTTCCTTGAGAATATCATTGTTCTTCTCTTCCTTGAGTTTCTTATTTTCTTCTTTGAGCTTCTCATTCTCAAGGATCAACTCTTTGTCATGATCAAGAGTTTCTAGCACAATGGTGTTGTGACTTTTCATCTCTTCAAGATCTTTCATGAGCTTCTCATTGTCACTCTTGAGCTTGACATACTCATCATAGTCATTGCACTCAACCACTTGCTTGCCTTTGCTACTAGATCCATGCTTAATGCTCTCATCAATTAAATCATCACATGAGGTAGCTATATCAATCTTAACAACATGGTTAGTAGCATCATGTGGCTCATTTGGTAAGAATTCTTGTGCAATAACAAGGGTATCATAATTGATCTTTAGAGTTGTATATTCATCTTTTAGCTTGTTGTGACTAGTGATAAGCTCATTGTGCACCCACTCAAGTTTATCATGTTTATCTTTAAGCTCTTTCTTAGAAGATTTGAGCTCCTTGAGTTTGGATGATATGGAATCATTTGTTTCTTTGAGCTCATCATTAGCCTTTTTTAATGTATCACACTTAGCTAAAAGTGAATCATTTTTAGCATCAAGTTTTTCATTTGTAGCTCTACTCTTTCTAATGATCTTAGTGTATTTTCTTAATATTTTGATAAGATCATCATATGTAGGTGAGTCATCATCGCTATCGCTATCATCATCACTAGCTTGCTCATCATCACTACTATCATCACTCTTAGTTACCTTGCGTTCATCCTTGGCCATAAGGCATAGGTGTGTAGAGGATGATGGCGATGGTGGCGGTGAGGATGCACGATCAATAGCAATGGCGGCCACCTTCTCATTGTCACTCTCATCATCGGATGATCCACTTGATGAATCAATGTCCGTGAGCCAATCACCGACAATGTACGCCTTGCCACTCTTCTTCTTCTTGTAGAAGTCTCTCTTTTTGCCATCTCTCTTCTTGTATGGCTTGTTTTTTTTCTTTTCATCTTCATCACTTGAATCATCTTTCTTGCCCTTGTTCTTGAACTTGTCTTTCTTGGGCTTTGTGCATTGATGAGCTAGGTGGCCAAGTTCACCATAATTGTAGCAATCAATCTCGGAGATTGGCTTTCTTCTTGAGCTGGTGAAGAACTTCTTCTTCTTGCCGTCAAACTTGATGCCACTCTTGTTTAGCCTTTTTAGCATCTTGGTGGTCTTCTTCACCATGAGAGCAAGGCTTTCTTCATCACTTTCATCACATGAGCTCTTATACTCAAGTCTTGCTTTGCCCTTATCTTGGCTAGCTTTGAATGCTAAGTCCTTCTCTTTCTTCTTTGTAGAGGATGAGCCATCTTGTGGCGTGATGTGCATGTACATCTCATGAGCATTGATCTTTCCCAAGATTTGTGTCGGTGTAGCGGTGGAAAGATCACCTTGATGTAGCACGGTCATAATGTGCCCGTATTTGTCAATGGGGAGGACACTCAAGATTTTTCTCACAACGTCGGATGGTGACATTTGAGTAAGTCCAAGCCCATTGACTTCCTCTACAAGAACATTTAAACGAGAATACATCTCATTAGCACTTTCTTTGGGAAACTTCTCAAAAGAATTTAGTTTCTTAATTACAAGATGATAGCGTTCCTCACGCTCACTCTTGGTTCCCTCATGGAGCGCACAAACGTCCGACCATAGTGCATGGGCGTCTTTGTGGTTCCTTACACGATTGAACACATCTTTGCAAAGGCCTCTAAAGATGGTGTTGCGAGCCTTTGCATTCCATTTTTCATAGTTTACTTCATCACCTTGAAGTTGTGTGGCATTCTTAGGTGTTGGGAACCCTTGAGAGGCGGCTCTAAGTATTCCAACGTCTAGAGCTTCTAGGTATGCCTCCATGCGATTTTTCCAATATAGAAAATCATCTCCCTCAAAGATAGGAGGAGGTCCATCCCCATGAGACATCTTGCTCTAAGCGATTAGGCTTAAAAACGTGAGCACGAGGCTCTGATACCAATTGAAAGGATCAAGATGCCCAAGAGGGGGGGTGAATTGGGCTAATTCTAAATTCTCTTGCAATAATCAAATCCTACGGATAGCCCAATTAACCCCTTGTGCCTAGAAAAGTGTTTCTATCAAACTAATGCACAACGAACTCACAATCTATGTTCCAAACTTACTCTAGCAAGCAATTCTATGGATGTAAAACAAGTATTGAATTGCTCAAGGTAAATACTCAAAGTAAGTGCTCAAAGTAAATAGAGAGAGAAAGAAACGCGGCGATGTTTTGCCGAGGTATCGGAGAGTCACCACTCCCCACTAGTCCTCGTTGGAGCACCCGCGCAAGGGTATAGCTCCCCCTTGATCCGCGCAAGAATCAGTGCTCTCTACGGGTTGATTCTTCAACACTCTGTTAGTGTAGTTAGATTATAGTTAGCTATGACAATGGTAGGTTCATAAATTCAAACTAGATAGCTTAGTATTATGTAGCTTAATCTTTGTAGGAATTTTTGTGGTAAATTGGTGTTAGCTATAGCTATGAAAATTTTACAGTAGGCTCACTAGATTATTATGTACTTGCTGTAAATTTTGTAGCCCTAAAGTAGGTTGCTAAATAAAGTAGCTATTATCCTTGCTTTATCGTATATAGTAAATCAGCATTAGGAGTGAGAATGCATGTAGTTGCTATAATAATCTATGCCATGCTTCATACTTGTTAGTGGTAACAGTAGGTAGTTTGATAGAACTCACTTAGAACTTTGATAGATGTATTCTTATTTTAAGAGTTGCTGGTGCCGTAATATTAAGTGTTACATTATCATTTCATGCATATAGATCATGAGTTGGTAGAGTTCGTGTCGGTGGATGAATAGGAGTACGAGGAGGTCATCGAGGAGTACGAGGAGGAGATCCTTGTGTAGGAGGGAGCCCCCGAGCCTTTTGGTGCTGACCTCACTGACCCATCGCCTGCCCAAGGCAAGCCCTGGTGCATAACCCCTATTTTAATGATCACTGAATATATATCTATGATGTGCATTTACGTTACAAGCATTTTATGGAAACTACATGCATGAATATATCTACCTATGAGTCCTACTAGTGCAAGTCGAGTAGCTGCTATGCTCAGGATTTCGGTAGCGTGGGTAACCTGTCGTTACTCACAAATAGGTGATAATTATGATCACTCATGATAAGTGATGGAAAGGAAAAATGGCGATCGGGTAGGGATATGGTTTGGTTACTAGTGGGTGTAAGGGGTTGTGTCATGCGGCAAATAGGGCATAGCTCGGTTACACTTTTTCTCTATCTGTGTCAATTAAGGACCGGTCATTGCATAAGGCATAGTGGACAAGTCACAGATTTATTATCCCGAGCATATACTTGGGTATGGGCGTAGGGAAGACTTGTTACTCTCTTGTCGTGGATCTGGCTCTTCCTGGACCGACTGATTGGAGACGGAGATAGTGGAGGTCCTTGCACTGCACTGAGTCTGGGACTCAGGAGTGGGGGCTTGGAGTCCAAGTTTGGATGGGGACCTGGACATCCAGGACAGGAGGGTGATGGGTTAGTCTTGCTTGTGCCTGGGGTGCAAGCGGGGCGTGTGTTTTCGGGGTACCTAGCTGGGGGCATTGATTCGTGAATCGCCAGGCGATCCAGTACGGCTTGTTTCGTGTCTAGCACCGTAGTAAGAACTGAAAGATGAAAGGTGATGAAATGAAACTGATTGCTCAACTCTTGCTTGAAAGTAGAATAGGTGCTTATATAGACTGGATAGATAATAACTTAATGCGGTTGATAATAATAACATAAATAAGGACTCACTATTAATATTGCTTTCTGCTAAAAGAAAATCCATCAACCATAAAGCTTATTATATTCCTTGGAGTCGGGAAATTATTTTCACTAGTCGGATAAGTCTTGCGAGTATATTGTGTACTCATTATTTATTTACCCCTGTTGCAGGTGATGCATGAGAAGTACCTTTGTGTGGAGGATTCTTTTGGTGGGTGAAAGGATCAAGATGCCCAAGAGGGGGGGGGGTGAATTGGGCTAATTCTAAATTCTCTTGCAATAATCAAATCCTACGGATAGCCCAATTAACCCCTTGTGCCTAGAAAAGTATTTCTATCAAACTAATGCACAACGAACTCGCAATCTATGTTCCAAACTTACTCTAGCAAGCAATTCTATGGATGTAAAACAAGTATTGAATTGTTCAAGGTAAATACTCAAAGTAAGTGCTCAAAGTAAATAGAGAGAGAAAGAAACGCGGCGATGTTTTGCCGAGGTATCGGAGAGTCGCCACTCCCCACTAGTCCTCGTTGGAGCACCCACGCAAGGGTGTAGCTCCCCCTTGATCCGCGTAAGGATCAAGTGCTCTCTACGGGTTGATTCTTCGACACTCTGTCACGGCGAATCACCCAAAGCCGCTCACAACTTGAGTTGGGTCACCCACAAGCTCCGCCGGGTGAACACCAAACTCCCAATCACCACCAAGCCGTCTAGGTGATGGCGATCACCAAGAGTAACAAGCACGAACTCTCACTTGACCACGCGAAGTCTAATGAGAAGATGGATGCACACTTTGCTACTCTTGATTTACTAGTGAGGCTACTCTCTTGGATTCTCAAATCACAAACACCTCACTAGGACCTTGCTCTTCTTGGCACTCACAAACATGTTTCTCAGTTGTTGGAATGAGTAAAAGTTTCTCCACTCATGAGTGGAGCTTCTATTTATAAGGCAGCCTGAAAAACGAACCGTTATGAGCTTCTGCGGGGTGATCGGACGCTCCGATCGTTTTGACCGGACGCTCCGGTCAGTTCAACCCGCGCAATAGTTTTCACGTGATGACTGGACGCTGTCAGGGTCTGGTCAGCAATGATCGGACGTGTCCGGTCGCTCTTGGATGCTTACTGTACTCGACCGGACGCTGGATACTCAGGGTCCGGTCAGTATCGACCGGACGCGTCCGGTCGCACTTTCTCAAGTCTGGACCCTTACTGGAGTCGACCGGATGCTGGCTCTCAGCGTCCGGTCACAATGACCTTCCAGCGTCCGGTCACACCAGACTTGATCTCCTCGGTCAAATGAACTGACCGGACCCTGCGGCCAGCGTCCGATCGCACCGGAGCCAGCGTCCGGTCAGTATTTGACCCTCCATTCACTTCCAACTTTCGAACATATGTGAATGAAGTTTGCTCCAAAGGATCTTAGGCATTCATAGGAGCTACCTAGAGCTAGTTTAAACAAGTGTGCACCACACCTAACTCACTAGACTCAACTAGGTCAAGCTACCCGTTCATACCCCCCTTCATAGTACGGCCAAAGGAAAAACAAAGTCCTAAACTACTCTAAGTGTCTCTCAACTCCAGTTGACACTTAGAACTAGTTATCCTTAACCTTGTCGTCCATCATTTGAAAACCGAAACGATTCCCATCGTAGGGGCATGACAACCTCGATTGCCCAGTCGATCTCCATTACCATGACCTAACTTAATTGCCTCTGCAAAACACACGTTAGTCATAGTAATCTTGTATTGACATTAATCACCAAAATCCAACTAGAGGCCTAGATGCTTTCAGTGGGCTCAGACGGATCCTCGTTTTTATCGCTAGATGTTTATTTTAAATTCCGTTGTTTATCATTCCGCACTCTGACATTTGGTACTGTAATAATATAATTTTTAAGAAACTCTGATGTATGAAATGGACAAGTATTGTAACTCGTTCTCATTATTGGATCCTTGGAAAAAATGTGGATCTTTCGGGTTCTCCCTTGGGGTGTGCCCGACGGATACCGCCCGCTGTAGCTTGCTTTCGGGGTGCTTAGTGTCTGGTGGAAGACGAGCACCTCCATAAGCGTGTTATTTCGGGCGGTTCTGCCATAGATCGTCATCGATTTCGTTGAAACTGGTCGGCAACTCGCGGATGTCCTCACCAAGCCGCTCGGACGTCTTCGACTCACGGAGCTGAAGGAGATGATCGGCATGGAAGGGGTACAAAGGATAGCAGTAGGATTAGGGGAAGAATTGTTAGATAATCTACTGTTTTCTTGTATGAACACACATCAAGGGAAGACGGCGTCGAAAAGGCTCCCTGTTGTGGTACTGTAGCCGTTGTAGAGGCAGGCGCCGAACAGCTCACATGTCGTACTGTAGCCACATGCAGGGACAGGCGCAGAAGTCAGTCCTGCTACGTTATCTAGTCACTGTTACAGTAGGGCAGCTGTACTAGGACTACATGGATAGAGTTGTATATATAGTTTGTCACTGCAACTCAACAAAGATGAGTTCAGATTTGCCATCTCCTATACAGGGCTCCGGCCAACGCTGGTGCCTGTACTGTGTGTGTGTATGCTCTGTTCTCCCTCTTCTTCAACCTCTAGCCATAGTATGTGTGGTCGGACAACGCTTGTTCGTGGTCGGCTTAACTAGTGGGTGCTCAGCAACACTAGCGGGTGCTAGACAAGACTGGTGAGTGATCAACTTACCTAAGCCGGTGATTCTGTGGGCTAAAGGACAACACAGCTGTTTTAAGGCTAGCGGTGGTTTTGCTCGAAGGTTTGTTGAGGTAGAAGAAATTAATCGTGCATATATATAACATCCTGGTTCCTGAAAGGGAGTAGCCACGCTTTATCACTTGATTCATGTAACTTTCAATCAAGAACGAGGCATGCATAGATTAAAACAGAGATTGTGGTCACCCAGTTCAAGCATGGCGTCACAAAGAGCAGACAACAGGGCAGGGGTGAGCAAAAAAACACCAGTAGTTCGTAGCAGTGTAGACTGACATGTGATGTGATTCTTGGTTCCTGTTGAATTCTAAGCAGTGTATGTGTAGCCCAAGGTCGTACTGGAGGAGGACTGCATTTGTGGTGACAGAGAAGATATCACGCAGGATCAGTATAAACAGCACATTTATACTGTCACTCATTTCTGCCCATCGAGGAACAAGCTGCGGATCGGATGATGGAGCAGATCATGATACCAGCGCTTGCCAATGCAAGCTTCTCCCTGATCGCCAATGGTGAGGCATCGACAAGAAGAGGTAGTCTAGATAGAGAGACGTAACCAAAGTTAACCCGGATCATTCATATTTCCCAGATTCGGTGGCCCACGTCAATTTGACAGCTGGTATTGTTGGTTAAGGCTTCTTTCTTTGTTTCTTCTACTGCTAGTTTTTTTTTTTCATTCCTTTTTTTCCTGCCATAAAATCTACTACTAATTCTCTTTTAATAAATAAATTGTTATTTCCCTATTTGTTCAGAACTTCAGATCCTTTTTGTTTCCAATAAATACTTGTGGTTCGCTTCTACTCCAGGACAGTACATCAAAATTCATTGTGAAAAAAAACATGTCAAAACATAGACTAATTTTGTTGCATCGATGGCTTCGAATTTAGTGCGAAAAAGAATGCTACCGGAACAAACAGATGGAACAACAGTCATCATCCAATGGAACATTACGGACTAGAACATGTTTTTCAGTGGGTTCAGAGGACACTTTTACGTTTCTTTCTGTTCATAAAAACCAAAGTGTACATTTAATTTGTTTCCCCAAGCAATGATTAATTATCAAACAAAACATATTTTTGTTGTAATAGTACAAGTGAACAATGTTTTTTTTAAAGGACAAGTTAACAATGTTACAAGCTAATGGAAACATGTATGTTAACTGTTTTTTTTTTTTTTGCGAGGTGTGTGTTAACTGTTATAATGAGTTAGAACAAAATCAATAACAAACTAACTAGTGGAACATTTTGTGACTTAGTGGAATATATATTGAACTAGTTTCTCTTTCAAGTTGAAACAGTTTTCTATTGAAGCTAATTTTTTGTTTATTTAAGCCGGAACATCTTTTAGTTCAAGATGGATTTTTTTTTTCATGGAGCTAGAACGACTTTCTCGTGATGCTAAAAATTCCTCTTTATATCTTTTTTTAAAGTAAATTCCTCTTTATATCTTTATAATAAATATTCTAACCTCATAACAAATGTCCGGTTGCAATGGAAAATGTTCCTCTCCATAAAACAAAATTATTCGGCTCAGTAAAAACATGTTCAAATGTTCTAGATAAGATAACAAAAAACTCTTCCTCTCGATCAAAAAAAAAACTCCTTCGAAACACTCTCCTTCTGCCAACGATACTACAACATCCTGGTCATGGCAGGCTAGGCCCAAAACAGATGGTGGGCGCCAGCCACAGGGTCACTCTCTAGTAAACAAGGCTATTGGGCCGAGCATGTTGTGGGCTGGGACGAAGAGATAGAGCATGGGATTTATGGTGATCGGATCATCACATATCTGCAAGTTGCAACCTGCAAGCACAGCCAGTCCAGGCAGCAGCACTGCTTTGGAAGAGAAGAGAGGCTTTTGCAGACCTCGGCTCCAACAGACCAGAGCTCAGTGAGGACAGGGTGGTTAATGGCTGCAACTCTGAACTTCCAGCTACTTGCTTTATTTCTACACCTAGCAACTAGGATGCAACATCAGCCAGTGCTTTGCAATTTGATCATTCGGAACACATCAGCGCTTTGCATGATCGGAAGCAGGATGTTCAGGAGAAGGTTGTGGTGTGTGTGGACTGTGGACAGGTGAGGATCATCACAAGACTGAGCAAGGACTAGTACCTACAGACATCTGGGCTTGGAGGAATTGTGCCTGCGTCAGGAATCCGGCAAACCAGCACACAACAATGTGGAAGCAGGAGCACAAGACACAGTAGCAGCAGGCACAACGACCCTTTCATCTCAGCAAGGCACAGCAAGAATCTCACAACCATTTGCAGGCTTGCAGCCAACACATGTTCCTACACTAAACGCTTTAAGTTCGCTACATCCAGTGGGCTTAACATTTGACAGGCACTCCAGAACAGATGGATGCAAAAAGATCAGTTGGGAAGCCAGCAAAAGGTTTTCTAATCATCAGTCTTTACATCATCATCATTGATTTAACTCAAAGTGAGCATGCTATCCTGCCATCCTCCCGGAACGTATCTCCCTCGCAGCTGCTTAAGAGCTCCCATCTGATCAGCCGATGCTTTTTCAGCAAGGAATACTTGATCCCATATCTTCCTCAGTTCTGAGCATCAATTAGAAGCTTTCATCAAAGGCTGTTTGTGGAACTATTGGACAATAAAAAAATAATAACCTCTATGCACTTTTAACTTGAATCGTCCTAGAAGGACAGCACAACTTACTCACCAATTCCTTTTATGGTTTAATCAGTATATACAAGTCGCACCACTCTAAAAGATAGCCAAACATGATGGGGAAATAAAAAGGAATTCAGTGGCACAAGTTCAACTCACCAGATTTGTGCATGGATGAAAGGCACATGATTATCAAGTCAAAGCGTGGAACTCGAGCCAAATTCTCCAAAATACTGACAGCTAATGCCACATCATCCCTGAGTATGTAAACAATAGTTATGTATAACAAGTTAAAAACCATGGGCCCAGACTGGCATAGGGCAAAAAGACATATAACAAGTGAGCCTACCAGAAAATTGAGGCTGCACACTTCACGATGTCAATAAGAAAAGGTGCAGAAAGTGCGTTCTTGAAAATCTCTGGTAAGCTTGCTGGTGGAATTGACTGCTTGAAAACAAACAGGCAGGAAATTACACATAAAACAATGGTGCCAATAAAAAAATAGGTAGCTAGAAATAAACCTTTAATAACTGTATTTGCTGGGCAGTGTCATCAGAAAGAGCTCTCCAAGAAACTTCAAAGTCATAAGCTGTTTTTGGTGTCTTAATGCTTTTTACAGTGCTGGCCATATACCGTGAAGCAGCACGGGCTGCAAGATCTTGAACTGAAACTTCTGGCCCAGGCTTCTGGTTAGCATCTTGACCTTGGGGCTGCTGAATCAAGTGTTGAAACATGTGACACACAGAAACAGCAATACTTCCAACAAACTGTGTAAAAAAGACACATCTGCGCCATTGCAATTGCAGTAATCTCTTAAAATGTTAAACAACAAACATGGCATTCAATACAGAACTCTTAAGAGTATTGTCAGTTAAACAATAAACATGATCCAGAACCCTTAAGAGAATTCAGTTGTGTATTTCCAGCTTGCAGTGGGTTGCGGTAGGTTCTCTAATCACCCAAACCATCATGCTCCACTCCAATGTGAATAGCACATAGCTCAAAGGTAACTAGCCAGCGGTCTTCTCTTTTCTCATTAAAATGGGAGGCCATCTATTAAAAGCTAGTTAGAACCCGTTTTAAACAAGTACGCAATTTCAAACCTGTTTCGGTTCCAGATTGGTGCGTGAATGTGAGAACTCTAATAAATACATTGCAAGTTATTCTATTATTTAAAGGAGTCAGTTTTTTCAAGCAAAATAAATAAATACACATTGTATCTCGGAAGTATTGCAAGAAAAACTGCCCAAATGATATACCACGTACATCCTAGGTGAACTCTTACTTGCCATGGTATGACAACTAGTACCAACACTGATACCACAGATGGGTATTATAATGGTCAGAAAGGCTACAGAAATAAAGACCTGCATGGTATTGTCATTGATGATTACTCCAGATCCTCCGTTAGACCTGCCGCCTGCACTCTCTCTGATCTTCATTGCATCTCTAACAGGCGGATCAACTTCCATGATAGTGTCCTGTAGAATTATAATCGGACATCAGGTATATATGTTCAACAAAATAAACAAGCAACAGCCTAAACAGATATTCAGTGGAATCAGGAATGCGACCAACTCCTTAAGAAACACAGCAAAGGCCTTGTTCAAAAGGGCAAAGTCATGCCCATGACTTGCACTATGTTTAGGCAATGAAGTTACTAGCAAACTGTATTCAACTGATATTTATTAAACATATCAATTTTCCACAAAAAAATAACTACTATGGCCCTGTATAACTGCAGCTGAACCTACCTTCTGGGAGATGGTCGGTGGGTGAGAAGTGACATCAGCAGTTTTATCAATTCCAGAAACTGCAAGTTTAGCTGGCATTGGAACCTTTTTAGCCATTTTCTGCAGAATTAATAAGCCCATCAGTGTTATTGAGAGGTATAAAAACATTTATAATCTCTGCAGAGATCATCCACATGGTTATGGCACCGAATCACACATAGGCCATGCCATCTCAAAAGCCCATGTTTTGTCATTATTACAGTTCAAATGAGTGAAAGTGAAATGTATAACCAAAGATTAGTAAATTGCTAAAAAACTAAGATGTAAGCTGAAACATTATGAAGTAGAGTTTCTTCACCTCCATGTGCAAAGCTTTTATCTCAGAATACTGCTTCCTTAGCTCTGGATTGTTTGGATCAAGACTGATGGCAAATTCAGCATCTATACACATAATTGGTGTACAATACGGATCAATATTCAGAAAGTAAAAAAATAAAGAGATTAAAAGAAGATAAAGACTTTAGGATTATAGCATGGAATACCATCCATTGCCTCCTTAAGCTTCCCAAGTTCTTTTCGTGCAGTAATTCGGCGTGAGTATGCTTTAATATAGCGATCATCCAGATTCAGAGCTTCAGTGCAATCATCCTCTGCCTCCTTGAATCTGATGAATTCCATATCTATAATATAAGATTTCACCAGAAAAAAAGGTCTTGGAAACATAACTTCCAGGTTCCACAGGACACAGCAGATAGGTAAAAATATATCATAAATAGCACCGATAGCAGACCAAGAATACAGAAAATATGCCTTATTCAACAGTCTCAAATAGCTGGTGACAACCAAAACATGGTTTCAGATTCAATGGAGATGGGATACTTCCACTAAAAGCAGAACAAATGAAGAAACGACATAAGGTGAACTGAATGCATACAGTCTCAGAGTAACTTGCCTTCTTAGTTTAAGATACGCCATAGCTCTATTTGCAAATGTGATTGCTGCAGGAGACAGCCCAATACTTCTGGAATAGCACTCAATAGCATCAGCGAACTTCTTCTGTTTGAAATACTCATTTCCCTGGAACCAAAACACAGGAAACAACAGGTCTAGCTTCACCAAAGCTTGTTTATGCAACAGACTAGGAAGTTGTAACAAAATGGGCCTGGGTATTCCAACCTGCTCCTTTTCCGATGTAGCATCCGGCATCGGTTCGTCGTTTAAGTAGCCTGAGTACTTCATATTGTACAGATCACGGAAACTTTTAGTGGAAGTTCCTGAAGTCCCAGTAGATCTCGCCTTATATTCCTGCAGGGGTATTTTTCACTTTTAAGCCAGAGGTTCAAAATTAGGAGTGCGAAGCTACCATGTCCAGCTCGACAAAAACGGAGTGGGCAAGGCTGCAATAGAAATTGAAGTTTCAAAGAACCAACTACAGATATTAAGTTGAAATTTTGGACACATGTCTTCTCTGGCAATCACATAGAGGATAGACTCCAAGAACTAATGCTTAAAGTTAAAGTCAGATAGTCAGCAAACAACATCTCCACATCAAAAATCTGCATTAGCCCGAAGCACAAAAGGAGACAGTCAATTTATCATTACAAATCTGCATTTGGCACATCCACCGGAGAGACAGTCAATTTATCATTACAAATCCTCATTTGGCACATCCACAGGATTCCACTAGCTATCTAAACCTCTTGACTGAGAGCAACAGTCTCACACTAGTCAATTGAGGAGGGGACAGTCCATGAGTGTTCTTACCATATTGCCGCCGCCTCCTGCTCCAAAATCACAGCCCCAAAACCTTGCGGATTTAGTCACCCAATCAGCCCCTGAAATCCGTACCAAGCAACCAAATATATAAAGGAGGGCTCGTATACATCTTAAGAGAGGAATATCACAGAACCGCCGCACACAGAATCAAACAGAGAAAGAGGAACAAGAGGAAGCATTACGTGGGCGTACGGCGGTGGTGGGCGGAGCTGCCGGCGGCGGGGACGACTCCCGTTCGGATTAGGGGAGGGCGGTGGGCAGTGGGCGGCGGGCGGCGGGGGAGCAGTGCGGCTCAAGGAAGGAAGAAGAAAGAGAGAATAGTTCCAAGTGCTGGTACCTGTGCTGCGCGCCGATAGAGGGCTCCCACGACTCCACGAGCCACGAGGAAGGGCTCAAGGGAGGTGGAGGCGGGTTTCCGTCGCGGAGGGTTCTAGTGGAGTCGAGCCGTCGCCCCCGGCCGTCGGGGAAGAAGAACGCTCGCTGCTGCCTGCTGCTTTCGGGTTGTGGTTGTGGGCTCAGTTTTGAGCACGTGATTTTTCAGCCCAATAACTATACAGTACTGTAGCTTGGAAATGATGAGTAAAAAAAATGCAAAAAATATAAGTAAAATCGTCTACATGTTAAATGATTTTTCTTTATTTTAGAAACCTCGTTCTAAGTTAAAAGTGATATTGGAAGTCGTTCTTCTATTAAATGACTTCTGAGCAATCAACTGACTTTTAGTAGGTAAACAAATTTAAGAAAAATCGTTTCACAGGTAACTATTTTATTTAAAATCGTTTTCCAATAGTACAACTTTTTAAAGTCGTTTAGAAAACGACAATAGGTTAATTTCAATATTTAGCAAGGACATGGTATATTTTTTGTAATTTGCATAAAAAATTGTACTTAAAAATAAAAAAAAATGTTGATGCCACTACTACCAGAACCATCATGTAAAATATTGCCACCATATATACCATTTCTACTTGAAATGATGCATTTTTATATTAGTCAAAGTATCATTTTGTAGACCGTCGTGATTCCCTAAGGGCTCGTTCGGTTATCACGGATCTGCTCCCTGGAATAATTTCTGGCTAAATTGCTTATCTAATTTGTATAAACTTTCATCATCTGAAACAATTCGTGAGGAAATCTAGACTAACCAAACAGGGCCTAATGGATTTACAGCTAGGATCAGATGAAGCTACTATTTAGTGTTTTCTCTTTTTCCTGTCTATTATTAAATCGAATGAAAATGGAAATTTAAGAAAACCTGGATTGCACCCTGCCAGTATATGTACGGGATGTACATGTAGGGCTGGATATCGAGCTAGCTCGGCTCGTTAATATTATGAGCTAGAGAGGTAGCTTGACTCGGCTGGTTACCGAGCTCGAGCTGACTCGTTTAGCTCGTAAGCTACTAAAAAATAGGATACACATGTTTATAATATTTATGCTACATTAATTTCAGAAGGTGACATCCACCATTATACAACCATACATGATTAATACATATCAGGTTCATAAAAAATATCAACCATGCAACATAGTTGGTCCATCCATGATCATGCAGTTCCAGCATACTAATTAGTTGCTTGCCACCATAAACTTAGGAAAGTTCACAGATTCAATGTCAGCATCATCGTCTTCTCCCTAAAAACAATTCATAAAATCAACATTTAAGTACCACAACAATTATAAAATTAAAATTCATATGAAACAGCTAAAAATAAGGATTACATACCAATAGAATAGATGTACACTTTTATGTCAGTATCATCATCTTCTAGATTCATGGTCGTGGACTGATAAGCCTAAGCTCGTTTCAGCTCGTGAGCTGGCTCCTTAAAATAGCGAGCTAGACTTCCAGCTCAACTCGTGAAAAAGTTAAAACGAGCCGAGTCGAGCCAGCCACGAGTCGAGCGAGTTAGCGAGCCGCGAGTATTTTGTCCAGCCCTATGTACACATAACCAATTTATATATTAGCTAAACAAAACTAAATTATTTTTTCCCATAAATTTCATAACCTCAATCTCTGGTCTAACTAGCATAGCTGCAAAGGCATTGCCGCCTGCCTCCTGTGCTGGTGAACTATGAGCTATGTATATCAAAAAAAAAATGTATGGAGTACTATCATGACATTTGGACAGGAGACGGCTACAACATCGCAACACAGTAGCCTAACTTATGGTTCTAACCTCCCAGAATAATGCATGTACCACCTCCTGTTTAAACAAGCGGTCGCATCCACCTATAAACCTAAGAAACATATACACAGAAATTGAAAATGGCAAGTTGGCAATGCACAAAACGGGAAATAACGCCCGGACACAACACACAATTGCCTGAATCACAGTAACATGGAAACACAAGACAGGATCTATGACAACATGGACGAACTAGCAAGACTCTTATTTATCACGCCTGCCTCCTAATTCGCCAAGGTAAAGATCGAGGGAGGACGACATGTTCCTTTCCCACGACATCTCTTTGCTTACAGTTTCCTCAAACAAGGGCTCCATGGGTGCTGGAGGTCAGAGGAGAAAACGGAACCAACATGAATTGTTGGTCAACCATCTTTGCTTGATGACTCGTATATCACATCCATGTAGGTCTGCACTGTGGGTATGTCTAGGCCAGGGAACCTGTGATGGGCTTCAGGGCGGAACTCAATCTTGACGAATGGCCATTTCATGATCTGTGCTGCACTGCACTCTTCGTGCCCGTCACCGATTGCACAGAAGCGGACATTTGGACCATCAAAGCGCTCCTTGATCCATTTGAAGCACTGCAGCTTCCCCACTTCCCATGAGCTGTAAACTGCAAAACACAAGCAAACTGTTAATGCCAACTTCATCTATTTGTTTACAGCTAACCTCATGGACTTTATGTATGGTCTGATTCAAATAATGCAATTAGCAGATAGATTAGTAATGTTGGTTGCCATGGACAACATTTTGTCAAACAGAGAAAGCCAATATCACTGATCTGATTCATGGCTTGCAAAGTGCCATATACAACAGAAAGTAAGTGCTTCAAGGAAAATTGGAGGCATTAGCATACCATTCTCAGACGAGACTACATCATCCAGGTGATACAGCAAACATTTGGCAAGGCTTGGAATCAGCGACCCTGATGTAACTATGCAATTGATGCTTGAAGAGTTGGCAGTAGGTGCTGATGATGATTTGCCCAATGCTTCTTCCAATAGCTTATGAGCTGCATGATAGGAGAATAATGTTAAAGAATCTAATGATAAAAAAGATAAGATTTAAATTAAGTGCAGACACTAGTCCACAAATTTCAGTAAGTTTATGAACCCAACCACAAGCCAAGCTAAATCTACAGTTCAGTGTTTAGACCACCCTTTTTATTGGTGGGGAAAAGGCTATTGGGCTAACAAGCGTGTCAGCAGGGGAGAAAGCTGTGAGCAAGGTAACAGGAGACAGCATGCATGCAAGGATTACACTATTATAAAGAAATAGATATGCTGGATTGGTTGTCAAGCATCAATTCAACTCTAACACAATGAACCCTCCATAGCAATCCAAGTACTTCATGTGTACAGACTAATGGGGAAAAAACAATGGATAAATTCTTCAGTTCGCTAGAAGCAACAATCTCCAGTAAGCTGGACACATATTGTAAAACAGATGAGGTCTATATTCATACTATATTATTATGTAATATTAAGTTCTGGAAGATTGTCCACAGTTGTAAGATCTTATAGCTTAGATGATACTAGCTCATATTTGGTTTCATCAACAAAACTGAAAGACCTAATACTTTTCTCCACTAACTCTAATTAGAAAATCAGAGGCACATCATTTTGGAGATGAAATAAGAAATATGCCTATTGTCAACATCAAGAATAAATAAAAATAATTATAAAAAAAAAACTAGTTCAAATGAGAATACCTGAAGACAGCCAGCCATCAGTATATTTGTCAGTCAAACTGTACTGATCATTGCAGACTTTGACCATGTGTTGGTCCAGAATCTTTTCCAAACCCTGGAAGCACAAAAACAGCCCAATTTAGCAATCACAGACATCCCATTGATAAAAGTACAAAAGCAATAGAATGACATAAGAATAATACAAAAGCAACAGAAAGGTTCTTATCCGATAATAATGTTGCTCTGAAAATATTTCCAGAACTGAATTTTTTGGATCCGATTACTTATCATTACTAAACTATTTTTTTTAAAAAAAATATCCTCATAGAAGGGCCTTTCAGCAATGCATGCTGCCCAGTGAATTCTGTGGAAGGGGACCTTCATATGTTTAGGAGATCAAGCTAGGAAGTTCAGCTGTCCTTAATACTGTAATCTACAAGATGGCAGGCTTTTTTTTGACATATTTCCCGGCTTCCAGCTTATAAGATTATACTCGAAACCCATTTGGCACAGTGTAGCAACTCATAAGTATACAGACAAGTGCATATATATTACACAGAAAACACGGACTCTTATTACCATAGACACACATCTAATTAAATAGGATGTACATTTCATTCTCAAGAAATGAAAAGAGAGTTACAGTAGTTCACTACAAGAGTGATCTGAGCACTGCATCCCGCTATATATTTACAAGGTTTGCTCTTGAATACATTCATAGAGTTCCTGTTGCAAGGTTGTCACGTAACTTTCCATATCAAGCAGAAATGCAATAACATGGACACCATAAAGAGAAAAACAGATACCAAGCTGAATCATCTCATGAAGGAAACCCTTTAAAGAAAATATTGCGAGATAGGGTAATTCTTGTGACAAACTGACACCTTTGCATATTTCTCTCCAATAGCACGATGCCTGTAAGCAAGCTTCTTTTTGTTCGCATCATCATAGGGTGAACTAAAACAGTCAGCCTCAAAATCATATGAGGTCAAGTCTCTCCCATCATCATATTCATTCAAAGCATTGAGATAGGGTTCATTGTAGTTCTCAATCTGCATTAGTGTGAAAATGACCAGATCAGTTGAAAAAAAATAAAGAGATGAGCATAAAAAAGAGAAACAGCATGTCCAAAAATAAGCAGCTAAATGACTTATGCAGAACAGTGAAGGAAACAATAGGCAGTAACTGAGCAGGCAAGCTAGATGAATGATGTGAAGTACAATGTCATGGAAAATTTCATGTACAGGAAAAAATGAAAGTAGCTTTCAAAGGGATAATCCTAACAAATTTGTGTACAATTTTGGTATGTAGTTCTGGAAAATATAAATGGCATATCATTTGTTCATTATCTAATAGGTACTTGGCATGTATGGCAGTACCGAGTTTAGGTGCTAACTGACCTCCTCATAAAAGAAGTGCTCATCACAAAGTTCAAGAATGAGGTTCTCCCATCGCTTCCCTATTTCAGTGCTTTTCTCATGATCCTTGAGGCCGTCAAAAGCCCCAGCATATGAGCCATCCAGAAGTGACTTGAGCAAAATTAGTGTCTCATCCATGTCCCATATGTACACATTCACAGGCTGCTCCGTCACGGCATCAGTTGAAGCTTGGCCAGTAGCCAAAGCAGGAACAGCCTCGTCCATTCCGCTCCTGTTATAAGACCAGACACGTCATGCTGTAATCCAAAATTACAGGCAACTACCTAAAATCACATGATTTCAATTTGGCATATCATGAAAACATGTCCCTGACAGTTACAAAATTACTATTTGTGCACAACATATTATTGCCAGAACATGATATGAGGTGCCATATCTGATAACGGAACTCCAAAAGAAAAGCGATACACAAACCAACCAAAATCAAGGAGGAGATTCTATTTGTCTAGCACTCTATGCAACAATAATTCGTTCTTAGACATATGACAAGACCCGGAAGGGCAGGCCTGGTGCAAGCGGTAGAGTCTTACCGCCTGTGACCGGAAGGTCCCGGGTTCGAGTCGCGGTCTCCTCGCATTGCACAGGCGAGGGTAAGGCTTGCCACTAACACCCTTCCCCAAACCCCGCACAGAGCGGGAGCTCTCTGCACTGGGTACGCCCTTTACATATGACAAGACCCGCCTAACACGACAGATGATAAATGGGCTTCCCTGACAGATACTAACTGATCCGGTCTACTGAATCCCTCCACCCAATTGGCAGCGACCGTGTGCTCCTGACAGCTACAGAATCTACTATTTGTGCACGGCATATTATTGCAAGAACATGATATGGGGCATTGTATCTGATCCTGAAACTCCAAAACCAAAAACGATACACGAGCCCAACAAAAATCAGGAAGGAGCACTTTAACTGTCGGAACATAAGGATGATTCATTTGTCGGCCTAATTCGACAGCATGATAGACTGGATTCGCTGACTAACTAACTGATCCGGTGTACCGAATTCCCCACCAAATAGGCAGTGATCGCTTGTGGACTGATCGCTTCCCTCCATATCCCCAATTGTCCATTCTACTCCACATATCACCACAGAAACATCTGCAGCTGGTTGTGATGCTACAGATGCCATGGCTGAGAAGTAGACTGTCTCACGCCAGGGGGCGGAGCATGTAATGTCCGCCCGATAATTTTCGCGGAAGAATCTTAGTCAGTAGGCATAATAATACATGTATATACTTGTAATCAGATGAGATCCAAATACAAATAACCAAATACTAGCTTACATTAGGGTTTGGGCGCTCAGTTTCGCACAGCGGGTAGGGAAGAGAAGGGGTGGGCATACCTGATGGGTGCTCGTCGCTGGCGAAGTGGCCGACGAAGACCTGGCGAAGGGGAAGGGCTCAACGAAGACCTGGGCACCTGGCGCAGGGATGAGGCGGAGCTTGCTCAGTCGTCGCCGTCAGCAAGAAAGGCGGCGGGAGAGAGAGAGAGAGAGAGAGAGAGAGAGTGCCTAGTCGAGACGCCGGCGGTGATGACTGATGAGACACAGCGAAGTGAGAGGGAGATGCGAATTCGGGAGATAAAATCAGTCAGAGGATGGGGAGGATGAAGATGAACAGCAGCTGCTGCTCTGCTGCCGACGGGAAAGGCAGTTCGTTGCGTTGGAACAAACCTTTTTTTGGTTTTGGTTTTTGGGCAAAAATCCAAACTTTGCCTCGTGAATTCACCACCCCTTTTTCATTTCGCTTTGCCCGTAACGTACGGGAATACAAGAAAGCTCTAGCTGGCGACGGTGACTAGCTTGCCACATCATCCAGCATCCATCCAAAGGTTTAAAGGCCTTGTTTAGTTCGCGAAATTTGGATTTTGGGATTATTGTAGCACCTTCGTTTTTATTTGGCAAATAGTGTCCAAACATTGATTAATTAGGCTTAAAACGTTCGTCTCGCAATTTCCCACCAAACTGTGCAATTAGTTTTTCTTTTCGTCTACATTTAATGCTCCATGCACGGGCCGCAAACATTCGATGTGACAGGTACTGTAGCAACTTTTTGGATTTTGGGGTGGAACTAAACCAGGCCAAAAGCTCCTTTTGCAAACTGTTTGTTATTACGAGGGTTCGTTTAGTTGACCAAATTTTTAGTGAAATGGTACCGTAGCACTTTCGTTATTATTTGACAATTAGTGTCCAATCATAGTCTAATTAGGCTTAAAAGATTCGTCTTCTGAATTTCGTCTAAACTGTATAATTAATTTTATTTTTTATTTATATTTAATGCTTCATGTATGCGTCTAAAGATTCGATGTGACGGAAAATCTTGAAAAATTTTGGGAACTAAACACTACCCAAGAGCACAAGGAAATTCTCATGTATGTACTCAGTACTGTAGTAAATTGCTCCTCACTTTCTATCCGCATGTTCGATTGGCTAGTTCGTATCATTGATGGTTCGTTTATATAAGAGCCAGTTTAGATGCAAATTTTTTTGCAAAATGTTACTGTAGTAGGTTTCGTTGTTATTTGGCAATTAGTGTCCAATCATAGTCTAATTAGGCTTAAAAGATTCGTCTCGTGGATTTCGTCTAAACTGTGTAATTAGTTTTATTTTTATTTATATTTAATGCTTCATGCATACGTCCAAAGATTCGATGTGACGGAGAATCTTGAAAAATTTTGCAAAATTTCTTGGAACTAAACTGGACCTAAGAGAGAAATACTGCTAGTTCACGTAAATAGTATTCATGTGAGGCTGGCCAGCCGATCACGCTGTATATTTTTCTGCGGATCACGCTGTATATTCTTCTGCTCCTCTGTGGGTGCGTTTGGATCGAAGAATCGGTTCAGCTTCTTTTTGTCTAGTGTGAACGCTTAAAGACTTGCTTATTTATCCGAGAGAACTACGCCATAATGAGTATATCTACTAGCGTTGATCGTCGAGCACCGGTGTCACAGCAGCAAGATTAAGAGTTTTTTTATCATTCTTAATTCTTTCTAAATCATTAGTTAAAAATAAGAGTAAAATACACCGGAGGTATATTAATTTTCGGTGAAGTATCATCTAGGTCCATCAACTTTGAAACTATAATTTTTGGTCAATTAACTTTGGTTTGGTATCATCTAAGTCCATCAACTTTAAAACTATTTTTTTTTTCATAAACTTTTAAAATCATTCGCCGCACATCCACGCATGCATGACTCCGGTCTTTGCGCGCGTACAGCAGCCACTGGACCTCCGGCGGGCGGCGCCACGCATGGACCGTCCACGCTGTACCCGCAGAAGTGCGAGCAGAGCCAGAAGGCCGTAGTGAACGACACCTCCGACCCGGAGGACATTTTCAAGGCCGCGCTCAACGTGGTGCTGGACGAGGTCGCCGCCGCCTTCCAGTGGTCCGCGCACATCGGCAAGGGCGCCACGGACAACCTCATCAGGAATGCCATGGACGTGTGCAAGAAGCTCCTCGACGACTCCACCGAGGACCTCAGGGCCATGGCGAGTCTCAAGCCCGAGGACGTGGTGCGCCACGTCAAGGACCTCCGGGTCTGGGTCTCCGGCGTCATGACCTACGTCTACACCTGCGCCGACGGATTCGAGAAGCCCGAGCTCAAGGAGGCCATGAACAAGGTGCTGCAGAACTCCACCGAGCTCAGCAGCAACGCGCTCGCCATCCTCACCCGCCTCGGCGAGCTCCTGCCGGAGGAAGCCAAAGCTCTGAACGCCACCCTGGCGGGTGCGGGGCACGGCCGCCGGCTTCTTGGCTGGCAGATGGGCGAGGCCGAGGAGGTGACCAGGGGCGGCCGCGGGCTTCTGTCCGTCGATGACAAGCTGGGCGAGATCGCGGACGTGGCGAGCGCAAACCGGAAGCTCCTGTCGGACACGCTGGACGAGATTGCCGGCATGTCCCACGGCGCAAACGGCCGGCGCCTGCTTAGCACCTTGTGGTCTCAGATAACCAGCGCCCAGGGAGAGGACGTCCTCGCCCGCCAGAAAAAGCTGGGCGTGTCGCCCGACGACGAGACCGATCACGCTGCCCGGCGCAACCTTCTGTCGACCGAGCTCGAGAGCATCGCCAGCACGTCCGCCGAGGCGAACCGCCAGCTTCTCGCGGCGGAGGAGCTCCCCGACGAGCTAGCCGGCAAGCGCGAGATGCTGTCCCGGACGCTCATGGGGATCGACGAGGCGGCCACCGAGGCCAAGCGCCAGCTTGATGAGGCAACGATGGAGGCCACCATGTCCGGCGGCCATCCTGAGCACAGGGTACTGACTACGGGCCTCATCGGCACGTTCGACGAGATCCAAGACGGGCGTAGCCAGGTGCCGCCCGGCGACTTCCCCAAGTGCACGCGAACCCGCAGTTCTTCCGCAACTGCGAGGTGCTGGGCACCGTGGACTTCATCTTCGGCAACTCGGCGGCGCTGTTCCAGAACTGCCTGATGACGGTGCGCAAGCCTGGGGACAGCCAGTCCAACATGGTGACGGCGCAGGGGCGGACGGACCCAAACATGCCCACGGGCATCGTGCTCCAGGGCTGCCGCATGGTGCTGGAGCAGGCGCTCTTCCCCGTCCGCCTCACGGTCCCCAGCTACCTCGGCCGGCCGTGGAAGGAGTACGCGAGGACGGTGGTGATGCAGAGCACTTGATGTTTGCTGAAGAGCGTACTCCTACTTTTGACGGCACGTACTGAGCGCGTACGCCGGAGGTCCATGGCTGCTGTACGCGCAAAGACAGTAGGCCGGAGCCGACGTGCATGCATGTATGTGTGAACCTGAATCATTTTAAAAGTTCATGGACAAAAAATACAGTTTCAAAGTTGATGGACCTAGATGACACCAAACGAAAGTTAATGGACCCAAAAATGCAATTTCAAAGTTGATGGACCTAGATGACACTTCACCGAAAGTTAATGGACCTTCGGTGTATTTTACTCTAAAAATAACATCACAAAGGTCTTTAAAAGCCATTATATATTGCGACAGGTTTGTCACAGTGGCCTTAGTCGGAGATGACCATCATCTTGGATTATAAGCATCCTTATCTTAGTAGCCATGCCACGGCGCATGTCTTCCTTATCGCTTTTTTCTCTTCATCCCCCCTCCTGCCGCATATGTAAGAGTATCTCCAAGAGTTTTGTAAAACAACTTCCTATTTTGATCGTTTAGCAAAAAGGGAAAAGGTGTCTTCCAATAGTTTGATTTGGTAAAAGGGCTCCTTAAAAATAAAAGGTTGTATCCCCTTCAACCAATCCATTGAAAGAGGAAAAATGGATCCCCGTGCTTGAGCAGTATATCTCCTCGATTATGTGGTTATTTGTTGTATTTGGTAGTTTAGAAAATGAACTATCTCACCTAAATTTAGGCAATTATGTAGAAATTTGCAGCAATGGAAGTATGATTAGTTGGATTGTGATCTTAGTTTTGGTGGTATTTAGGTTCTGCCCACAATTTTCACATGTAGAATCAGTTGCATTCTCCTTGTACATTAGATTGGTGTAACATGTCTAGTGTTGGTATGTTAGGGAGTGACTGGTTTTAGGACTAGGCAAGCCTGGCTTGCATCTACTAGCCAAACTGGTATTTGGTCGACTGAATTAGAATATATATACAGGTTGAGCTTAATCACTTGTTTGCTAGGTTGGATTAACTAGATACGTGATCTAGAAATACAAGGGATGAGTTTTATTATGTGAAAAAGAATGATTTTTCCTGCATTGGTTACACAAGAATGATTTGCAAACACACAAGAATGTTTCTTGGTTGATTGAATTTTGGCCATCCAAACACGCCCATGATGTTCTTTTTACAAAACATTACCTAAACATACTCAAATATGGGTTTGTTTAAAATTATTTATTGTAGAAACGACAATAGTGCAATCTGAGTGTAATTTGGATAAAAACTCTAGTTTCTAAAAATTTCATGCAAACACGGTGACGTGAGTAAATCCCAAACCACATTCATGCGCTAGCCTGAGTAAACTAGCAGGGGCAGGGGCGCAGGGCTCGACAAAGGGGGAAAAAAAAGAAAGAAGGATAGCTCTGTGTGTCTGGGGCTGGGCTGGGCTGGGCTCGTAAAAGTTCTAGGAAACAAGTCAGCCTTTTCCCTTTTCTTATATGTGTCTGGGCCTGGTCGGCCTCAGCTTGCGCTATTACAGATGGGCCACAGCTTGCGCTATTCCGCTGGATTCCGGACTGGATGCATAGCAGGTCACCATTTGATTTCTGAGCTATATCTCTCACATCACAATCTCATCTCACAAGACAACTACAGAGACTAAAGAGGAGACGCTGTTTTATCTGGGTGCGACAGGAACTTCGCCTCACCCCCTCCCCGTGCGATCGTCGTCCTCCCCGCATGCAACGCCCGGCGTTTCCCACGATCGCAATCAACCCCGCCGTCAACACCCCTCAATCACGCGATCACCTCGCACTGCCAGTTACGCAACCGGTCCTCACTATCGCACACCTCACCCTCGCGCGCCGCCTCGCCACTTGCGCCGCCCTCGCCCTCTCGCGGACATCGCTGTCCTCCGATTCGTCAACAAAGGCAAACGCACGATCTACGATCCGGCAATAGCCATGCAGCAGCGCTCGCCGGCGGCGGCCATCGCGCCGGGCGTCACGCTAGACCAGGTCCCGCGCTGGAGCGACCCGGACCAGCGCATATCCCTGGTGTCCCCCACACCTGCCGGATCCGCGACCCCGCCCTCGTCCTTCCTCTCCTACGACCCGCTCACCGGCGACGAGCGGTCGTGGGGCCGGGGGCCGTGGCGCGTCGTGATTCCCCGTCGATCACAGGGAACCTCTGGCGGCGAGAGCACCCATGGAACCTCGAGGCCGACGCCGTCGTCAACTCAACCAACAAGGTCGGGCCATTTGTGTTTACCAATTTTTTTTTGCATGAATCTCGGCAAGATGGTCGATGGCATTGCTCAGTCTAGCTTTGAAATGTTGCAGTTCAGATGCTGATGGCCAGTACTCCTTTGGTTGCGTACAACTTGGACGAAGCTAATAGCAGTCAAGGGCTTCACGCTGCTGCAGGGCCGGGACTCTGTCGAGGAGTGCGACACTTGGTATTGTTTAAATGGGGATTGTAAGGTGGCTTTTCGTTTGTGAATGGTCTGCAGGGTGGCTGCCACACTACTACACTAGGACGGCTAAGATGACAAATGCTTATGATCTGCCTGCCAGGTATGTGATTTTATTTGATTGGTGTCTTGAGAGGTTGCAGCAAATTACATACCACTGATGGCTTAGTAGTGTCCGCCAACAACATTGCTTTCTGGAAACTGTAATGCTGAATAAGCCCCTTTAGGTGAAACATGAGTCCCATCCCCACAGACAAAGGTCCTGGTAGTATTGCTCATTTGAAATAGTATGAATTTTGGGCAGTTTTTAATGATTTACAATTACAACTTGCCAGTGAACATCTTAATTGTTATGGTTAGCTAGGTCCATTTGTGTTTACCAATTTTTTTGCATGAATCTTGGCAAGATGGTCGATGGCATTGCCTCGTGCGGGGTATATGCAGGTGAGTGCAACACTATGCCTAATGATTTGTATCATGCAAGTTTATCAATCATGCAGGTTTATTCTAATTTTGGCAGTTCTTGGCCTCATGGGTGTGACATAAGAGTAGTGTCCTATCGTGTGTTTTTGCACTGTTTATTCACAAGGGGATCAAAACAGGCCTGGTTTAGTTGGCGATTTTTTTTGGGAAATGGTACGGTAGCATTTTCGTTGTTATTTGGCAATTAGTATCCAATCATATTCTAATTAGGCTTAAAAGATTCGTCTCGTGAATTTCGTCTAAACTGTGTAATTAGTTTTATTTTTTATTTATATTTAATGCTTCATGCATGCGTCCAAAGATTTGATGTGACGGAGAATCTTGAAAAATTTTGCAAAATTTTGGGAACTAAACAGGCACACAATGCGGGTTCATCATGCCAATTGTTTCCCCTCTTACATGCTTATGAGTGTTTGTGCAAATGCCTGTGATTTGTACAAACTAAATTCAATGCCAAAACATTTTGTAGCCCCCCTGTCCGTGTTGTTGCTGGACGTTCTCTTTGTTGCACTGCTGCTGCTGCTGCTAGCGAGAAGTAAGGAGGAGAAGAGATGGAAAACCAGGGCAGAAGATAGAGGAGAGAGGAGGGGTCTCACTGGGTTCCTTCGTTGTGGTGCCGCAGGTTAAGAATCCATGGCATAAGGCCATAAGCTCATTTTCCAACAAAGAAAGGCCTCTTTCTTTTGATATAGATCATCTAATCAGATAGGAAACTACTTGTACAAAAGCGGATCTATGTACCCAGTTATGAAGTTAGCTAATTGCTTGTTTCGCATCCCTGGCTTAAGCTGAAATCACACGTTTTAGCTTTGTCACATTTTTCAGCTCTTGAGAGCATGCTTCCTTTACGACTGCTGCTTGTCCTGAATTGTTTTCCTTCTCTAAATTCATTGCAAATATTCTCAGCTGTTTAACTTATATGTTTCCTCTTACACTAGAAAATTACAATGCCATAGTGGAACTACCAATGGTTCATCTATTTATTACTGACCAGATTAGTCTATAACTTGTTCCGTGCCCTGCATTTTCTAATTATTGGTCCTGTTACCTTTCTAATAATTCAAGTATACTATTATGCTGCCAAATAATTGGTTATTGGTCAAGCAGTGTGAGCCGTTTTATTTTATTCTTTTCCAGAGAACTGTCCTAAAGTTGCAATTTACATTCAACCCACTACATGGTATAGTTATCAGAGCACAACAGAGGTTAGTGATTACCCTATTCAAATTCCTTCATGATTTAGTAGATATAGGGTTGCTTGAGTTAACTGTAGTGGTGCATGTTCAATTCTATCTCCATATCTGCGAAGAGGTATCAGTGTCTGAAATAGGAAAGAGTGATCTGTCAATTGAAAAATAGGATAGCATGCAAATCAAATATTGAGATGCACATTATGAAACCATTGTTGTTTTAAGCGTGAGCGATTTAGAATCGAGATATCTGATTCTTCTGCAAGCTGAAATAAATCAATTGGACTTTGGGAGTTGGGAAATGAATAACACGAATGATTTATGAGAGAATAATTTCTACTTGAATTTACTGCCACAACTATATCCTATACCCTGTCCCAGTCTAGGCATGTAAAGCAACGGGTTGTATTTCTCTATTTTTTTAGAGATATGCTGATGTTTTACCTCTTTTGTTCACTACCTAGATCTAGACATCACTGTCGATTCAAAAATCCCCTTCACTGCCGGATTTTGAACCGACAGTGGCATACTGGCAGTGATGGGGGTTGACATCACTGTCGGTTCTTAAAAACCGATACTGATCTACAGAAAACAGTGTCGGTTTTTGGCTCCACCCGATAGTGTCTAGTTGAACAACACTGCCGGTTTGTAGTCCCAACCGATAGTGACAGTTGCTTCAAGAGTGTAGGTTCTTGGCTAAAGCCAACAGTATTGAGCAAGCCTACACTGTCGGTTCATGGCTCAAGCCGGCAGTGTTGAGCTAGCCAACACTGTCGGTTGATGGCTCAAGCCGGCAGTGTTGAGCAAGACAACACTGTCGGTTCATAGCTCAAGCCGGCAGTGTTTTGCAAGACAACACTGTCGGTTCGTTGCTAACCGGTAGTGATGGCCCATTCGCATTTTATTGTTTTATAATTGATTTTAATTTATATTTTTTCGTGGAATCGGATTTCGCTTTATATACGCTACGTAGACGATAGGTCTATCAATATTAAACATTACAAATGTTACGGTTACAGTTCAAATGTTCTTATCCAGATCTCGATCCCTCAAAATAAAAAAGAAATGTTCTTGGACTTCACAGATTATGCAATGCTTCTCGGACTTCTTACAATAATCTGGCGAGCCGCTCTGAGCCATACTGGTCCTTGTACCTCATGGATTGTGCAATGGAAAATACTCTATCTTTTTCCAATACCTCGGCTAAGATGAATTTTGCGAGCTCCGATTGCAGTGTGACGATCTCCATGTCTAACAGCCTTTGGTGGTTATATTTCTTGCGCTGTCGTTCAAAAAAGATGATATCCAAAGAGGAACAATAAATTATTTTGTTGAATTATTAACATACATAAATGAAATGGGGATTATACACACCAACTTATTGGCTTCTTCCGATTTCCCGCCGATGTAGCGAAGCATTGTCCACATTACATAAAACTCGCATTCATTGTTTCCCGCCGGCTGTGACAGGTACTTCCCCTCCATTTCAACAACCTTGAATGGGACCGGCGTCCCACCGATATGTCTTCTTCGAACACTAAGCAACATTAAAGGGAGAAACATTAGAAAGCGGTATGTGTGATTAGAAAATAATATGTTATTAGGATCGCTTACTAATTCAGCACTGCCACCGGTGCATCTAGATGATGAAATGGTTTTTTCTTCGAGTCCCACACCTCGATCAGATTTTTGGCAAGATTGACACAAATGAAGACGAAATGGTTGCTACAATCACAGAATCCTAATTATCGAATAATCTTAACGAAAAAAGAAGCATAAAATTAAAAGCCGAGAACACATACTCGCAGTTATAGGCTAGAAGTATGTGGGTTTTCTTCTTCATCGTGAATTTATCGAAAACAACAATCAATCTCTGTTTTAGATCTTCCACGTCACATCCATAGAGGCCTAGACATGTCCTCTCATTGACTCGCAAGGGGTCCAAAAAGCCTATGTAATCCTATTTGCTTTTTAGAATACAAAATTTTGCTATACACCTACATAAACTCATGGGAAGTGCTCAAAAGTTAACAATTTGTCTCGAGAGAGTGGTTAATTGTAATATCGTGCATGTAGGGTACTTACATAGTCCATAACGTCAATATTTGAACATTGAGAGAGCGTTTCTGGTATAGCTGAAACAAGCACTCCCACTCGACATCGAACTTCTCTTCTTCAGGATAATGGAAAACATGTGGCGAACGGATAATAACCTCAAAACCAAAGTCGTCCGTCTCTGTTGCTTGAGCCATGTAATATTCATGCAACTGGCGCATATATGTTGTCAAATTTTTATACTCGTCATTGGAAACCAAAAGATTGCCCCTTTCATACTTCATTGCCGGTGTTCCCATCCCTTGTACATCATAATAGATGTTCGCGGCCTCTTCCATGGTTAATCCTGGGTTGTCTTCGACGTACTTCTGTATGTTCCTTAAATCTTTATTGTGTATTTCTTCGTCTCTTGTTGTAGCGTATTTATTCTCTGGTTGCCTTTCGAATTCGGACTTCAACAGATACGAAGGCAGTGAGGCACAGAGATTGAAGAAACTAACACAATCTTCCTTCGAGATGTGTGCTGTAAATTTTTCTTTCATCAAGGTGGTAACGCTGCCACTGAACGACCTTTTTCTTTTCTGTTGGTCCACTTTGGGAGCATTAGCGACCGAATCCAAGGACATTTTCTGCGACTGCGAGGATGTCCTTGATCTTATTTTGGGCTGAGGTGGAGGAGGACAAGGATGACGACGAGAATTCTATTTTCCCGGCGCTGATGAAGATGGAGGAGGAGGGGGAGGAGGAGGAGGAGGAGTCTCTTTTCTCGGGGCTGATAAAGATGGAGTCGGACGAGGAGGAATAGAAGGAGACCTCTGTCTTCTCGGGGGTGATGGCTCCGGATGAGGAGGGGAGTGATCTTTGTTGGGAGATGGTGAGTGATCATCGCGGGTGGGCAAAGACTCGCAGTCGTCCTCATCATCAGAGGACAATTGATGGTCAAGCTTAATGAAGCGCTTGCGCCAGGCCACTTGAGAGCCCTTGTTTTGACTAAGTTTCAGCATGTCTTCCGCTATGGGGTACTCAATGGGTATCTTGTTAAACTTCTTATCAAGTATTCTGTCAATGGTGACACGAGCATATCCCTATGGAATTGGGCGGCCATTAATTGTCCCATCTCCCGCAGGCCAGGCCTGGCCAAGCGCCACCTTGTCCTTTGTCCATTCTTGACAGATGTACAACTTGACATTGACGGGTTCAGTGATACTGTCCACCGGATGAGGCACATTCGCCTCTTCTTCGTCGAGCGGGGTCGATCTGCAGCTGCTGCAACCCCTAAACTGTGGGCTAAAGGCAGTAGAAGTAGGGTTTTGTGGTACTCCTGACCCCTTGGACAACAAAATTTGCTCGACTCGCGCTTCAACAGTCGCCTCAATCCGTGCTTCTATTCTGTCTTCCATCTCTTTTAGTCGCCTCAAATATTCTATCTCCTGTTCCGCTCTACCCCTCGAATGGCTCCGATAAGTGTTAGATTCTTGGGGGAATGCTAGTTTCCAAGGAACAACATCGGTTCCTCTAGTGCGACCAGGTGCTCCTTAGTTTCGAGTGCTTGGGTGAGCACGTCTTTCTCCCTATTAGAAGTGCGAGTCCCTTGCCCACCCACCTCCTCAGTTACCTAGGAAATCCTCTGGATGAGTTCGCTCATGGGTTCATTTGTGGAGCTAAAGCTCCCGTCCTCGGTGTGCCATACATTCCTCCCCATACAGTATAATACCGATCTAGGCTCCCAATCGGCTGTCTCAACCTAAATGCCTTCCTCAGCAAGGCGATCCATCTTTTGAAGTTCTGCTTCAAATTCTGGCATCTTTTAGCCACGAGAGCCAAGATGATGAGGATTCGTCACTTTCTACGAGTTCTCCTTATTCTTCCTGCTCTGTGCTAAGTACTCCTCGGATAACCTGTATTCCTTGAAATCCTGCCAGAAGTTCTTCTGCTTGCTAAACTGTCCACTATCGAAATCTGGCTCTTTATTTTGGAGGACAAAATTCTTGTACAATGTCCCCATGATTTCTTTTGCTTTTTTCTTGACTAACTCCCTGTCATACTCGGTTGGGAAAGTGAAATACTCTGGGATCTTGACATCCCATATGTAATCCTTCTCACTTTCGAGAACCCTCCACGGATCATCATCTTTCCCAATCCACTTTCTGTATCTAATCGGGATGAAGTCCCTAACAAGTAACCCGAGGATAGTCTTGTATTTGGTCAAATCTATAGGCGGTGAGAGTGGATCTCCGAATTCATCGAACTCAGTAATGTGCTAGTGTGCATTCCTACCAACAGAAATCTTTGACACGCCTCACTTGGATCTGGTCTTTCTGCTACCCGAACCCTCTGGCTCCTCGGCCGACGGATGCTCCTGCTAGAGACACCAAGTAAGCTATGACCCTCTCAATTGATTAGCGTGTGTGGCTACATAGTCACATGATACCAAAGTTACCTGGCCATCTTGGTCATTTTGACCCAGATCGAGCAGGCCGGACGGGGTCCATGGCTGCTCGTTCTCACCGACCTGATTGACACCGTCACCGTTTGTCGGATCATGCGGCTCTCCTGTCCCAGCGATATTAGCCGCTTCTTATTGCCGATCTGTTCTTCGGCGACGGGGTAACAGGCGACGATGAGTCATGGCTGTGACACGATCGTGGTTAGTTTTGGCCGCGGACAACTACTAATAGCATATGTTCATATATATATAATATATTTAATGCAAAGTCTAATAATAAGTCCACATACAACAAAGTCAAATAATAGCATATGTTCACCTAGAACAAATTCATTGTTTGATTGACCACATACAACAAAGTCCACCTACTGTTCTACGAAACTAAGCCTACATCAACTTTCAAATAAGAAAAGCGATGACCATAGCCATAAATAAAAGCATGACATCTTTCCAAGACCAAGGAACATTTCTCCTAATCTTCACATCTCCGGTGGGTGGCTTCTCTTCGATCTCCAGTGCCAGCGGATGGCCATGGTTTGCATTCACTGGACCATAGTAGGCCGGTTGCCCATGGTTTGCAAGGTAGGCCGGATGACTATAGTAGGCCCTCAAATCTTCAGCTTTTGTGTTGTATTTTTATGCAAATTACCAGGGTAGTGATTGACTTGAGCATAACAATCTTCCCAGGTTCGATAAATCCCAGGCATGTGACCAACATGCACTACTATCCATGCCATGGTTGCCTATACATTTAAGTAAATTAGGTTGTCATTCAAACATGATGTATTCTTATATAATTTAATATATTTACGAATAACACACAACCATTGCATAGATAGGAGTGTTTAGAAAACAACTATTCACGTGCCTTAGTAATAGTTGTTAGATGTAGGAAAGATATAAAGAATATTTTTTATTCGTTAAAAACCAAATGATGATTTAGAGAGCCAGTTTAAGACTTTTGGATATACTCCTAGAGATGTCTCAGAGTCTTCAGTCTCACTATAAATCCCCCAACCATCGATGTGAGGTTCTTTCACAAGTATCAGTGCAGGTAAGCATATTTCTAAATTAGTGATACTTTGATCTAAAACTTACATGGTTGGTAGGGGTAAATATGCATCTCATACTATCCTAGGAAAGTGACATGCAAAAACTCATAATAAGATAGGATTGTTGGAAAATATTCCCAGTTTAATGCACAAGGCTACATAACTATGTATTACTTGTAATCTTGCATAAGTTAATAATTATGCATCTTTATGCTGATAGCATGGAGAATTCCATGACAAGTTTGGACATATATTAGTTCTATAGGTCTAAAGTATATATACTCCATCCTCACATCCAAAAACATTGAGCATCGATGGCACAGTTCCAAAAACATTGAGTATCCGCCTGATGGGAGCACAGTTGCAATTGCAAGCTATGAGGTGAGGCTAGCCATTGGTTTCACATATGTATCCGGCCAAGCTCCAATGATGCACAAGATGGTTTCACAGAGAAAACGTAAGTTTGTTTCACAGAGAAAATGCAAGTACTCCGAAAACAAACTACCATTAACGTTCAGAGAGCAATTTCTGTCAAGTATTACGAGTCCCTGCTATGTTTATCCTGGTAACTAAAAATAAAATTATGCTTTTGTTCTTATCAGTATACTGATGAATAGAGCTGAGCAACGTGCTACTAAGTAACAATGTACTACTTACTAGCAATGTGTCCAGAAACACAAAGAAACAGACAGCACACACTGTGTGGCAAACCTAGGTTCTAGCATTCACAGCTACATGATCAAACTGTATGATAGCACACACTGCATGATCAAATTGATTCAAGTAAGCAGCTGTGGGACATTTCATTAGACACATAGCAGGCAGTGAGCCACGCACTCACCGTGGGGGTGGGAAAGCAGCTGTCCGCACGCTCCTGAAGGCCTTGGCAGTGGGACGAACAGCGCGGTGCTCTGGCTTGGGGCGGTGGATGGCGTGGGGCGGTGCTCCGGCGTGGGGTGGTGCTCCGGCGGCGCGGGAGGGAGGGGTTGGCGCGGGGTTGAAATGAATTGGGATAATTTCAACCCACGTCACTTTTATAGCAGTAGCTCATCACTGCCGGTTCTGCTTGTAAACCGACAGTGATGGGGTACATCACTGCCGGGTCACTCCCCAAACCGGCAGTGATGTGCTGTAGCAGTTAGGTGTTAAGTTAGGTGTTAAATAGGATAAGTTTTCGTTTTCTTTCGAACTCCTCCTACTGGCACAACGGTTAAGACCCCTCAACTTAGCCCCCAAGACCCGTGTTCGAGTCCCAGGCGGCCCAAATTTTTTTGTTATATTTTATAAATTATTAATTTATTTCGGGAAATAGCCCATCACTGCCGGTTTTGCTTGCAAACCGACAGTGATGGGGTACATCACTGCCGGGTCATTCCCCAAACCGGCAGTGATGTTGTGTAGCAGTTAGGTGTTAACTTAGGTGTTAAGTAGGACAAGTTTTCGTTTTCTTTCGAACTCCTACTGGCAGCGAGATCAACGGTAGTGAACCCTTCGCTGTCAGTGCTGATTTCCTCGAGCCGGACCCACTGGCAGCGAAAAAGAGCTGCCTTCAACGGACCGTAGGCTAGCTCCCATATCTCCTCTATGAAACCATAGTATGTCGCCTACACGTTGTCGTTTTTGTCGTGAGCATCAAAACGAACACCATAATTTTGGTATGTGCTCTTTCCATCTTGCTTTTTGTGTAAAATGTGAATCCATTGATCTCATACCCTTGGTACTTAAGATATGTACTCGAAGGCCCCTTAGCTAAGGCATTCAGTTGATTACCCAACCTTATTCCAAGCAAGCAACGTCGCAACCAGCTGACAAATTCCTCCTTATGTTTTTTATCCAGCCAAGCCTGTGACCTGCTCGAATACAGAGTTTGCAGCGATTGCCTATACTCATCAATGTATGGCATCACACCCTCGGCTTGCTGGAGAACAGCGAACTATGTCTGTCTAAAATAAACAGGGTCATCTATTGTAATAGATTTCTCTCCAATTGTTCCTTTGCCATGTAGTCTTCCCTCGTGATGAGATTCTGGAACTCCGACCCTTTTGATGTCCAGATAATATGTGCAGAACTCAATGGCCTCCTCCGTTGACCATCATTCAACCATGCCCCCTTCTGGCCTGAATCTGTTCCTAACATACCTCCTAAAAACTTTCATCAATCTTTCGAAAGGGAACATCTGATGCAGGTACATTGGGCCAAGGGCTCTAATTTGGTCAACAAGATGAATGAGCAGATGCAATGAGATATCAAAGTAAGTCAGTGGAAAATGCATCTCAAGCCTAACGAGAGTTTCGGCTATGTCCCGCTGCAGCTGCTCTAGCGTGGACACATCAATGACCTTTTTTGAGATCGCGTTGAAGAACAAGCAAAGCTTTATGATTGGGGCATGGACCTTTGGGGGTAGGATACCACGCAGGGCAACAGGGAGCAGCTGAGTCATAATGACATGACAGTCATGGGCCTTCATAGGGCCATAGTTGAACTTGAGTTCTCTCATGTTCACTAGCCTCTTTGGGTTCGCACAGTAGCCCATCGGGACTTTGAGTTCATTGAAGAAAGAAATAAGCGCATGCTTTTCTTCCTTCTTCAATGTCCATGACACAACCGAAAGTTTGAACTGGCCATTCTCTAGCTCCACAGGATGCAGCTCCTTCCTGATTCCCAAGTGTTGTATGTCCAGGCGTGTGGCTAGTGAATCCTTCGATGTCCCCCGGTGTCCATCAAGGTGTTAAGAGTGTTAGCGCACACGTTTTTAGTGCTGTGCATGGGATCAAGACAGTGGCGTATACTCAGAAATGGCCAGTAAGGTAGTTTCCAGAAAACTAATTTTTTCTTCCAAATGCTCCCATCAGGCACTGCTACTGCATTGTCCCCCTTCCCAAGGACAACCTCCAGTTTGTTGAGTTCGCAGGCCCAACTCGATATTTTGGAGCTAAGCATTTCTTAATAGTACCGTTGAAATATTTTATGTTCCTGAGGTAAGGGTGATCCTTAGGTAGGAACCTACGGTGTCCCATATAAACTATCTTTGAGTTATTTGGCAGATTTACCGCATCGGTGTCGTCCAAGCACTCGACACATCCAGTATAGCCTTTTGCCTTCTCTCCGGACAACGAACCTCGACTTGGCAGGTCGGTGATTGTAGCGATAAGTACTCCCTTGATCGTGACATGTTCCTTTTTGTACTCGTCCCAAACATCCGGCACACCCTTTTCAAACATCTCCACTAGTTCATCGGTCACTGGTTCTAGAAACTCTTGGCCCTTGGATCAGTAGTGGCATCTAGATGTACGACCGCTTCATACAGACCCAAGGTGGAAGGTTGTATATACAGAGCGTCACTGGCCAGGTGCTATGATTGCTTCTAACCTGGTCGAAAGGATTCATCCCATCTGTGCTCAAAGCAAACCAAAGGTGCCTTACCTCTCCACCGATGTCCTTATAGAACATAGTATTGAAAGTCCTCCAGTCATGCCCATCGACGGGGTGCCTCATCATTGTATCTTTCTTACGCTCTTCGCCATGCCAGCGCAACAGCTTGGCTGACTTTACACATGCAAACAACCTATGCACCCGGGGAGCTATAGGGAAATACCAAACGACCTTTATGGGGCCTCCTCTGGTCTTGGTACCCTCATCTGACGGCCCTTCCTTGTACCGTGGAGCTTCACACTTGGGGCACTTGTCCAAGTCTTTGTATTTTTCTCCACGGTACAATATGCAATCATTGGAACACGCGTGGATTTTTTCAACCTCGAGACCGATGGGGCAGATCATTTGCTTGGCCAAGTATGTCTTTTCTGGCAACTCTTTTTTTCTAGGAGCATTTTTCTTATTATACCTAACAACTGATCGAAGCCTTTATCGCTCAATCCGTTTATCGATTTGAACTCTAACAGCATGATGTTGGCTTCCAGTTTGCTCATTGGACCATTCCTATGTAATGGTGTTTTGCCATCTTGTCTTATTTTCTCTAGCTTTCTCAGCTGTCTTTCACTAAGACATCCGGTCTCTACATTATGTAGCAGCTGAGAAATGCCATCGTTATCCTCGATGTCATCAGCTAGCGTGTTCCTAAACACATTATTAACTATGGTCATAGGTTCCGTGTTGACACTGGGTTCCTCATTAGCATCGTGGATGGCTACGTCAGGCATATCCACATCATCATCGTTTTCCTACAGAACATTCACACCAACCTCGCCATGCATAGTCCATATCGTATAGATTGGCATGAACCCCCTGGTAATCAAGTGCGATCGTATAGACTTAATTTGATGAAAGTTCCTATGATTCTTGCAATCTTTGCATGGGCAGAAGATAGGGTTTGCATTCCCAGTATGGGCTTTGGCATCGGTGATAAACTGGCTGACGCCATGCATGTACAGCTTGTCCGTTCGGGATAGATGCATCCACTCTCGATCCATCTCTGTACAAAAAAATACTGAGACACTAATTACAAAGAATTAATAAGAAATCGAGCTTCATGAACAACAATTGTAGCTCAAAAGTACCATTTTTGGAAAATATTATTGTACACTAATTATTGGAAAATTGAAATTGGTAGCCCCGGCCCTGTAAATTGAAAATCGTAGTAAAAAACAATTATTGCACAATATTGAAGAACAACTATTCTACTATACTTCTAAGAACTAATTATAGCATCATATACTAACAATGATGATCTTGACCACCATGGAATAATTAGCTAGGAATTTAAATGTGTTCATAGACACCAACCTTTTGGATGATGGATTCACCACAATTTGAGCCTTGCACAAATGTCTAATTGGAAAAGTGTTCTCTAGAATGAAGAAAGAACTAGAATGAGAACCAAGCAATGTAGCCATCAAAATGAAGCTAATTAAGCAACAAAATCAAAGGAGTGGATGTTTGTTACTAACCTTAAAGCAAAAAGATCAAGCCATTCTTCAAAATCCAAGCACTAGCTTCATGGTGAAGAGCAGCCGCAACAATTGAGGGAAGGGTCCAAACGCGTGCCTCTGTTCTCGAGATGGAAGAGAGGAGGAAGGAGAGGACGGTTGCAGCCTTTTTGTGTTGTAGGCTTATCACCATCGGTTCTTGGCTAGAACCGACAGTGATAGAGCCCAATCACTATCGGCTCTTGGCTTAAACCGGCAGTTATGAGTGCCCACCAAAACACTGCCGGTTGAAGCCATAAACCAGCAGTGATGTGGTCCTTCACTGCCGGTTTAGCCTAGCCCCAATCATTTTTTTCATTTTCAAGCTCATAACCAACAGTGAAGGTACATCACCGTCGGTTCTCACAAATCCAGCAGTGATGATGCCGGCAGTGATGTGCAAATCTGGCGTAGTGGTTAACAACCTGGTATCCATATAGTGGCATATGGATATTTACTTGTTTGATTAACAGCTGTTATAAGCTCCTTTGCTATAGTTGGATTTTGTAGTCTCTTGTATTACTTATTTTAGTGTCATTTCTGAATTAGCAACTAACCCTATAGGAATAAATGTGGGCCTGTAAAATGCGAGCAGGGAAAGAATTTGTTCGAATGAAACCTGATCATATGGAGAGGTGAAATGGATCGGTTCAATGGAAGGTGATAAGACACCTCAGATGCCCCTCTATATTTGAACAATTATTATTGCATGGCATATCTAGATAATTTCCCGAAGCCATTTTTCCATATGCCTTAAACAATGAATCAGTGCATGGGATTGATTTGGATCATGGAAATGCACGGCACAGACCATGGCTCCTCAGCGGTGGCAGTGCCTCCACTCTCCCTCCCTCCTCTGCCGCTGCAGTCGTCGGGACACGCAAAGGTGCGATATTGACGTCGGATTCGGCTCCCCCTTGCGCCCCTGCCCCCCAAAGGCATCGCCTTTGCTCTGGTCTGTGGTTTTGTGCGGTCATGAGTTGCTTGTGATCTCTTCTCTGGGGGCGGTTTCCCGGCCGATTACTGACTTACTGTTGCGGGGCCAGAATTGGGTCGCTAGGTTGTGGCTCTTGCCACCGTGGAGCGCCGAATCTAGAGTCTGGAGGAGAGTGGAGGCCTCCGCACCTCGCCAACAGCCGGTCTATCCGAAATTCGTTTAGATACTTTGGTTAGGTTGTGTTCTTTTTCATTCATTGCGAAATTCGTACCATCTAGAGCTTGGGGGAAGGCTGCTATATATGTGCTTAAATCTTGTGTGGACCTTTTTTCCCTCGGATTTTAAGAATTGTCAAGGCTATCCATGCAGAATGAGCTATGGCGTATTAAGAATTTTCAAGGCTATATCCATGCAGAATGAATTGTACTTTGATCAGCTTCATAGCATGTGGTGACTTTGAGTAGTTAGGACTTTCCTGCCAGATATGTTTTGATCTACCTGGGCAATTGGGAAACGACAAAGAACACAGGAATGCCTCCATATTTTAAGTTTTCCTTTTGCATAAATTGTTTGCAACATGTGGGTACAGGTACACATCATGTCCTATACTATATAAAACTTGACTGTGCACAGGGGCCATGGCAGCTTAGGAAGCCGTCTGCAGGGATCATCTCCTATTCCAAAGTCACTAAAAAATGTTCAAGTTACAAAAACTCGAAAGGGATGCGTCTTGCTTGACTACACTATCTATCCCTTCTCCTATATACAACACCGAGTTCTGAAATCTAAATTGCATTGAAATTTTGCTTGCGTCGTGTAACTACTTGTGTTCTAGAAAGGGTGAGTAGCTTTGTTGCAATTTCAAGATATGTGACTTCTTAAGTGTGATGGTCCCATTATAGTATGCTAGAATTATAGTCTGTTCATTACAAGTCTTTTGTATTGAATTAAATAATTGCCTACATCTCATTGAGTTACTAATTGCAGATACTAATAGAACAATGTTCCAAAGCGTCAAATGCATACGAAACTGGATCGTAATTCAATACTATGGGCATATAGTTGAAGGCATGTTATTATCTAAAATATGAAGAATGATGGCCTTGGTATAACAGTCATGTATGAAGGAAACTGATAATTCAAAGAGATTGTTAATTTAAAGGTTAAGGAATCAATTAATCTTGTTATGGTGATATGAACTTTTATGTGCGTATGCACAAATATACAATACTATAAATGCATACCTTGATGATTGCAAACCATCAATGAGAATTTTAGCAATGCGCAAAATTCAATTTGTAATATTGACATTCCGAACATCACACATGCATTATCGTTTTTTGTAGCGATACAACATGTTCATGCTCAAATTATCAGGACATTATAGAGTTGGTGAGCATGCGATACTGCGCTCTCCATAATTTTGTTAATTTCACGAATTTTTTTTGGATTAAATGCCACTTTAATGTCGGTATTTAATTTCACAGTATTATTATCTTATCGTGCGATCCGTATGTTTTTAATATAAAAGTTTAGTTGTCCCGTAGCAAATACAGGTACGCTACCTAGTATAACTTAAAAAAAGGAGTGATTAGTTAGTTAACGGGTGCCAAAAATACGACGAGTAGCATCTTGAGTCGGAGACTAGGACAAATTTCATTCCATGATAGGAACCTAAGCAACCGGGCGCGTCAAGTTTGATTAAATTTTCACTTTGAAAAATGCATCCAAATGAAAAGATAAAATCAGCCGATCCGATGAGGCCATATAATGCAGCGAGATACAATACAACCGGCCTCGACACGCAGGCACTGAGCGCGGTTCCTACCAATCAATCGGCGGCACGGTGGCGGTGACAGGTGAGGGCCGGTACGCGTGGCGGAGCGGTGGCGCGACGCCGTCCACACACACGAAACAGAGATATAGCTAGAGCTAGCCGCCGCCCGCCGCAACGCGGGGAGACACCCACGACGCCAAGTGTGCTACCAATATGGATCGGAGCTGCACTGCACGTGCCACGCCACTCGTAGTATCGATTAGGCGGCCGGCCGGCCGACCCGCCGGTAGATGGTTGCCATTAATCCGACTCGGTCTATTTGCTTGTTGGTTTTTAGGCTAATAAGCTCAGCTGATACTAGTTTGTTGTGAGAGAAAAATATTGTTAGCTGACTGGTTGAAACCAATAAGCGAACATGCTGAGTATATATACTTGATCAGATTAATAATAATGACTTTAATAACAATATAACATGGAGACTAACGCAGGGAAAAAAGTACGGAAACAAAATAAACACACTTTATCACTGTAATAACCTTGCTCTTATAACTGGTGGAAGATGTCACAGGAACCTTGTTTGGAATACTAGTACTATCACGTGGTCGCTGTACCAAACAGTTTTAAAAAAGATTTGCTAGCGCCCCGACTCTCGATCCGGGGCGTTAGCGTCGGACGGTGCTTCCACGCACACACGTAGATCCCTCACTCCGCATCAATCCCGCTATGGAGGTCGCGTCTGTCCGTATGGAACTCCGGCACCTCGCCCAACGCACGCAACTCGCTCGCTGAAGCCCACGCATGCGCGGGGACCACTTCGAACCTACTCCGTTTCCCATGCTCACGTTGCACGTAGTAGCAGCACAAGCAGGCTACGCGGTGATCCACGACGGCGCACTAGCAGCAGCAAGCAGCTGCGTCTAGCCGTTGTCCGCCAGCCACTGCCGCCATTGCAATATGTGCTCACCCGAAATCTACTTTTGAAACATCCAAATAAAACACTTGCAACATACGTCTACAACCGATGAAACATTTGAAACATGCATATATAACCATAGCAACATGTGCAACACCACATCTACTTTTGCAACATATAGATGAAACATTTGCAACAAACGTCTGAAACAGATGAAACATTTGAAATATGCGTGTATAGCAATTGCAACATTTGCAACATCAAGATTTACTTTTGAAACATCCAGATAAAATATTTGCAACATACGTCCGAAACACCTCGAACACTTGAAACATAGCCTTACAGCATGCATATTTTGTCATTGCAACATATGCAACATTCCAGATCTATTTTTTGCAACATCTAGATAAAACACTTGAAACAAAAGTCTGACATGTCTAAAAACACTTGAAACACAGCGTTCGCCGCGCAGGCACGGCCTACCTGGTGGTGAACTGTGGGTAGATCGGTGAGGAGGACAATGAGCGGATGGAGACCGCCCTGGCGGGGGCGCTGGAGTGCCAACGGTGAGGCCTAGCTGAGTAGGGGGCTGAGGAGGGCCACCACCCAGAGGGGCCCCGTGAGGAGCGTCGTCTCCTAGGCCACCCCCGATGTCGTGGGCTGCTCTAGCACCCTCGCCACCGCAGACAGCACGTACCCCATTGGAGCCGGCTGGCCGGGCTGTGACGGGGTGGGGGAGCAGTATTGTGTGTTTAGGGGGGAGGAGATGAGGCGCGGGGCGCGGCGCAGGATGGAGCACAGTCCGGGAATGGGGAGCCAAGCGTCGCGGGTGGATGCACTCGTCGTGGGAGGGAGGGAGCGGCAGGGAAAGGCGGCAGCAGCGAGGCGGAGTGCGGGCGCGGCGGTGATTTGAGAATGGGTGCGGTCACGGCGACGATTCGAGCGGAAAATGAGCGGATTTTTTAAAAAAAAATAGCAACGCGAGCGATCGTGGATTGATAGTGGTGGGCCGTTCGGGCGAGCGAGGCCCGCTACCATGGGTGTCCGGACGATAGGATGTTTTATCCACAACATTGCTGTTTAAAAATCGTCTTTTTTTTAGAATTTTGATTAAATAAGATCTTCTATGTATTCTGTTATCTACAAACAGTATATACACACACTCACTAGTAACGGATGACCAAACAACTATACCCCGTTATCTGAAAATTCTCTATATCCTTGTCAGGTTGTCTCTACTGCTCAACATTCTTTTTCTAAGCTAATTGGCAGCATTACTGAAGAATAATATGCCGTTGAGTCTTTGACCATAGAATGACTTTTTTTTTTTGGGTTCCTGAGCAAGTGAACAACATTCAGCAGTCAACACACGACCTAGAAAATTTTAGAATAATGGAATCACCTGTTTGAAATGTCCACATATGCGATTACAGGATCACGTTCTAGATGTACAGACTATGAATGAATTCTTGGATTGATTTTCTGCGGAGGTCAAATTCGTCACTGGCTAACTCAGCACTGTAGCATTTATATACTTTTGTTACTTACATTACACCAATACATATACATACAATAATTAACCAAATTTTTTAAAAAAAATGTCAATTCTTCGACGTCACACTGTCGACCAGTTCAGACTGTCACAAGCTCCGATCCAGAGCGGAGACCGAAACTGATAAAAACTCGCGCGAGGACCTATGACTCCTGCTGTGCGGCGCCATGCAGCGGCGGCGACCAGGAGCAGCGCACCGGCGCCCCTTCCTCACGGCGGCGGCGGCGGCCGTCCCGATCCACCTCGCCCTTCTCCTCAGCGCCGTCGTGGCAACCGATGACGCGGCGGCGGGCACTCCGGCGATCCTGGACACGGTGTGCGCGGCGACGCAGGCGGCGGACCCCGAGGCGTTCGACGTGAGCTTCGTGACCACGCTGGAGATGATCTACCAGAACGTGACGCGGTCCGGGTTCGGTGCCGCGGGCTCCGGCGCAGGCAACAACACGGTGTTCGGGCTCGGGCAGTGCATGAGCTACCTGTCCCTGACCGACTGCCAGCTCTGCTACGCGCAGAGCCGCGTGAAGCTGCCGCACTGCCTCCCCGCCGACGGCGGCCGGATCTACCTCGACGGATGCTTCCTCCGCTACGGCGCCGACAACTTCACCGCCGAAGCCACCGACGCCAGCGACACCGCGGTGTGCTCCAACGCCACCGCCACTGTCGCGACGGGGTTCGCGGCGGCCGCCGCCGCGCTGGTGCGGAACGTCACGGCCGCCGCGCCGGGCGCCAAGGACTACTACTACGCGGCGTCGGCGTCCGGGCGCGCGCCGCCGGCGTACGCCGCGGCGCAGTGCTGGAGATCGCTCAACGCCAGCGCGTGCGCCGCGTGCGTGGCCAGCGCGCGCGACCGGGTCCTCCGCGAGTGCCTCCCCGCCGCGCCCGAGGGGTACGGCCTCAACGCCGGCTGCGTCGTCAGGTACTCCACGCGGCCGTTCTACCTGCCGGCCAACGCCGCCGCTGGCGGCGGCGGGTCGTCCGGTGAGTACATTTTCCGCCTCGTACCGCCCTTTGAATCTCCCCACTTCGTTACAGAGGAAAAAAGGTCATCTGTTAGACTTTCTTGTCTGTTCTTGTTTTGGTCCAAAAAGTTTCACGCACGGGGACGATCAGAGAAGCGTGCCGTGTCTGAACTTTTGCGATAGCAACTCCAACTCCTACTCGTATCATGCAAATGCAAAAGATCCAGAGGGCTAAACTGCAAAATGAGGAGACAAATTCTCACAGATTTGTGGGTTTTCTTCATGGCAGGGCGGCGCATTGCTGTGATCGTGGTCGCTTCGGTCTTCTCGGCAGTGGCGGTGATGGGCATAGCGTTCATCTGGACAAGAAGGAGGTCCAGAGCAAGAGATGATCTCCTCCATGACGGTATGCAGCATTGCAATGCAAACCTGAAACCCCTCCGGTGACAAGTCTTTGACGCCGTGCGTGATGATGTGCGTGCGACAGACATGGACGGGTCCGGCGAGATGATCCGCGCCATCGCGGCGTCGCAGCTGGGCTTCAAGTACGGGGAGCTGCGCGCGGCGACGGACGAGTTCAGCCAGACGAACAAGCTCGGGCAGGGCGGGTACGGGTCCGTGTACAGGGGCGTGCTGTCGGACGGGCGGGAGGTGGCGGTGAAGCGGCTCTTCTTCCACACGCGGCAGTGGGCGGAGCAGTTCTTCAACGAGGTGAAGCTGGTGAGCCAGGTGCAGCACAAGAACCTGGTCAAGCTGCTCGGCTGCAGCGTCGACGGCCCCGAGAGCCTCCTCGTCTACGAGTACCTCTGCAACACCAGCCTCGACCACTCCCTCTTTGGTAGGTGTATAGCTACTCAATTGGTGACACAACACGCATGCAGATGCAATTTGGATGGATTCTGAGTTTCTGACTGACATTTCTTCGATGCATGCGATTGCAATGCAGACGCGTTCAAGAAGACCGCGCTGGACTGGGAGAGGAGGTTCGAGATCGTGCTTGGCACGGCGGAGGGGCTCTCGTACCTGCACAGCGCTTCGGAGGTCCGGATCATACACCGGGACATCAAGGCCAGCAACATCCCGCTGGACGAGAGGTTCAGGCCAAAGATCGCCGATTTCGGCCTCGCCAGGAACTTCATGGAGGATCAGAGCCATCTCAGCACCGGCCTCGCCGGAACCTTGTGAGTCCTATCCAACCAAAATTCATCATAAAAGCATATCAAATCTTCATTTCCCGACTGAAGATGAAATACAACGAACTCTTCCTCATTAATCTGTTCCAATTTCTTGCACAGTGGATACATGGCTCCAGAGTACATCGTCCACGGGCAGCTCACCGAGAAGGCCGACATCTACAGTTACGGCGTGCTGGTCCTCGAGATCATCACCGGCCGTAAGAGCCACAACTCGGTGGCGTCGTCGGCAGAAGGCCTTTCACTCATGGCACTGGTATAGTACATCCATTCAACATCACACCTATTTGCAGACAGGCACTTGTTGCAGACACTATAGCATTTCAGAAAAAAAAATCTGATAGAGGTATGTTTTTTCTTCAGATATGGAGGCACTACAACGCCGGCACCCTGATGGAGCTGCTGGACCCGAACCTCCGCGAGCAGTGCACGAAGGAGGACGCGCTCCGGGTGTTCCACGTGGGCCTACTCTGTGCCCAGGCGTCGCCGAACCTCCGGCCGCCGATGTGGAAGGTGGTGGAGATGCTGAGTGGCAGGGATCACAAGGTGGTGCTTCCCCGGCCGACCCAGCCGCCGTTCATCAACGTCAAGGGGTCGAAGAACGCCAAGAGCGACGACAGCTCCGGGTCGGCGTCGCTCCTGTCCAACTCCGACAAGTCGCCCTTCTCGCTGAACCAGCTGTCAGTCAGTGGGGTTCAGGCCAGGTAAAAGGTGTGGACGTGTGGTGTCTAGTGTGGATGGCGTTGTGTTTGTAATTAACATTTTTGAAATTGTAGAAGTAGAGGATAGGGTTTGACTTTGATTTTCTGGCCATGGGTGTTTTCGCCCTGTTCGCTTGGCTTATAAGCCGTACTTTTTCAGCCAACAAACAATATTTTTCTTTTACAACAAATCAGCCAACAGTACTTTCAGCCATGACTTCTCAGCCAAACGAACAGGGCATTTGTTGATTTGGTGACGTGCTTTGATGGCTATGTGTAAGTCTTCGGAAGAAAGATTCCTGTTTTGTAAGTAAAACATCCAGAAAAATGTTGATCAGCGACCTTTAGTATTCAGCAAACATTCAGAGCAGTACAGCTAGTCTTGTGGAACATTGTTGCTAGGAATTTTCTCCTGTTATGTAGTATAATTATTTTTTTAGGAAATATGTAGTACAACTGTGACCAACTGAAAGAAACTAATCTATTTCCAGGTATAAACGTGGATGTTTAGTACTCCAAAAAGGTGTAGTACAATTTGCAAATGAGGCATTTTTTTAATTTTAAAAAAAGCATCACTTTTGCCATGTACCATTCACAGGGATTCAGATGTATCACCTAACAACAGAATAGACAGTTCCCAGACTTCTCCATCATAGATGAAAAAAGTCACAAGAGTCCACATACAGATTGGAGCATAAATGCCATCATCTCATGAATACATAAACCAAGTGAAAACCAGACAAATCATGCTGCTACAACGCAAATTAAAACCAATTAGACGCCGCAGTTTCCGTGAGAAGCTGGAGCAGTAATGAACCCCGGTTTCGGTTTGGGAAAGTCAAGCACACAGATAAGTTGAGAGAATTGGTACTACTTGGGAGCTAGAATTGGTCCAGATGGACGGGCAATTTGAGTTGAGAGCTGAAACAGCTGTTACTCTCATGGTCAGTTCAGACAGAGATTCAGATTTCAGAGGTGCTGGTGCTGGTGCTGCCTGGAATGCTGAGCTTTCTGTCTGTGCGATCCGGTCAGGTCGTTGTCGAGTTGTTTATGCAAGTTTGTCAAGATTTGCTGCTGAGGAGAGTGAATGGGCCAGCAGCCAAATGGCTTGGCTAGTGAAGCGATAGAACATTGATGAGGAAGCTAGGTAGCTTGATTAGCTGTTAAGTGTTCGCCGCCGCCGACGGAGACGGTTCAACAACTCGCATCAGTGTTCGTTGAAACTGAATACAGGACGCAACGTGTAGGCCTAAGCAAAATTTCATGAACAGAACAGAGGACGGCTGTCACAGTGTCAGGCTGTCAGTCTAGAACAATGCTGAAGGTGTGTTTGCACAATTGCAGTATTGCGCTGTCGAACGAGAAACTAGATCATTTTTTTTTAGATATACAAAACATAAAAGGGATTGAACTTGAACGTGAGGTTTTGCATGAAAGAACATATAAAAATGGTAAGAGAAAAGATCTGAAGTCTTTTAGGGGGTGTTTGGATCTTACTACTAAAATTTAGAAGGTGTGTCGGAAGGATGTTGCATGGGATGTTCGGATACTAATAAAAAACAAAGGGGCTCTTGTGTTCTTGCCTTTACTTTGATGTGCAATTGTGATTTTGCCCTTGTTTTTCTAACTTTGTGATTTTGCCCTTAACTGTTCACAAGTCAACGTGATTTTGCCCCTGGTCAACGGAAAAAACAGAGGCAAATTCGCGTTGACCAGGGGCAAAATCGCGTTGACTTGTGAACAGTTAAGGGCAAAATCACAAAGTTAGAAAAACAAGGGCAAAATCACAATTGCACATCTGTGTAAGGGGCAAGAACACCATTTTCTCAAAAACAAATTACATAACCCGTCAGTACTCTACGAGACGAATTTTTTAAAGCCTAATTAATCCGTCATTAGCATATGTTACTGTAGCAAAACATTGTCAAATCATGGACTTATTAGGCTCAAAATATTCGTCTCGCAAATTAGTCGCAAACTATATAATTAATTTCATAATTAGTCTATATTTAATACTTTACACATGTGTCTAAACATTTGATGGGACAATGACCAGGACGCCTTGCTTCGGAACCTACCGTTGCAGCAAGTTTGATTTGTAAACAGAAAGTGCTCCTTTTTCCCTCTGCCCTCTGTTTCTTGTTCCTGGGCTTCTAAAAGCCTAGCCCAGCTACTCGGTCCATGAAATCCCATAAGATTAGGGCTGGACGCTGCAGCCCAGCGCCCCTGATAATTTTTTTAATATTTTTAAATCCGTTTTTTCCCAAAAATAAATTATCCAAACAAAAAAATTTACATAACTATACTGCTACCTTCGATTGATGGAAATGCTAGCGTGAGAACGTCCGATCCTCCGGACGCTCCCGTTCGCAGGCTCCAACACCAGTCCAATGGTCCAATAGTTGTAGCCTCCCGTTCACAAGTCCTTAACCATAGCTTGCCGTTTCCATTCTCCAGAAAAAATCTCCACAGCTCGAGCGGCCGCCGCACTCCACTGCGCCGCCCTGGCGTTCTCTACGACGGCCGAGGCCCGACGGCCAGCATCTCCACCATGCCAGAGTGCGGTCGCCCGCTTTGATCCCTCTCCATCGCACCTCCTGGCTGCCCGCCTTCCTCCCTCTCCACCGCGCCTCTAGCTCGCAGCGGCCTTCTCCAGCTCGTCGGCTACCTTCTCCATTAGAGCAATCATAGCTCCCGCCAGACCCGCCACGGCCTTCTCCAATGGAGCGGCGCCAGCTCGCGCCAGCACGAGATCAGGAACGCCACCATCCAGCGCCACGCCGATCCACCTCGCCTGCCGCGGAAGGGGAAGCAAGGGAGGCATGCGGCTGCGCTTGCACCCCATCCACCTCACGTCGTCGGCAGGAAGGGGAGGCCTGCGTCACCGCAGTCCCCACCAGGGAGGTCACGGGCGTGCGACGATACTGTGTTTCTAGACGTTTTTCAAACATGTTGCAAGCTTATGTTTCAAGTGTTTTAGTTATTTCAGATGTATGTTTCAATTGTTTCATGTGAATATTGCAAAAGTAGATCAAGGTGTTGCATATGTTGTAATCGTTGTACACGTATGTTGCAAGAGTCTATCCCCAATGTTTCATCTGTTTTTTTGTACACGTATATTGCAAGTGTTTCATCTGGCTTCTTTTGTATGTTGCAAGCATTGCATTTGGATGTTTCAAAATAGATTGGGATGTTGTACATGTTGCAATGATGTTTCAACTGTTTGTCTCAAAATGGCTCATCTGTTTTTGACATATGTTGCAAAGGTTTGATCAGGATGTTGTAAAAGTAGATCTGATGTTGGAATGTTGTAGTGGGACCCACCTATCACAGCCACTTGCTTGTAGCTACTGAGCCCGAGTGCGTGTGCGTGGAAGCGGAGGGACACGAGTGGCAGGCGCGAGAAATGAGAGCTGGCGCAGATCGAGATGCGGCCCCACGTGTAAGCCTGGGCATGAAAAAATGAGAACTGAGAACCGAACCGACCTAACCGGAACCGAAACCGAAATATTCGGTCCCAGGTTCGGTTCTAGGTTCCCAGGAACCGAAATTATTACGGTTAATTCAGTTCCAGCACTCGGTTAACCAAATTGACTTGAAATAAACGAACTAAGTTGTTGGACCACTTGTTTTTTTTACTGCAGGCTTGAATATTGGTCTATGCTTGAATATTTGAGAGAACAATAACATATATGTGTTGTACTGTTGTTTTATGCTGCATTGATGTTTAAATTGTCCCTTTTAACTGCATGAAAATCAGGCAAAATGCTGCCAAAATTTGCAATTGAATGTGTTGTTTCCTGGTTCCTGAAAAATTCGGTTCCATCGGTTAGAACCGAAAACGAACCAAATTAACCGAAACCGAAATTCCTCGGTTCCGCATTTTCAAAGTAACCGATCGGTCCATTCTTCTCAGGTAACCGATCGGTTTCGGTTAACCGAACGCCCAGACTGACACGCGTGGACGCGCATGCTCGGGAAACGGAGCAGCATGAGCCCTCGTGCGAAGCAGGCGCAGGCACACTGCTAGGACACGCGAGCAGATGTAGCTGGCGTAAGCGTCCGGACGCTAGTGGTTCCCTTACCGAATTTTTTACTTTTTAGCCCTTTTTTCGAAAGTTTCTCTCAAATAAACCCCTGGCGGAAAGAATTCAGAAAATGGACCCTAGCTCGGCGCCATCGATGCTGGCGCCGAGCCCCTGGGCTGGGGCGAGCTTACATGGAACGAAGCTCGGCGCCAGTCACTCTGGCGCCGAGCTCGGCGCCGTAGATGCTGGCGCCGAGCTCGGCGCCGTTGACGCTGGCGCCGAGCATGCAGTTTTAGGCACCGTTAACGACGTGCGTCGTCAGGTCGATTCGAATTCGAGGCGGCCCGAGGAGAATCTTGGTCAAACGACGACGGACGAGCCGGGGCTGGTGAAGAAGAACTTTGTGGCTAAATAAACTAATCCGTGCGCCGGTACCGGCTTTGCTAAAAGGTACCATTTTTAGATGCTGATACTCTACCGGCCGCGTGCAGATCTTGTAACTGTCCTCTGGCACTGTAGCATTGTTTGGAATATATGCTCTGGCCTCTGGACAACACCAGTCACTAGACGAGTGAGACCAGATCAGATCATCAGACGCACGCGTGAATAGCAAAGTACGACGTGCGTGATTTTACAGTAGAGGCCAGAGGGCCAGATTACGCCAGAGGGGAGGAAGGAAAGAAGAATCCACTGGATCAGGGACATGCAGCCGGGCGGGCAGGGCCATGCCTTGCCGTCCGTGTGCCGTCCTAGACGGGCAGGGCTGAATACCAGACCAGTCTGTCGATGGATCGATTGATGCGCGAGCAGAACAGAAGGGTTGACCTTGCCCTTTGGAGGCCTACGTTTGGTGAGGCCGATGGTTAGCAAGCACATCAAACACCCTAGTTTTACCGTGAGATGGATATATAAAATTAGCCAAATTCTAAGTTGCCCATCTTATGGTAAATTTAGGGACTTAACCAAAATTTTATATATCCATCTCACGGTAAAACAAGCCAAAATTTTATATATCCTGAAACTGCATGCTCGGCGCCAGCATCAACGGCGCCGAGCTCGGCGCCAAAGTGACTGGCGCCGAGCTTCGTTCCATGTAAGCTCGCCCCAGCCCAGGGGCTCGGCGCCAGGGACGCTGGTGCCGGGCTCGGTGCCAGCATCGATGGCGCCGAGCTAGGGTCAATTTTCTGAATTCTTTCCGCCAGGGGTTTATTTGAGAGAAACTTTCGAAAAAAGGGCTAAAAAGTAAAAAATTCGGGTTCCCTTATATTGAACCAGTGGAAAGCACTTACCACCGCTAGAACCCCACGTGCCTGCCTCCTCCAGCGCCGGCGCCGTGCACCCATGTGATAGCGCCACCGTCCTCTGCCCTCCCTCAGCGGCGCAGCACTGCAGTAGCGCCGACCGTGGCCTCCAGCGGCGGCGACGCACTGGAGCAGATCCGCCCTGTCTACGCTCGGCGCGCCGCCCCACTTGCGCCCTCCGCCAGTTGCACGGCGCGGCCGCACCGCCCTGCAGCAGCGCCGCCGCGGCGTGACCCGGCAACAGCGACGAGCCGCCTCCAGCCATCTCTCTCGCCCCCATGCCCGGCGTCGCCCCTCTACCGCGCCGCCCCCGTCGCCGGTCGCCCCTTTTCATCGTCGCCGCTCCACATCTCCTAAATGCATCTGAATCGACGGGTTCATGATGAGGTAACCACATCGATTCGTCATGTATCCATTGGTTGATTGTTGTTCTAGATTGTACCACATTTTCTGCCTTAACTCTCCACGTCCTCCTGCTCCCGTACACGAGCCAAGGCCACATCAATCCGATCCTCCAGTTCGGCAAGCGCCTCGCGGCGCACCGGGGCGTGCGGTGCACGCTCGCCGCGACGCGGTTCGTGCTCAGCAACAGCCAGCCGTGCCCCGGAGACGCCATCCGCATCGCCGCCATCTCGGACGGCTGCGACCGAGGCGGCCGCGCTGAGGCCGGCGCGGCCGCCGCGTACCTGTCTCAGCTGGAGTCGGCCGGGTCGGAGACCGTGGACCAGCTCCTCCGGTCCGAGGCGGAGCAGGGCCGGCCCGTGGACGTGGTGGTGTACGACGCGTTCCTGCCGTGGGCGCAGCGCGTGGCGCGGCGGCGCGGCGTCCCGTGCACGGCCTTCTTCACGCAGCCGTGCGCGGTGGACGTGGTGTACGCGCACGCGTGGGCCGGACGGGTACAGCCGCCGCTAGTGGGCGAGGAGCCGGTGGAGCTGCCCGGGCTGTCGCTCGGGCTCCGGCCGGTGGACATGCCGTCGTTTCTAGCCGATTCCAGCGGCTGCCACGCGTACCTGGACCTGCTGGTGAACCAGTTCGACGGCCTGCCCACGGCCGACCACGTCCTTGTCAACTCGTTCTACGAGTTGCAGCCACAGGTACGTCGTACGTTCTCTAGGTATCACTATTAATCACGCCGGCTAATTAACAACATCACACAGAAGCTAGTAATCCTGGATAAGGTGGTGACCAATGAATGGATCGTTGACATCGTTGATCTTTTTTTTAGCTCCACCATACTGCTGATTCTCAGAATTCTGGGGTTTCTTTCCCTGTGAACTGGAGGAAGAGGACTTATTCCACTTAGGTTTCCCTTATGGTTTAGAATTTTTGCCATTAAAGTTCTTTCTTTTGTTGTCCTTCACAAAATGAGCAGATTCACCTTGTGAGGACTTTATCCTCTCCTCTTCTTGAGCACACATTGAGATGAGCCTTTCTATGCCCCATCTTTCAGGCTACATATTGTAGTTCACAATAAATGTGTCATATTCTTTTGGCAAAGAAGCAAAAATCAAATGAATCAGGAAATCCTCCTCCTTCAAATTCATTTCTTTTAGCTTAGATGCCGTAGTGTTCATCTTCAAAATGTGCTCTCTTATGCTACCACCAGTGAATTTCTCATTCACAAGCTTCTTAATCAGTGAACTTGCTGTGGCCTTGGTAGACCCAGTAAACTGACTCTTGATTTTCTCAAGATATTCTTTGGCAGTAGCATATTCAGGGATTGAGCCCCTTATCTGATCTTCTATGGTGGCTTTGGCTACCAACAGGCACTTGCGGTTGAAGAGAGTCCATTGCCTATGTTCAAGGTCATATTTCATTCTTATTTCAGCATGATCACGCTTCCGAGAAGCGAAATCAGCGTCAGATTCATTGTCACCTCTCACCGGGTCCTCTGGCTCAGTAGGACACGGTGAGGTGATGGCAAAATCGACCTCTCCCAACGCAAATTTCAATTCATACTTCTCCCGCCACACACGGTGATTGGTTCCGTTGAGTGTCGGGATGTTGGCAATGTTCACAATGTATTTGCCTCCTGAAATCATACCAGAGTAAGTAAGAAACATTTATACATAAAATTCCATGCTTTAACTCAACGTTGGTCAAATTAAAACTTATAATTCATCCATGCAAAACATTTTACATCACCGTTGGGCAGAAGTAAAATTAATGCACGATTTCTCATGGATCAAAAGTTATAATATTGTTATTAACAACGTTGGTCAGAAAATAACAATATCATAATTGCATCAAAATTATCAGAAATTCATTTCTCTTAAAATTAAATTATCCCGTTGGTTCAAATTTAATCAAAGAGAACAATAATTATCATGCACAGCAGAAACATTAATGATCTTTTCATGTTATTATTTTCCAGAAGCACTAAAAAATTCATTCTGGGCAAAATATCGTTGGATAAAATTTGCACAGAAAATTGTGTCAAAATCATTCAAATTCATCAAAATATGCATTTAAAATTGTTTCTGGAAAATAATAAGAAAAAAATTTCTTGTTCTTCTTTCATTTTTCAGCCCAGCGCGGCCCAAGACGCGCTGAACCGGCTCGGTCCGGCTTGCCTCGCGCGCACAGGCCGCACCCAGGCCGCAACCTGGGCCTGGGCCGGCAAAACGCCGCGCACGCTCGATCCCGCCTGGGCCAGCGAGTTGGCCCAGCGTATCGCGGCCGTCCGTCTCGATCCGACGGCCGAGCGGCCGTTTCGCGCGGATCAAAACGTCGCCGCGACCGACGCCCTAGAAACCCTAGGCATTCGGCTCTTCCCCTCTCTTTCTCCTCGCTGCTTTTCTCTTCTCAGCCACAGCGGAGACGGCCGCCGCCGAGCAGCCGCAAGCGAGGAAAAGCAGAGCGGGCATTGGCGCCGTCGCTGGCCCCCTCGCCGGCGCGCGTGCTCCCCAACGGGTGAGCACGCCGCCGTCGAGCGGCCTAGCCGCGGCGCTTTCTTGGCCGAGCCCGGCGAGCCGTTTCTTGGCCGAGCCCGCGCCCTCGGCTCGGTTTCTCCTCCAGCGCCGGCGAAAGAACCAGTGCGTTTCTTCTTCTTCTTCCGCGCCGGTGGAGGTTCATCCCCGACGAACCCTAACCCTAGTTTTTCCCTTTCTGATTTTGAGTTTGTTCTTTTCGGTTTTATCCGAATGGGGAAAACTAGGGTTAGGGTTAGGGTTAGGGTTAGGGTTGTTTCTAGCCGATTCAATTTCTTTGCTGTTTATTTCTTTCTTTCGTTCATCCGAATGAAAAATGGGATTTGGGTTAGGGTTTGACCCTTCTTCTTTCTTCTTCCCCTTTTCCCCTCTTTCGGATTTGCGTCTAGGGTTCTTGGAATCCGACCCTCCCTTTTCCCCTTCTTCAATCCCTTGTTCAATTTTGTTTTTGGGAATTAGGATTAGGTCTTAGGGTTCGGTTTTCTACTTTCTTTCCCGATCCGCATCTGATTTCTTGACGAACCGTGGCTCTGATACCATTGTTAGCCTTAGTGTTCTTAGGTATGTTCATCGGATCGGGATACTTAGCACAGTAATAGAGCATTCGGATTTCACAAAGAGATTGAGAGATGGGTGATAGGTGGTAAACCGTCAAATGCCGTAGTTGTTGAAGCTTCGGCCGGGGTTTCGTTGACGGACGCCATCTGCGCGTCGGCAGCGACGGTCGGTGGAGAGGGAGTGGCGCTGTGGCGTCCTCGGCGGCGGCGTGAGCGTCGGGTGGCGTTGCCGGCGTCGGTGGTACTTCCCGTCGCTGGCAGCGCCCCTACTTTCGATCGGGTCTAGGGTTTAGGATGTCGGTGGGGTGACTGGCGGCGCGGTGAACTTCGTACTGCGAGCCCCGGCCCCCACCTTCCTTTATAGCGCTATGCGACGGGGGCCCACCAACCATGTAGGGTTGGGCGCCCCCGATCAGGGCGCGAGGACAAGGCCTAGTTAGGCCGTTGGGCCTAACTGGTGGGAGATCAATACTAACATTCTCCCCCTTGATCTCTCATCTATTCTTCGTTCTTTAATTTCATACTCAAAACTTTCAATTCATATTTTTCTTGCTTCCATCCTATTTCATCACAGATTAGTGCATAGAACTGTCCCATCGTCACAGCAATTAGAGCTGTTAGACTAACAGCCACAATACAATTCTCCGTTTTGAAATGTAAACTTTCTTTGGGCCCTTCGTATGTTCGGGTATCATAGGCTTTCCATTAAACCCATGCCGGCTACGTGTTCTCTGAACACGTTGGGTGGTAAGCCCTTTGTGAGCGGATCCGCGAGCATTTTCTCTATACTTATATGCTCAAGATTTATTATATGATCCCGAACTTTATCTTTCACAACATAGTACTTTATGTCAATGTGTTTGGCAGCACCACTTGACCTATTGTTGTGAGCATACTGTACCGCTAGATTGTTATCACAATACAATCTCAGTGGTTCATTTATATCATCAATCACTTTCAATCCGGGTATGAATTTCTTCAGCCAATTCACCTGCCCCGTTGCCTCATAGCATGCTACAAACTCGGCATACATTGTCGAGGATGTAGTTACGGTTTGTTTGGAGCTTTTCCACGATATAGCCCCTCCTGCGAGAGTAAATACATATCCTGACGTGGATTTTCTTTCGTCTCCCGCATAATCAGAATCTGAATACCCCTCTATCTGCAGGGAATTAGATCTTCTATACGTAAGCATGAGGCCTTTCGTACCCTGCAAATAACGCAGGACTTTCTTCACTAATTTCCAATGTTCAATTCCTGGATTCTTTTGATATCTGCCAAGTAACCCGGTAATAAAAGTTAAGTCAGGGCGTGTACACACTTGAGCATATTGTAAACTTCCAACAGCTGAAGCATATGGTACCGCTTTCATTCGGTCAATTTCATATTGGTTCTTGGGACACTGATGTTCCCCAAATCTATCGCCCTTGACTATAGGAGCAGGTGAAGGACTGCACGCATGCATACTAAATTTCTTCAAGACCTTTTCTATGTATGCCTTTTGCGATAATCCTAGAACCCCTTTTCTCCTGTCTCGGTGAATCTCTATTCCCAAAACGAACGAGGCCTCACCGAGATCTTTTATATCAAAGTTCGAGGACAAGAATTTCTTCGTTTCCATTAGTAGATTGATATCACTACTAGCAAGCAAGATATCATCCACATACAAAATTCGGAATATGTACTTTCCATTCCTGAACTTTGCATAAACGCAATTGTCCTCAACATTTTCTTCAAACCCAAAACCTTTTATCGTTCTATCAAACTTCAAATACCACTGTCTTGAAGCTTGTTTCAATCCGTAGATTGATTTCTTCAGGCGGCATCCCATATTTTCCTTTCCTTTTACGACAAAACCTTTCGGTTGTGCCATATAAACATTTTCTTCCAAATCCCCATTTAGGAAAGCCGTCTTTACATCCATTTGATGTAACTCCAAATCATAGTGGGCTACAAGTGCCATTATAATTCTAAAGGAATCTTTACATGAGACTGGAGAAAACGTCTCATTGTAATCAATCCCTTCTCTTTGCGTGAAGCCTTTCGCCACGAGTCGCGCTTTAAATCTTTCTATATTCCCTTGGGAGTCATATTTCGTTTTGTAGACCCATTTACAGCCTACTGTTTTGGCTCCTTTAGGAATATTTTCTAAGTCCCAAACTTTATTGGTACTCATTGATTTCAATTCATCTTCCATGGCCTTAAGCCACTTTGATGAGTGGTCGCTTCTCATGACTTCTTCAAATGAGGTGGGATCGTCCCCCATCTGACATTCTTCAGTTTCATAAACTTCATAGTCATCAGTAATAGCTGATCTTCTTATTCTTTGAGACCTTCTAGGTGCCTCCGGCACTTATTCCACATTGGGCTGTTGTTGTTCTTCCTCATATGCAACATTTGGTTCTATAGTTTCCTCAAGGATAGGTTCCTCAAGGACAGGTTCCTCATGTTCATTCATTGTTGCCACGGGAGAACTTGCAACAGGTGTTGGCACTACAGTGTCCTGCACTATCGGTGCAACAGCAGCAGGTAGCGTGAAGAATGGTTCTTCAACCATCGGAGTGGGTACATGTACCCGCTTCTCCTGTAGGCTAATTTCTTGTGCTACCACGCTCCCCCTGATCATGTTATCCTCCAAGAACACAGCGTGTCTTGTTTCTACAATCTTCGTATGTCTGTCAGGACAATAGAAGCGATATCCTTTCGATCTTTCTGGATAGCCAATAAAATGGCAGCTGACTGTCTTGGAGTCTAACTTTCCTATGTTTGGGTTAAACACTTTTGCCTCAGCTGGACAGCCCCACACACGCAAATGGTTAAGTGAGGGTTCCCTTCCTGTCCATAATTCATACGGTGTTTTAGGCACCGATTTACTTGGTACTCGATTAAGTATGTGAATGGCGGTTTTCAGTGCCTCCATCCATAAACTAATCGGTAATGTGGAGTAACTCATCATGCTTCTTACCATATCCATTAAGGTACGGTTACGTCTTTCAGCCACTCTATTCTGCTGAGGCTCCCCCGGTGTGGAGTACTGAGCAACTATGCCATTTTCCTGTAGGAATCTTGCAAAAGGTCCAGGAATTTGGCCATATGGGGTATGTCGCCCATAGTACTCTCCACCTCGGTCTGATCGTACTATCTTGATTTTCTTGTTGTGCTGATTTTCAACTTCAGCTTTAAATATTTTGAATTTATCTAATGCTTTCGATCTTTCTTTAATTGGATAAATATTGCCATAACGAGAGTGATCGTCTGTGAATGTTATAAACGAGTCATAACCATCCACACTTTTCACAGGAAAAGGACCACATATGTCTGTGTGGATTATTTCTAAAATTCCTGTGCTTCGTTTGGCATCTTTCTTAATTTTCTTGACATACTTTCCTTTAATGCAATCAATACATTGTTCTAAATCTGAAAATTCTAAGTGCAGGAGAATTGATTCCTTAACCAATCGTTCCATTTTCCCCCTCGAAATATGGCCCAAGCGACAATGCCATAATTTTGAAGAGACAGTATCAATTCTCTTCCGCTTCTTAGTTACATCCGTAGATGGGGAATCATTCACATTCTCATCACATACATTGTTCGCATTCTCAGCAAGAGATAATAAATAAAGCTTGTCTTGTCGGAAGGCAAGACCAACACATTTATTATTAACTAGTATCTTACACTTGCCATCACCAAAATGGCAATCAATTCCATCATCATCAAGTTTCGAAACACTTATCAAATTTCTACGCAAAGAGGGAACATAAAGTACTTCTTTAAGTCTAAGTACAAAACCATTATTCAATTCTAAAGAAAAAACTCCAATGGCTTCAACATTGGCTTGCACTCCATTTGCAACTTTAATCGTTCTTTCTCCTCTTTGCAAGGTTCTCGTCCCACTTAACCCCTGTAAAAAATTTGCAACATGAGTAGTTGCTCCTGAATCAACCCACCAAGTGGATGTATCATAACATAAATACAGGGATTCATCTACAAATGTAATAAATTCATCACCTTTCTTTAGCAGAGATTTCAGGAAGTCTGGACAATCCCGGCAAGCCGTTCCTGTGGATCGTTAGGGCATCGGAGACTTCCAAGATCCCTGACAAGTTTGCCGACAAGGCGAAGGAGAGAGGCCTCGTTGTGACGTGGGGCCCTCAGCTAGAGGTGCTAGCGCACCCGGCTGTTGGGTGCTTCATGACACATTGCGGATGGAACTCGACGACGGAGGGACTGAGCGCCGGCGTGCCGATGAGGTGCTAGCGCACCCGGCTGTTGGGTGCTTCATGACACATTGCGGATGGAACTCGACGACGGAGGGACTGAGCGCCGGCATGCCGATGGTGGCGATGCCACAGTGGTCTGATCAGCCTGTGAACGCCAAGTACATTGAGGATGTGTGGAGAGTGGGCGTGCGGGTGCGGCCCGACAAGGATGGTGTGGTCAGGAAGGAGGAGGTCGAGAGATGTGTAAGGGAGGTGATGGATGGCGACAGGAGCATGGAGTATCAGCAAAATGCAGCTAAGTGGAAGGAGAAGGCTAGGAAGGCCATGAGTGAAGGTGGCAGCTCAGATAACAACATCATAGAGTTTCTTGGCAAGCTAGGACTGAAAGTCTAAATGAGCTGGGTAGAAATTTTCGTCTCTCTTGGTTCTGCATTTGTTATCTTTGCCGAGCGAGCATTGTCTCTCTCCTTGAAATTCCCTCTGCTATTAAATAATGTGCATCATTTAAATGTAATAATAAATCGTGGAAGATGTTGGAAGTCTTGCTTATGGAGTAACCCTGAGCCAATGTGGCATGGTGAAATTTTCCTTTAATCGGCATGTTCGCTGGTTGGTTTCTGGGCTAATAAGCTCGGCTGGTGCTGGTTTGTTGTGAGAGAAAAATACTGTAGGCTGGCTGATAAGCCCTGACTGAAACCAACAAGCGAACATGCTGAATGTCAAGACCCTAATACTCACTCTGCCTCAAAAGAGTGACACTCTAGTGTTGAAAATTTGTTCTATATATAAAAAATGTTATTTTACCTTCTGAACAAGCTAGGTATGTAGGAGCTTGCGGACCTAATTCTTTGAACATCTCAAAATGCTGACCAAATGATTCAAAATCAAAACAAGAGTAAAAACGTAACAGTTTTTTTTTTTAAAAAAAATGTAAAAGCAAATCGGCATAGGCAAAGTTGTCTTTCTACAGATAAATTGACACAATTAGATCCTTCTAATGGAGTAGGGACATACTGAATCTTCAGTTTGAAAAAAAGCAAGGGGGAACTCATCAAAATGAAAAAGGACAAAATCAACATTTACTTTTAAAATAGGGGTATAAATACAAAACCTACTTTTTATAATGACTGTGATTGGTACTTCCTGTGTTCAAAACTATAAGATGTTTTACCTTTTCTAGATACATTATTTTTATATCTAGACATAATATATACTATATAAGCGTACGGTAAAAACCATATATTTATAAAAGTCAAAACGTCTTATATAATTTAAAATGGAGGGAGTAACTTTATTTAAAGACAATAAAATATGTCCGATTGATGTTATAGTAAGATGACAGCTAGTGCCATTTTCCACCAAATCATGAACTCTCGCCTCTCGGTCATCATTTTCAAGTATTTCGGCGCAGAAACCGAGTATACTAAAGCTTATGCATTCAATCACAGTAGGTTGAAAAAGTAATCAGCAAGGCCTGCTGTTGTAGTTGCACTGCCCCCGCATAAAGTTGGCCATGCAGCCCGCGGCCCGGCGTTTTGGCCCGGCACGGGCACGGCACGGCCCGGTGGCCAGCGGGCCCGGGCCGGCACGGCCCGAGGCACCAGGTCGTGCCTGGGCCGCCACCCCGGCCCGTGGCACGGCACGGGCACGGCCCGGTGCAAAGAGGCGGCCCGGTGGCGGCCCGGTGCCCCAACGGCTTCATTTGGCCCAGCAAGGGAGGCAGCCCACGAACCCAGCCCACCCCGCCGCATATATAAGCCGCTGCCCGCTGCCACCCTCTCCATCCCTACTCCTATGTCCCTAATCCCCATTCCTCCCCCGCCGCGCCGTCTGCTCTCGCTCGCTGCCTTCCTCTCGCTCTCGCATTCGCGATCCACCGCCGTCGCCGCTCTCCATCGACCATCGTCGTCCGTCCTCTCTGGCACCGGTGACCTCGCCGGCGCTCCTCCACCTCGCACTGAGTTCGCTAACCCCGTCTCCTCCCTCCTTTTCCTCTCCTGTTTCCTCTCGCTCTCGCTCGGAATCGGTGAACCATGTGAGTTCGTGTTCATGTCACTCCCTCCTCCCCCACCTCACCGTCGATTCTAATCGGTGTCTGTCTCATCCTCTGGCTGGCTCACTGGCTTCTTCATCTCCGGCACCGGTTTCTGGGAAAGCAGGTTCGTCACTTTCCCTAACCCTAGATCTGCTCTTCTCTGCTCTGTCTCTCTCTGATCTCTGTCTCTCAAGTGTCATCTCTCACTCTTCTTCTTCTTTGTGTGCAGGTTGGTGCCTGACGCCGCGTCTTCCTCCTCTGGAGTAGACATGGCCAGGCCGCCAAAGCGCCCGTTGAGGGACGGTGCTGGAGCTGCTGGAGGTCGAGGTCGTGGACGGCTGTCCGGCTCGTCCGCGAGCGGTTGCGGTTCCGGCATCGCAACGCGGGGGAGGATCAGCATCCCCTCGGCGACGGCGAGGACCAGGCGCCGCACCCGGACGACGAGCTAGAAGTCGAGGACGACGACGACCTACGTGATGATGCAGCCGGTCTGTTCGGCATCGACCTCGGTGACGGCAACCAGCCCATCGATCTCGATGGCGACGACGGTGATGGTGGAGTTGAGGTCTCCACTGACACTCATGGTACCTCAACCACCTCTGGTAAGAAAGTTTCTGCTGTTTGGGATTACTTCCATGAGATTAAGGAGAATAAAATTCGAGTTGCTGCCATCTGTAAACATTGTCGGGCGCGATACACTGCTAGATCGTCTGCTGGCACTGGCCATTTGAGACGGCACATGTATTCCTGTATGAGAAAACGTAATCATGCTAGTATGGTCTAGTCTAAGCTTGCTCTGAATCCTGATGGTTTGAAAAAATGGGTGTATGATCCTATGCTTGCTCGCACTGAGTTGTGCCGTTTGATTGCTAGGCTAGACCTTCCTTTAGGGATAGGTGAGACACAGGCTTGGGAGGATTACATTAAGCGTGCTCATAATCCTCTGTTCGAGAAGGTTTCTAGGCAGACCACCACTAGAGATATGTGTAAACTTTTTGATGAACAAAGCTTACTTGGTCAGTGACCCTGTCACATGTTATGAGGAATCCTTTGACATACTCCTCTGGTGGCGTGACCACAAGCTAACCTATCCAATCATATCTATTATGGCTTGAGATATCATGTCTGTCCCTGTATCTACTGTCTCTTTCGAGTTTTGTTTCAGCTGTACATCCAGGATACTCGAAGACCGGCAGCGGCGCTTGTTGCCTGAGCATGTGGAGATGCTCACCTGCATCAAGGACTGGGAGCAAGGTGCAAGAAGGGAACAACATACACCTGAGGACCTAGACCTGGAGGAGGCATTCAAGAACCTCTTCCTCAATGAACAAGGTGAAGGCAGCGACACCGGCAGCGACAGCGGCGGTACTGCTGGTGGTGGATAGAAGAAGAAGAAGAGAAGAGGAGAGGTAGTCACTCACTCAACTGAAACTTCCATATTGCTTCTTTACATTCAAGTTCACTAACATTGCTTGCTTCTGTACAATTTTGCAGGTACTTTTGGTGTGACAGAGTGAGACAGTGAGTCACTATGAATGTTGCCACTGATGTTGGCAGTTGGCTATTGTAATAGGATAGAACTTTTGCTGCTGTGAACTCACTAAGTCACATTGTCACAACGACTTTGCCACTGATGTTGGCTATTGTAATAGGATAGAAGAACTAAGACTTTGACACTTTAGAGCTGGTTGTACTCTTTTTTCTTTTTTAGGGTTTCTCACAAGGGTGAGTTTTACCTAGAAAGGTTTTTAATGAGGCAGCATTGCACAAAACAGCTCATATTCATATAATGATATAATCTTGTCTTTTGTCCCTTGTCCTTGTGTTCTGAGTTGTGAGTTTGAGACTTGTGTCTTGTGAGTTTGAATTGTGATCGTGAAATGTGAATCCTGTGGTTTAGAATTCTGAGAATATGAGTTTTGAATCTGATGTGAATCTGACGTGAATCTTGTGGTTTTGAATCTCTGAGTTATGAATCTGATGGTAAAATCATGTTGAAAATGATCAAGTCCTTAAAGACTTAGTTATTTTTGCAGCCGGGCTATGGCCCGGCACGGCCCGGTGAAAATGGTCGTGCCCAACGGGCGGCACGGCACGGCCAAACGGCCCACGGGCCGTGCCTTGGGCCGGAGGCCAGGCACGAGCACGCCATAGGCACGGCACGGCCGGCACGGTGGCCCGGTGAGACACGACGAGGCGTTGGGCTGGCACAGCCCGATGGCCATCTATACCCCCGCACGCCGCAGCCCACTAGCCCAGTGAACAACCATGGCAGAGCGAGATTCAGAGCACAGCGTCCACGCCATCCTGCTCCCGTACCCGAGCCAAGGCCACATCAACCCGATCCTCCAGTTCGGCAAGCGCCTCGCCGCGCACCGCGGCGTCTGGTGCACTCTGGCCGTGACCCGGTTCGTGCTCGGCCAGAGCGGCCAGCCGCCCCCGGGAGGCGCCGTCCACATCACCGCCATCTCCGACGGCTGCGACCGCGGCGGCTTCAGCGAGGCCGGCGGGATCGAGGTGTACACGGCCCGGCTGGAGTCGGTTAGGTCGGAAACCGTGGGCGAGATCCTCCAGTCCGAGGCCGCGCAGGGGCGGCCGGTGTGCGCGCTGGTGTACGACGCGTTCCTGCCGTGGGCGCAGCGGGTGGGGCGGCGCCGCGTGCGCGGCGTTCTTCACGCAGTCGTGAGCGGTGGACGTGGCGTACGGGCACGCCTGGGCCGGGCGGGTGGAGCCGCCGCTCGACCTGCCCGGGCTCCCTGCCGGGCTCAGGCCAGGCGACCTGCCGACGTTCTTGACCGATACAGACGATCGCGGGTACCTGGACCTGCTGGTGAACCAGTTCGGCGGCATGGACACGGCAGACCATGTCTTGGTCAACTCGTTTATAGGAAAGTTGTAGAGGAAAAAGTTCTGCAACTTTATGGTTTATGATGACTTTTTTATTGAAAGTTGTCTCGATACCGAAAAAAAATGATATAATGTTCAGATCTATATTTGTGAATCTAAACATTATGGACCTGTTTGGTTACAAGCCAATCTTTGCCAAATCAAAATAAGGGCAACTTCAAAAGAATTGGCACCCAATTGGTGTGGTGCCAACATTTTGGCAATACCCTCCAAATTTTTAGCAACACAACATTGTTTCTCTCTTGTTGGTAGCAAATAAAATACCAACCTTCATTCTCTTACCAAAATATTGGCTTGCCCTAATACGGTGTACCCATATTTTGGCTTGCCCAAAAATTAGCTTGGCAAAATTTGGCTTCCAACCAAGCAGGTCCTATATCCATTATTTTGGTATCGAGATGGATTCAAACGAAAATGTTGTGAACTGTAAGGTCGTAGATTTCATTGTTCAAATATACAATTCTTATATAAATTGGATTGGACACAACTAAAATATAACATAGGTTTATCAATCAAAAGGAAAACTTTAACTAACATGCGTTTAGATCCTTAATAACGGAAAGATAAATCATAAATAAATAAATCGTCGTACAAATAAAAATTGTTTTTTTTCAAGAAAAAAATAGTTGAATTCAGCTAACTCAGTGAATTTTTGGTGTGGCGTGGAGTGTCAATGCTTGAAGGATCCGTAGGTCTGCAGTATGGTTGAGATGAAGGTGATGAAGGCGACGAACTCGGCGACGACGGCCCATGGCACGGTGAAGTAGTTGCGCTTCACGTCCGCCCACATCATGAAGAGCGGGTGCTGGCTCCGCTCCCGCAGCTTGTGCCGCGTCTCGCCCAGGTAGCTCTTCTCCAGCTCCGCCGCCGCCTCGCTCGCCGCGCCCACGCGCTTGAAGAACCGCGCCACGTCCTCCTTGCTCTCGCTCCCGGACGACGCCACCACCTCCGCCGCCACCAGCACCCCCGCGTCCTCCGGCGACTGCACCAGCTTCGCCATGAGCCACACGTACGCCGACACGTCCCCGGCGCGCTGGTCCGCGGACTGCTCGAACGCCATCAGGTTCAGCAGCAGCGGCGCCGTCCGGAACTCGATCCGCAGCTGCGGCAGGCGCAGCCGGTCCTCGTGCGCCAGCTTCACGGCCAGCGGCACTGGGCCAAGCACCGACGCGATGCCCGCGGGCGCCTTGCCCGTGCTGCCGCCGCGCGCCTTGTTGAACCGCACCCACATCCGCTTCAGGTCGCTCGCCGACGGCAGGTCCTCCCGCCCGTAGCTCGCGCGCCACCGGCTCTCCTCGGGTAGGATCGGGTACAGCAGCGGCACCAGGAGCAGCAGCGGGAGGCGCCGCAGCAGCCGCGCCGCCTCTTGCATCATCTCCACCGGCGCCGCGTCCTGGATCCGCGGCGGCGGCTCCCACCCGGTGCGCGCCGCGGTGACCATCGCGTGGAGCAGGTGCAGGATGTGGCAGACGTCGTTCGCGGCCGGCAGCCCCTCGCTCATGTCGCGGCCCTTCTCGCCGGCGAGGTAGTACAGCACCAGCTTCATGACCAGGTCCGCCGGCTGGTACAGCGTGCTGTCGAACCCCGGCAGCCTGGTGCTCTTGATGAGGTCGACGAGGACGAAGAACGGGATCTGGTTCTCGGCCAGGACGAGGTCGACGGACAGCTGCACGGGCCCGAACGGCGTGGCGTGCAGCGACGCCTCCTCTACTCCCGTGGAGACGTTGACGAGGTGCTCGATGATGAAGCAGCCGTCGAGCACCAGCATCTGGATCAAGTCCTCGGCGCTCATGTCGACGTCCTCGGCGGCGTACATGGCGCGGGCCTCCCGCTCGCGCCCGGCGACGAGGCGGACGTAGCCCTCGATGACGGCGAGGTGGCGTGCGGGGTCCGGGTGGCCGCGGGAGATGAGGCTGTGGAGATAGGCCATCTTGAGCCGGTAGCCGGCGCGAAGCCGGCGGTCCGCGGCGTGGAGCGGGCCGATGGCGACGAGCCCCGGCGTGTAGGCGTCCCGGTTGTGCTCGCGGACGTGGTCGGGGACGCGGGACACGCGGAGGGTGTTCGTCATGATCCGGTGCTGCTCCGTAGCCGCCGCGTCCTCCTGCTGCTGCGCCAGGCGGCGCGCCAGCCACTCCACGTGCACCGTGATGTCGTCGCCCGCCATGGCCGCTGGCCAGGAGCTCGTCTGGTTGGCTAGCTAGCTAGCGATCCACGGCCGCGGCACTGTAGGAGATCGACATGCGTGCGCGCGGACATGTATTATATAGCTCGTATTCGAGTGGCGAATCAAGCTAACAACATGGATATAGAATCATGAGTTCTTAACTGAGATTGGTTAGAGAGAGACGATGATGACATGAACACGCAAGAATTTCTGGAGTATACGATCTCTGGAGTGATGGAGCAAACTGGTAGCTAGATTCGTAGCTTTCGTTGGTGACAAAGATGGCATACATGGAGAGACCACATAGGATGAAAAAGTGAGTGCTACTGTCAGGCTGTTGTGAGCTGCTTCTAGCAGAGGATAATTCTTTGCTTTGCTTGTGGGATGCAGAACAGCAGGATATGCGTAAGCTTGTCGTTTTGAGTGTATTCTAGTACTATTCTTCTCCCAAATCATATTTTTTTTGTGTGAAAAATAAATATGATCAAATTCCGGAGGCATTCCTGGTTGCAAAGCAACCATGAGCTTTTCTTCTGCAAATAACTGGAACATGTTGGAATTGGAACTCATTTTGTTCAACCCAGTAACTGATCATGTTGGTGACAACATTGTAAACTTTGTTTTAAGTGCTGTGCTTTATTTTGAATTTTGGTCGTATACTGAACAAAAGTAAGCATGTACAAATGGCAGGCGCAAAGTTTTCTTTCAGCATGACAATCAACAAGAAGTGCACACTGAAAGTCTGAAACTATTTTACCTGGCAGCTACAGTGTTCAAAACTAGCAAAAGGTAGTTCGTGCAAACAGGGGTAGCTAGCTTTTTTTTTTCTTATTGTAACAAGTGTTTTTTCTACTTGATTAATTGTCCTCTCGCGCGCATGCTCTGTTATTACATCCATCGAAGCAATCTGTATATAGCTACAACCAACTAATTTATTGGATTAAAAAAATATCACTATAATTCTCTCATCTTTTTTTTTTTTGTTACCTAGGCTTCATTTGGAACAGGAGTTTTTCCCTTTTTTTTTTCCTTACACAGGCTTTATTTGGAACACGTGAGTTTTTCCCTATTCCTTAGTTTTTTATGTGAAATTGAACCGATTCATGTAAATTCTTTTACGATCCTCGTGAAGTTCTTGCATTCTAAACAGGCTCTCATAGCCTTTGGTTTTCTTTCCGTGACCTCCAATATTCCTTAGTTAAACCGTTGTCCAAGATTTTGACAATTATTTAGTTTCCTAGTCCTCTTATTTATTTAAATCTTGGATATTCTATTACATACATGTATCACATTTCCCCCCCTAAAATATCGCCATATTCACCATAATGTTGTTCAGGCCCGTTGTGGCCATTACTACCTTAAGTAGCCATTGGTCGGTCCTATCCTCATGCCAACATCCTTCGGTGCCACAAGCCTTCCAAAAAAACAGTAGAAGGATCACTGGCGCTAGTGAGCTGCTGATCTCGGGCCTAATACCTATGCCATTCTACTGCATCGCTGACTGACATGTTGTGATCATGTTTGCTTCCACTTGTGACTAGCTTGTCACAAAGGAAAAAAAAGTTGAACACTATCCATTGCGTTGCTCGTGAGCTTGCCACACATGCGCATCGAGGATTTGAATGTGAGATATCAAAGGTCGATATGTTTTTCATGATTTTAACCCCGGGCACCAAAACATGCGTCCCTTCACTAGGTCATCACCATAAAAGTCATCGGATTTGAGCCATGATTGTTGGAATCGATAGGTTCCATTTGGATGTTCCCCTTTTATCGATGTCGACAGTGACGCTAAAACTTTTCGATGAGGAACACGGGGAAAGAACTACTCGTCAAGCTTAGGGCTATGATGAAAGAACATGCCGAGATGGTGAAAGGATTGGTTGATGGCTAGAGTGGGGGGGGGGGGGGGGTTGAATGGCCCTAATAAGCACCACTCAAGCCTAGTCTAACAAGAGTGCCCCTACACAATTCTAGGAGCAAAGCTTACCAACTAGCACGACAAACAAGAAGCTCCTACATAATTCTAGTGGGCAAAGTAAACAACAAGTTAAACACTAGAACAAGCAAACTACTCAAATTAAGCTACTCGGATAGTCGAGCTATACACAAGCACAAGAACAGCAATTGTAAAGAGCAAGTGTAGAAATGTGCACACCAAGGGAGACAAAGAGATACGATGATTTTTCTCTCGAGGTTTGGTTGCTTGCCGGCGACCTACTCCCGTTGTAGCGAGTCCGAGGATTGTCGCTCCTCTACAAGCTCAACAAGCTCTCAAACTTGGCTCTGACATGAGTGCTTACCTATGAGCCGATTGATCAGCTTCATACTCCAACAACCATGAATCCAATAGAGTTGCTCTTCACAATCTCCTGCAGAAATGAGCACAAGAGCCCCTCAAAATCCTCCACCGGAGCCCCCCCACAATCACCAAGAAGTGCTCAATGGTGCTCGCTGCTCCAGGATCCTTTTTTATTTTTTGTTATTTCCTTGATGTGTATTTTACATACCACAGTAATTTGCTATAGAGAATTTCTATTAATTAAAGGTAGGTGTTAAGGTAGCGGCAACCACCAATAGTAACAAGAAATACGTAGCAACAACGATTCCCTTAGTGCCACTAGACACATACTCTCAATGCAAATTCACTAGATCGCCCCAATCTCAACAAAACACAATCTCAAGTGTGCTTATTGAGTGGAGTGTGTTATTGAGATCTAATGTGTGTGGATACCAATAGGAAGTGCTAAGAGGGCCAAATAACCTGGCCACACTAACCATCAGAGAGAGCCAATGACTAGTTTTAAACAGAAAAGTAGCCTTTAACGTGCCCTTTACTTTGGTGCTCTATCACAACCATCACTGGATTAATACGATGCCAAACAACCATTCTCGAGAAAACGTTTAGCGAATAATCACTTTACTCTAGTGACCCTCCGGTGCCCTACTATCAGACTTCTATGGTGCAATACAGAGAGCTACCAGACCACCGAAAAACTCGAAAGACCCTCATCGGAGGATGCCAGCATTACTGCAAGGCGAGTATTAGATAAATACAAATCCAACATTTTAGATGTAGAGACATAAGGTCAGGAGCAAACCTCTGTTGGAAGTTTGCATATGTTGATGCAAATACCAATGTATTTTCTCTCTTCCGGATACCTGCATTTCTCAACAAACACCCTGAAGTTTCATCACCAAGGTAAAAAGCATGGTTTCAAAGTCTGAAGTCTTAACAAACAAATAAAGTCGAGCATGAGTTGAAAGTTGGTACAAAACAATACCCCACTTGACCAAGATTTTACATTTGGGCCCTACTTAACCAAGAGTTTCCAATAGTGACTGAATTAATTGAGCATGGGTCCATCGACCATTGGCATGAAAGTGCTGTCGCTCTAGCTTCTCAAGAAAATGCAGCAAGACCAAAGAGACCAAGTTAAGAAGCATACTACATGGAAATGTTGTACTTTTGACTACAAGTAGATGTTACAATTGATATTCAGCGCCACTAAGGACAGTCCTAATGCTAAAAACTACCCACTAGTTTCTATGACTGCCACATCAGCAAGACACCACCCACAGAAATTACCCTCCCAATGCAGACCCTTTGTGTGAGCCTCTAGTTATTTATTTCCATACAGCTGTCCCATATCCATTGGTTCTCTCCCAGGCTTCCCTTTCTTTCTCCTATTCTCTTCTCCTTTGTGACAGTGTATGTAAGGCGCGGCTAGACGACACGTAATGTGCGATACGCCTATACTTGAACTAATGCCATCTCACCTAATTGGTATGGGGAAGATGCCGCAACCATTTTTCTAGTGTCACTAGAGACATCACCACTATCCCTTTGAATATACGACCATGCATCAATTTACAATAGGTGAGATATCTATACATATACTTTACTATTTTTTATGTTGCATCCTAATTATTTTATGTTGACCTTTGTTCATCTTGTTAAGTTTACCATGCAAATATATTTTGTTTTAGTTACTCTTACTTTTGATTTAATACGGTTGTTCATCCTGCTAGGAATAGATTATATGCGCCTTCATAATTTCCTTTCTTTCTTCAATTCACATGGTCAATCTATGGCTTCAATATAATTCTCCACATCATTGCTACTGATTGACATGCTAATATATTCTAATGTGCTGCATCTTGAAAGTATGGCTAAAGTAAATGATGCATCTTATGTGACTCAATCTTCCCTCTTATCGATTTGTGCTTCTTTGATCTTTGGCACATATCATCACCATTTTCCTCTATCTTTTCTTCTCTTGTTTTTTTGCTTCTCTTCCTTGCGTCTTCTGCTTTTTTATTTGGTATGTAGCCAGCATATGCATGTAGATCAAGTTGATATCCTCTTTGTATTCATTTTTTCCTAGTTTTCCCTTATGTTTTTTATCTTGTGCTTACATATACTCGTCAATTTTTCTATTTTGCCTTACTTGGGCTTTCTTTTCTACCATCAAGTTTGCTTCCTCTTTCTAATTATTTCTTTATTTGCTACAATCATCAAAATGTTGCACATGGGCTCAGTTGGGCCATCTTATTAGTTTTCCCCTTTTTGTTTATTGGGCTATTTGCTACAATCATCAAAATATTGCACATGGGCTCAGTTGGGCCATCTTATTAGTTTCCCCCTTTTTGTTTATTGGGCTATTTGCTACAATCATCAAAATGTTGCACATGGGCTCAGTTGGGCCATCTTATTAGTTTCCCCCTTTTTGTTTATTGGGCTTTGGTTAAGTCTGGCCCAAGTTGGTTTTTCCCTAGCTATCCATTCCTGGATGCCACATGGTTGGCCAATATGTTGATTCTCTCAATTGATCTGTATAGTTGGAAGATTCGATTTCCGTACCTTCTCTCGCTTGGTCTATTTGGCTTCCTTGCCTATTTAGTGCCATACTTGAGTCTCGTTCATTCCGTCCTCTCGCACGCAGCTCCTTCTCTTGTGATTTTCTCTCCTCCTCCCCTCTCCCCCTCTCTCTCCTTTTAGGTCTCCAGATTAGATCTAGTTTTCTTTTCTCTATCATGTTTATTGATTATGGGGTCAGATTTCAGATGATGCATTCTTTATGCCTTGTATGGTTTCTTTGTTCTTGATTTTTCTGTATTTTCTAGTCTTATCGTTTCTTTGTTCTAAGATTTCTCCCTTTTACTTAATGGTAGAACGAATGTTTTTTCTTCTTCTATTCTTCACCTTCTTCTATAGGTTTCTTGAAAACTTTCTTTGTTTGCATTTTTTAGTTTTAGGGTTTCTTACTTCCCAGTTCTTGTGCTTCTTCATTTTGGCTCGTTAGTTTCATCTCTATCATTATTCTTTTCTTTACTCCTTTATTCTATTTATTTCTTATTTGTGTAGAGTAGATTTAGGGTTTCTTTCTCTTAATTCTTTACTATGTTTCCATTCCCCTATTTTTAATTTTATTTTAGTTTTTTCGATTCAGTTCTGACTTTCTTGTTAAAAGATACAATATATGTTTCTTTGAATCATACTTTTGCAATAATCTATTCATTCTAGCACTATAGTTACTTTTTCCTTAGTTCTTTTGTATGAACTAATAATGAATCATTACTTATTTTAATTTACATACTTCTTTTTTGCAGATCTTATCCATCTGTGTGGTTGCCTACTTACAGAGGAAATTCTAGAGGTACGTTTTCTTATTTCTTCTGCAACTTACTCCCATTACTAGTAATCTTTACTTCTTATATGCGCATATAACCTGTGTATGTTGTTTGTGTAAGTAACTCCTTAGTTCTTTCTCTAGTTTTACTGTAAATTTATTCTCTCTTTTTTTCATTTCTTGGGTGTCTATATTATTATTATTTTTGTGTACTTTAATTGCTCTAGATATATGATTAACCATATTTGTTGTGGAAATTTCATTGCATTTAGGTTAGTAATATAATAAAAATATCTTAGGTAAAGACAACTATAGAATTGTAATAAGAATAGAAATGTGAACACTTGAAACTAAAATTATAGCATACATTAAGTGCTATTTTTAGCATCCATTGATTTACATATATTTTTCTATTGTTTTCCTTTCTTGTTTGAGTATAATCTATAGCATACATTTTTGCAAGTTATTTAAACCTATATTATCGAGCAAAGAATGCTTTTTTTATGTATGTAGAGTTCTCTCTAACCACCAAACTTATAATTAACATATACTTGTCATGTTCAAATTAGCTACTGATACCACTATAGTCCATATTTGTAACTTCTTAGTTTTTCCTTTGATGTTTTCTTGTATAGCCATAGTGATACCTTTATTTATGTTGTTTTATATGTGTTGTTTGAGTGTAATTTGTATGATACAGTGTTGTAAAAAGGATGTTCATACATATTTTGCGAAGTAGGATTTATAGAAGGTTATCTTTGTTTCTTTTATGAAGCCTTTTATTTGCTTCCTTCGATTTTTCTCCTATTTCTAATCTCCTAACGAAATTATTACATAAGGTTGTCACTGTCCCTCAACCTATTTGCTCCTGATTATATGATTATTTGGATTCCATAGAAAATCATCTAGTTAATTTGTTGGGTGCATATGTATGTCTTTTCCTCTATTTGTTTAGAGGGTTGTAACTGAACCACATCCAATTTGACTATCATTATATGTTAATTTGGATTCCATAGAAAATTTTTTGCTCAATTTTTTTTGCTATATATGTAGCTTTTTTCTTCTATTAGTATGGAGGGACCCCCTGGGAAGTTAGATTTGACTATAGGGCCATTTGACTTCTACCTATATAAATATGTTATTTGTTCCATATTTATGTAAGGTTGTCACTGACTCATAACCAATTTAATGAGGTAGGATTTAGTGTTGTTTGGTTATGTCCCTTATCTAGATAGAAATATGGCTTGTGTATTTGGTTTAGAGCACTCTATAGTATTCTCTGGCCTATTTACTCCTAGTTTGATCTTACTTTATTGATCTTGTTTGAGTGTAAGTTGTAGAATACATTAATTTATACGCTTTGTACATACATTCTTTGTCAAGTATGAACTTCTTTTCTTCTATTTGTTCTTTTTTATATAAATTTATCATTTTGTATGTCTAGGTTTAGCATACATAACCATTTTTTTTACTTTCTTGTAGAGTGGTGTCTTGTGTTTGTTGCACTCTCTAGTTGCAAGGTATGTGTCTTTGCTTTACCTTATCATCATTTACTCGTAATGCTTATTGTTCTATGCCATATTTCTATTTGGTTGATCATCATTGATTTACATTAAGTATAATTTGACCATACCATGGCTTGTTACCTAGCTAATGTACTTCAACTTTCTTTGTTCTTTTTCTCTATGTTAGGAAGATGATTAACATTATGAATAGCATGCTGACGGTTGTGTGCCTATGCCTCCTTCAACGCTAAATTACTTTAGTATCCAAGATACGGTCCTTGCAATAGACTTTGTATGTCCCTATGGAGAGTGTTGCTGATTTCCAGCCATTTGGTAATGTCCACATTGCTAGTGAGATATGTGGTTCTAGTGACTTCAAGGTCGCGGGAACTCCATCTCGACGTCTTCTGATCTACTATATCAAGTTCGTCATGATCAAAAGTTGGATGGAAAGTGCAAGGAGCATGGGCACACTACTGTTGCATTTAGGTTTGTCAAGGAGGTCTGCAACACAAAGGCAGGGACTTGATATTATGTATGATTTTGTTGACAAGCTTTATGTGTTTGAGTATATAGCTTCAAATGTTACGTCCTCTAAAGGTTCATCTAGGAAGAAACAGAAGATTGTGGACTAGATGGATCCAAAGGAAATATGTGATTGATAAATATGTTTAGTTTGGTAGTTTCTTATTTTAGGTGTCGTTATCTCCTATTTAATCTTACTAATACTTATGGCTATTGCTTTGTGGGCATGGTCTAAAATTTGGTCTTGTTTTATGGTTTCTTTGATTCATCGTATCAACTTGAACCCTGGTATCTGTATCTAAATATACATGAGTTCTGCCTCATGTGTGGTTGCCTCAATTGTTTCTTCTCATTTTGTTTCATTCTTTGGTTAATACATGTCTCCTAATCTATTTTTATTTCTAGATTCAAAAGTTAATTCTATTGTTATGCTTCTTCTTCTTTGTTTCTTTACATCTCATAGTCATATTTATTTCTTGCAGTCTGTTGTATTGTCTTTGCTGCTACTTCTCAGTTGCAGCTAGCCCTCTTCAAGGTATCTTTTCTTTAACTTTTTACTTGTCCCTTTCAATTTACTTGTTAGTTTCAGTTTGTTCTTTAACTTTGTTATTTTGTTTCCATCCCTTCTAGTTGTATTATTTTTCTTAGGCTATATATTTAATTCTAGCCTAATGTAGCTCAACTATTGTTTTGTAAGGAACATGGATAAGCTTATGGATAAGTATTCTGATGGGACTATTTATATGTCGTCTTCCATGCTTCAATACTTTGGCATCGACAGTTATGGTCCTTGTGATAGGCTCTTATATGCCCCTACTCAGGGTGGTGTCAAGGCTCAGCATATGATTAAGGTTGTGATTGCTACAAGTCAAATTATTGGTTGTCATGACTTTAAGGTTGGAACCACTAATGATGGATATTTCTTAGTTTGTTGTGCTCAACCATACCATGCTAAATTGCTTGATGGCAAGTGCAAGGAACATGACATCACTACAGTTTGTTTTAGGCATCCGAAGTTGGTTTTGAAACCTGATTTTTGCTTTGATTCAATGCACGAATTAGTTGATTCATCTGCTTGTGCTAATTACATGCGCAAGTTTGATGTTTAGGTGGTCATTCAATATCTAGTTTCTTTACATTGCTAGACTCTTATGGTACATGGATCTAAACTGTCTTGGAGTTATCTGGTCCATGTTCTAGTTAAATGCTTGTTTATTTCTCTAATGTACTGGATCTTGTTTTATAATTTAATAGATCTGTGTTATTTTTTATACTACTATTTTTATTTTCTAGTTTTGCAAAATTTCCTCTTATATTTCAAATCTATTTCATTGTTTAAATTAATGAATGTCATCCATCCATTTGAGATTTATTTTCAAATGGATATTCTGTGACCACTGAACTTGTATCCAGATCACTGTGACGTTTCATTGGATGTTGATCTAATGGTACAGGCTGTGAGTTTGCAAATGTTGATCCAATCGAAAACGTGTATGTGTCTGCAATATAGAATTGGTATTACCAAAATTACTTCATATTGTTGCATGAAAACTGACAAAGGCAAGGCACGTTTGAGTACCACACCATGCCCAACGCGCAATAATCAAAGCAAGGGTACCTACCTTACTTGATTGTGTCATCTTATCTATGATGTGCAGTCTTTTACAATGAGCATATCAAACTTGGGGGCAACTGAGAACATCTGGGCTACTATTTCTTCCGAGCTCTCTGCGCCGTCTCGCATTTGTGCAGATGTCCAAGCACGGTTCCTTGAGGGCTTTGTCAGTATCAGGAGGTGGAGGTGGCACCCCGAAGTTGAACTGCAATAAACAACAGCGTAGACTTTGTTGTTAAGTGTTGTGCTTTATTTTGAATTTTGGTCATATACTACACGAAAACATGTACAAATGTCAGGTGCAAAGTTCTTTTAGCATTAACAATCGACAACAAAATGTAGTGCACAAAGTCTGAAACTATATTTACCTGGCAGCTATAGTCTTCAAAATTTGGCTCCATGTACAAATCTACGCCCATGTGATCTTTGAAGAAAGTCTGAAAATGGAAAGTGTAGTTTATTCAAGGACTGGGGAGGAGTGTTAGATAAATACAAATCCAGCATTCATGTATAGACATGAGCAAACCTGAGTTGGTAGTTTGCATGTGTTGATGCAAATACCAAGGCATTTGCTCTCTTCCAGATACTTGCATTTCTCAACGAACACCTAGAAGTTTCATCATCAAGTCAAGGTAAAAAAAGTGGTTTCAAAGTCCAGAGTCATAGTGAATAAAACAGACAAGGAGTAGTTGAAAGTTGGAACAAATCGATACCCCACTTGACCAAGATTTTCCATCAGGCAGAGTGACTGAATTAACTGAGCATGGGCCCATCAACCATTGGCATGAAAGTGCTGTCGCTCTAGCTTCTCAAGAGAATGCAGCAACACCAAAGGGACCAAGTTAAGAAGAAATGAAGATTGTATTATACATGGAAATGCTGTCTGTACTTTTTATCTAGAAGTAGACTCACCAAGCATCATGGCAGCTAGTTGACCATTAGCAATTGGCGATAAAAGACCTTTGTAAAGAACAAGCAAGAGAGGCGGAAACAATGACTGTAGTACTCGGACCTGGCGGTTGTAAAAAAGAGACACAGAAAACTAAGGTTGATTCAGGTACTAAAGTTTCCATGACAGACAGATGTGCAGAGACTAGGAAGGAACAAGATCAGTGACATACAGCAGCTTGCTCAGTCTCCAAAGCACTCTTTCCCTTAACCATGAGACGGTTTGCTACCTCCATTAGCCCAGCATACCCTGGCTTTTCGGAATCCCATCCAACCTCCTACAGCTTTTCAGAGAATCAACAGAATGTAATTGCATGTCTTTCTTTTATGCAAAACTGTGATATTACATATTGACCTAAAACTTAACAGATACTCGTGAACAGGGGATTGGCTTTCTAAGGGCCTGTTTGGATGGATCAGGACTAACAACTAGCCCAATTAGCTCATATATGTGAACTCATGGACTAACAACTAGTCCATGACTAGTGGACTAGCAATTAGTTTGCCTGTTTGGATTTTTTGGGACTAAAAATTAGTCAACTGTTGTTAGTCCTATGGATCCAAACAGAGCCTAAGTACTTGTACCTTATCCGAAGGCTAAAGATGCAAGCGGGCTAATCCGCGAACCCGCATTAATCCATACCGAAGCCATATGAAATTTTCTTTCATAGCCACATCTAGGTAATTTTTCAGGTTGTATGCAAGTGTGTATATTTTTCATTCATATATGACAGTGATTATTCTATATGTCTCTGGAGTGGCAGTCTGTCTGAAAACTATGATATCATTGAATCTGGCCATTTGATATAGAAATACAAAGTTCCAAGGTAGACCAAAGTAGTCCAATAAACTAAACTAATAATTGTCACGAGTTTAGTTATGCGCCTGGCGTCAATTTCTCAGGATTTGTCGGACTGTTGATCAAAATTACCCAGCACAAGCTGCTCCAAAGCAGAGCAGAACCTGGTGATGAATTACTAATGTTCAGATTCAGAAGATTCAATTATGACATCATTTAGTATCTACTATGGCAGAATTCTAATAAACCAATTTTGTTTTTTGTTCTCCCTTGTACTAAAAGAAAAGAATCTAATTAGATTCTTCAGAAAAAAGAGAAGCTAGTGACAGGGTTTAGCATCATCTAACTGGAGGAGGGAGGGAATGAATCGGTGGATGGAGTGGAGCTCACCTCCACCATCTTGCTCCGGAAGAAGGCGAGGAGGAGGTCGTCTGCGAAGGAGGGCCGGTACTTGCCGCCCTTCCCCGGCGGCGCCGCCGCCGCTGCATCGACCTGCATCCAAATCAAGTCACTCTAACAACCACCAGTGCCGGCACTGCCGCACACGGCACGGTTGGTATGGAATTAATTACCTGTGGCGAGGAGCAGCGGAACCGGCGGCTAGGCCGGCGACCGAGCTGGGGAGACGAGGGCGGGCACGAGGAGCAGGAGACGGCGCAAGAAGGCGGGCCGCCAGAGGTGAGGGGAAGGCCGCGGGTCGCGAGCTGCGTCGCCATGGACACAGAAACGGACAACCGCTGCCTACCAGTGGTTGCCGTGGTGGCGAACACAGCATCGGAGGATACTTAGGATAGCCGGCCCGCATGGACCCACAACTTCGATCTAAAGACAAGAAAGCGTAAAGGCAAGACGCGCGCGCACGGTGGCCACGTTAGTAAAAAAATTTTACATCATTGGATGAAAATCGGACGCTGGCCAATTGCCTCTCTGCATATGTACGGGGCTTCAGTTTGGTTGTCGACCTCTCATTGGTTCGGTGAAAAATATCTCCTCGCCCTCTCTTGCCAGTTCGCACTCGGCTCTCCCCATTCCAGCTCTACTCTCTCCTCCCTCTCTCTCCCGATGCGGCGGTACAGCCGCGCACGCCCGCCGGTGCGGGCGCGGGGTGAGGGCGCCCACGGTGTTGCGCCGCGGGTGCCGGCGAACCGGGCGACTGCAGCCCCCGGCACCACAGCGCCCCCGCGCGGGTGGGCCCCGGCGATGGGTGCGAGCGCGGCGCTGGGCGCGGGCGCGAGCGAGCAGCCCGGCCGACGCCGCCACCGGCCCGGCTGGCCACGGGAGGCCGGGGAGCGCGCGGGCGGGCGCGGGCATGGGAATCGCGCGGCCTGGCCGCGGCTGGCCGCCCGGCCACCGCGGGCGCGGGCCCCATCTGCCAGCCGCCGCCCAGTCGCTGCGCAGTTTAAGGTGCGCTCTCTCTTTCTCTCTTTCTCTTGCTCCCCCTAGGCTTGCCTACTCAGTCTTCCTTGCTGGCGGAGGCCCACACCGGCGGATCTGGCGGATCCGGTGCCTCCATAGCCGGATCCTTCCCTCCTCCCATTGGATCTGTGCAGAGCACCGGCCAGGAAGACGGCGGAGGCTGAGGACGGTGGTGGCATGGGGGAGGACTGGGGACCAGTGACGGCGCTGGCCACTACCTCCTGCGCATCTGCTCCTCGTGCTGACCCTGTGGTCACTCCGGATGACTGGTGCATGCATCGGCTTTGTTCTTCTCCTACTCTCCTCCCCATGGCATCTGTAGCTGTTGCTTCCCCCATGTGCCCTTCCGTGCCTCCCCGAGACGTGTTCTTGGCGCAGCTTTTGGCTGTAGCGTGGCCGCCGAAAGGTGAGGTGTGTGCTGTGCGTTAGTTCATGGTGTTTGGATATAACAGGGTCTGTTCTTGTGATTTGCTTCCAGTGTGGCGTCTCCTCTTCATCTTCAAGTTGCGGTGCTTTTAGATTCCCTTCCATGTCTCTCAAATAGAAGCCGCTCCCATCATGTCCACCGTGTCCTCGCCTTATCCTGCTAGGCCTCCTCTTCCCAACTCCATTCTTCTTGTTTCCTCTAAGGTTTATTGGTTCCTACTGCTCTCTTCCATTTCCATGTCAATCAGGACCAAAAAAATGGTCGATTCTTATACATTGACTAACTGCGAGTGTGTGAATGCTTTGTTGTAGGTCAGCACAGTCATCAACGTGCTTTGGTGGTGAGCTCGTTTGTATTGTGTGAGGGGGTGGCAGGACTGGACTGACAGAGTTGGAAGTATGTGGAGCAGGTAGCTGGAACAAGGTATATAGTTTAGCAGTTGGAATTCCCCGATTCTTACTACTTTATAGTTACTATATTTATCTGCCAGAAAGCTGTAGAAGGAAGGGTGTTTGAAGCTTTAGTCTGGTGAGGTAGCAGTAAGAGTTCCCAATAAGCTTTAATATGCTTATTACAACTATAGGAACCAAAGATTAAAGCTTATAGGAATCAGATTTGAAGTCATATGATGGCAAAATAGTTGCAAATTTCAGCTATTCCTATATCTTTGAGTTTGATTCATGGAATTGCGGTATGTGTTACCCTGTGCCTTTGTGGAGATTGATTCAACTGTGTTTTGGCCTCCTGTCCTAATGGTAACATTATATTTTTCCTAAAAAAATGATGACCTCACCGATTTAAGGTTGCACATTGTTAGCTTTGGTGTTTGCTGCTTGGTTGTCAGCTCCCATAAACATGCAGGCCACTTATCTTTCGCTCTATTTAGATTAGATAGTGATCCCAAAGCTTAATTAAATATTTAGACTTGCTAGGAGTGTGCTGTAAGATGTTAATATCACATTTTTAGTAAATTCTCACTACCATGTACTCTGAACACATATCTTGTGTTCTTACAAATTGCTTAGTGATATTAAGGAAGAGCAAATTCTCTCATCTAAAAAGGATTTATTCACTGAAGTATACCATCTTCGAAAGGGTAAGCTCTCGCTGATGGACATGTACCTTTTCTCACAGGCTTGTTCCAAAAACTTGGGAAGATAATGCTAATATCATGTACCGCTATGTTTGTCTTATGTAGAAAACTAAAACTTTTATTTTTAAGGATCTCAGTCTATTATGTAAAAGCAGTGCACCACAAATCATAGGTCTGGTACCCTGCATGATTTCTATTTCTACAAAGGCACTTACTAATGTCAGATTACTCTACATACGCACTTACTAATGTCAGATTACTATAAGTATGGTATGTTCATGGTTTATTGATGCCTTAAGCATGTTCTTTTTGTTACTGCATTGCTAGATTGAAGTTTGAGAACATATTTGAGCATGTTCTTTTTGTTACTGCATTGCTAAATTGAAGGTTCACATTGGCATTAAAGTACAAAACGGCTATGGTCTTACTGAGACTTCTCCTGTTGTTGCTGCTAGACGACCATTCTGTAATGTAAGATGATAACTTTCACTCGATTTATAGAAAATACGTGTAATATTTCTATTTCTAAATAAATTTATTAAAAAACTAGATTCAAATATCTATCCAATTATACTAATTATGTATCATAAATATTAATATTTTTTTAATATATGTTTAGTCAAAGTTGTTTATCGGAAAGTGAAAACGACAGACATTTAAGGACGAAAGGAGTATATGCTAAGTGTCTTTCCTGGAAAACAAAACAAAATTAGAGCTCTGCCTACATAGTTAACTGTTGTCAACTAGCCGGATTTCACTATGCACGAATGAAAAACACCGTTCACTCTCACACAAATTCTCCAGATTCATCTAGATTCCTCTAAATTGTCAATGTGATTGCTCGAAAGTTCCATAGAACGACAGTGTCTATTAGCACCAGGGCAAGGAGGGATGGAAGCATCCGTACACGCATTAACGGAAGCACCTTCTGTCGCGATATATGTTCCTACCAAAACAATGACACTGTTCATGGCGGAGGCAGTTGCCATCTGCCGGTTCCTCAGGTCCGCGACACATGTGCTGGGTTACAGTGTCGTTGACGAGATATAGGCACATGAGTGTATGTGACGGGCTATTAACATGAACGCTTGGCTTGGCAGGAGCTATACAATTCTCTCAGACTACAGACGAGATATGCAAAACCGTCTGCAGCAGCTCCGGTGAACAGGTGCGTCATAGTTTGAGTTTCTATCCCATCTCACAGTCATCAGTTCTACAGGGTTTCCATTGCAGTTAGGCATTAGTGCAGCAGATGTGCTGCTAACTATGTTGTGCCCATGTATTTTCTGTCAAAATTTAGTCTGGATATATTGATGACGGCCAGCCGCTTAGTGTGTGTGCTCTTATTTCTAGATTAGCTTAGTTGACAGTTCGGTTTTGGTCCCCGTGGATGTGTGTTTCCTAATTGCTGGCTCATGACGGACCTAGAACCATACCTTTCTTGAGCAAGAATCAATATATGATGCTTTCCACCTTAGTGCGTGCACTCTTATTTCTAAATTAGCTTAGTTGCTGCTGTTATTCTTGCAGCTGAAGCAGAACTTTTCGAGGCCTGGACCGCAGCTGAAGAAATCCTGGTAAAAGTTCCTGACCATAGCATTTGGATGGATTCCCTTGAATGAAATACGATGGAGCTTTATCGGGTCGATTTACACGTGAGCTCTGTTCTGATGATGTAAACAGGTTCTTCCCCGACGTGCTGCTGTGAGACTGGTGCTGGTGCTTTGTCATGTTTAATTGTCCGCTTAGTTATCAGATCGAACTCAAGGGTGCCTACTACTTTCCTTAGAAAATGTAACTGGTCATGTGGTCTTTTTGCGTGTATTCTGCTGTGCCGGCAAAACAACTGATGTTGTGTGGGACAAGTACGCTGTGCTACTTGACTTCTGTGTTTTACTGTGCCATTCAGAACTCGAAATAGTCTTTTACATTGCCTACTTGGTTTCTGAAATTTCGATGAATCGAGTTCGCTTTCTATTCCTGAATGGAGTTGGCCACGTTGTTGGTTCTATTTCCGTCTGATCAGATATTTAGATTTGGTCTCAACGCAGATTCTGAGTACTTATGCCACTATATGTATTTGCAGACAAGGTTATGGTTGTTAGTTATTGGCCTCTTAATTAGTGCATATACTTGGATGATCTAACCAGCGTGGATCCGGAGACATGGGTTTTGATTATTTTTATAGCCCCTCTTTTTTCATGCAAGACATATGTCCCCGTCTGTTCTTCGGACTACAGCTATGAGTTATGAAAGATACCTTATCTGTGTGTTTAAAAAACAAGAAAAAAATCAAGTCTGTGTATAACATGCGTTATTTCGTTTGCCAGGTAGAACTATGGCCATCGCTCGCGTGCATGGGCGCGCGCAAGTCACTAGTAAGTTATATACCGTGTACTCCTTCCGCTTTCTCCTCCCCCTTCTCCTCCCCGTCGCAGCGCCATGCGGCTGCTCTATTCTGGATGTCGTAAAAGTAAATCATGGATGTTGCACATATTGTTTATGTTGCAAGTGTTTCAGAGACACGTTGCAAAAGTTTGTTCAAAATATTTTATCTGTTAGATGTTGCATATGTTTCACACATATGTTGCAACAGTACGTATCAAATGTTTCATCTGTTCTAGTCTTCCGTTGCAGCAAGTGTTCTTATGTTGCAAGTTGTAAGTGTTCTATCTGATGTTGCATATGTTTTCACATATATGTTACAAGTGTATGTTCTAGATGTTTAATCTGTTTCAGACGTACGTTGCATTCAAGTGTTTCATGCTGCACGTGTTTCATGCTGTTAGGAGAGTTAGGAGGCATGGGGGAGTGACGGTGGCATGACACACGTGCCAAGGAATTGGGCGCGGCGAGCTGGTGGCCAGCGAACCCGATGCGCGGTGCGTTGGGGGCTGACGGTCGGGGGCACGATACGGCGGGGTGCGCCTACAGGGCGGGGCGAACAGATGGGGGCGAGTCGAATCAAGGCGGACAGGGCGGATTGCAAGTGAGTCGCACATAAACGCGCTCCATGCTGAAAAAACTTATCTACCGGATTTATAGTTGTCTTCTTTGCTCTGAAATATCGTTCGATTAATTAAAATAATAGAGTAACTTCGACACAACGTTTATTTGAGTCCTCAAACACAAATTTGAGAGTTAAGAGGGAAAAAACAAACTCCAATAGGATCTTGCTAGGGCGTCAAATTTGAGAGGCTTCTCAAATCACCCTCCCATCCCTCGTCCCGAGTGCACGCTTCATCTTCCATGCTATCCGTGTGGCTTCTCCCGCGCCGCCACTTCTCCGCCCGTGTGGCTTCTCCTACGCACACTCTCCTTCGGCGACCAACCCAGCATCCCCTCCCACCAACTTGGCAGATGCTCCCTCAAAGACTAGTAATTTTTCACCGGTTGATGAAGGAGTACTACCAGGCATACCAACTCGTTTTAATAAATCCACGCCCATGTGAACTAAAAACCTCCGCTATAGTTTGTTTCTGATTATTTGTTGCTAAATCTCATTCGTTGTCAGCAGCTTGAACAACCATTTGCTTACGAGTGCAATATTTTCTTCAACTCCAATTTGGCCGTGGGTAGAAACTTAAAAGGCATACAATTTGAATTGGAGGGAGTAAAACAAGCAGAACCCCCCCGCCCCCCAAAAAAACTTCGCACCAAACATATAGTGCGGCTGGCATGTTGGTCCATGCTCATGTGTCCATGGAACACGATACATATTTTGTGCTCCCCCAATGCAACTTGAAAGTTAAACTGATGACTCTATTGCGCAGTTTCATCAAAAGTGCTCATAAATCCACCCAAGAAGCCAGCACCATTACAGCTCCCACATAGGATTTCACGCTTTCCTCTGCAAGATAAAAAGTAACGACCAGTTGGGTAAATCAAGCTTCTGAATCTCAAACGAATCAGAGGATTTATTAAGTAAGAGGAGACCCATACGTCTAAATGGCCGATACTTATACTTAGACGGTCTAATGAACCACTCATAGTGACACAAGTACTTTTTGTTATACCTGCAAAGCCAGCATAAAGCTCCAGCTTTAAATCGACCTTCAAAATAGTCAACAGAATTCACCCCACTTCCCTCACATTTGGTGCATGCGATTGCACCTGCCAATTTACAGTGAAACTGTTACAACAAAAGGCACAGCAAAACTGGAAAGCTGCTATAAGGAGTGGATGCATAGCATGCATCAAGACGTCTTAATCCTCTGTAGAAGAATGATGCATTACAATTAACAAACAGTGCTTCTACAATCCAACGTTAGCATAGTTATATCTGAGCAACAGTAAGAACCTTCAGTCTGAGCCAGTGAACCACTTGCAGGGACCTGGATTTTTCTGAAGTACTTATTTTGGTAAATGTTGTACTTACAAGGTTACAAAATAAAATTGCTTCAAAGGATGATGAAACATCTAAAAGATTGTGCAAGCGGAATTTGTTGATTTTGTTATATTATGCCAGACGTTTTTTTTAACAGTTGAATTTCTCCTATACTTAGGGGTCCATGTCATGTACAGGAATGGTAGCGGGAGAAACTATGGTAACCTCATACATATAGTATCAGAAACATTAATCAGTCAAGATTCAGGAAAAGTATTTAAACTACAGTATTAAAGATTGCTCAGGTATAATTTGGTGATGAAATTCCATTCCATGCGTATGGAGATGAGTTTTATAGCATATTATTGGTAATGTATATTTCAAATGTATGGTGAAATAAGGGTTGCCATATTAAGGTATATCAGTGTTCAATTCATGCTTTGATACAGCAACAGTAACGAAACCCCCGATACTGCATTGACAAAACAGAATCCTAAGCCCAATCAGGAAAAGAAAGGGTCATCTGTGTAGTCTGTAACTGGTTTCTGATCCACTTCTACTTCCTTTACATATAATTATTCAAGTAAGGAGCCAAATGGCCTTGAGATGCTACATACTGTATCCCTACATGAACACAAAAACATTTAACTGAGATGGAAAAAAAAATTGTTCCTGTAAATTCAAACAAAAGCGTGCTCACCATTTCCTTCGCAGTCCTGGCAAAGAATGCTGTTCACTTTTTGAGGCTTTTTAGCAGACTGGTCATTTTCTGTGGCCTGTTTGAATGAAACCTTTCAAAGCTTTGAGGTGAAAAGGCAAATACAGATAAGGAACCTTTCAAAGCATATATTAGATCCATTTAGCTGAAGATATAGGGACCATAAATTTCCTGCATTGTTTCTATAATCTGGGCAATGAAGTCGTACAGGGAAAACTTAGAAACTATTGCACCATTGCACCAAGAAGGGATTATCTCCATCACCTATTAACTAAAACTAACGGTGATATGCAAGGCTGATCATCATTGGATTTCATGAGTCGCAGGGCTATATTATAACGTGAGTGCTCCTACAACTTTACAAGCTGTGGAAACATGCACATTGTTGGATTGTGTGCACACCTCCAAAGCCACCAGAATGCAGAACAAAGATTAATTTAATCGTATTACTGTATTCTTAGCAAGGTCTGGACGCCCCATTGAACAACATATGCTTTTCTATTCCGCATTGCATCTTTTTTAGTTGGATGTGATAGTAATATAGTAGCAGATCTGATTTTAAGCTTCTGCGATATTGTGCACTAACTAGTGCTAGGTTTCTGTTGGTTATTAGATAGCTATTAGTGATGGATCTGTGATAGTGAATATATTTGATGCTCATAATTCTATAAATTATCCTTCAGAATAAATTCTGTGATGCAGCTCCACTTAAGTCTTGCAAGACTAATATCACTCTCAAACCATTACTTTCATGGTCCTCCTGAATGCTATTAAGTATTTGTAGTTTCCATCTTACAAGGCAGTTATTTCACATGCAGGACATGGATTATGTGGGCCCTGCAGGTTCCTGCTAAAGTTCCTTTGTCCTTCAGCCAAGTTAATTTTTTTCTGAAATTTGTTCGACTCATGTGATTAATTCCTACAATCTGGATATTAGCACAATGTTATAACTTATCACTTGAAAACTCAAATGCTATTTGCTTCTATGTGTCCTCTTTCTGCTGGAATCTTTCTTGGTTTTGTTTCATCAATTTCTAAACTGAGGTTAGTTATCTGCCTGTAATTACCTGAATCATGTGTTCTGCATTCCTCTTGGAAATAGAAGATTACATGTTTGTGATTTAGCATCTAAATTATTCAATTACAGATATCATATATCTGTCACATGTGAACTTGTACTTACTATAGCTATCCTTTTTCTTTCTTTCATTCAGCATAACCAACCGAGTTGGGAAAAAGATCCAGAGTGAAGCATCAGGATTTTCTATTACAAGCGGAGAATGGACATTATGCAAAGTAGTCCATGTATTATTAGAAGAAAAATTTAGACAAGTATTAGGCTTGTGTCTTTTATTTCTCAGTCAATGTTTGAACCAGGTCCTGACTGCAAAATCTATTGGAGTCAGCCCTTGCAACTGAAAGTATTATAATAAAAATCAATATATTTCATTGAGATTGTGCTCTGTTCGTGCATTTGTGAGTCGACCTTTGTTCTTGAATGCTTATCATACATGGACAGTTGTAAGGATTTATCATGAATATTTTTGAGCAACCATATGTATAGTAAATCAAAAAATTTCAAGATTGGCCATTGGCAATACCAACAGATATATCCGTTGCCGTTGAATGTTTTTTTTTGGAAACAAGCCGTTGAATGGTTATATCCATTGCTAACTTGCAACGCTTTTGTTCACCATATGTTGCACTAGACCCTTGCAATGGCACTTCTAGCAACACATGCTAAATGCGTTGGTATAGATGCTTGCAACACTAATACAGACTTCTAGCAACTCTCAATTCTTCATGTACTCATGTAGTCCTATGCGAACTATGAGTCTATGACATGAAAAAGCGAACATGAGCACATACCGTGACAAGAAAGAACAACAATTTCTTATTCCAGTTCTCTGAAATAGTATACCAGCAAGTTTCGAAGAAAAAAAAATAGTAAACTAGGAACCCTAACCCAAAACACCAAGAGCAGAGGTAGAAAAAATGAACATTGGAAACATGTTGGCCGTATCGGGAGGCGGGCAAGACAAAGCAGCTGACCTTGGTCTTGACGCACAGGTGCTTGCAGCGGCTGGAGACGGGGCGGAAGGAGATAAACGAAGAAGGCGATGATGCTTTGAGGAGAGCTGGAGGGGAGGGAGCAGTGGCAGTGACACTCGCCGTGGCTGCCATCGATGAGGACGAAGTGGTGGGGAGGGAGTGGAAGAAGGGACGGACGGCCAGAAAGACTCCCAATCGACACTGATAAGGAGAAGACAGGGGTGGCAGCGGGACGGGTCCGGGCCAGGTGAAGCATCCGCACACCCGCACCCCGAAACCCGAGAGTCAAACCCGCACCCGACCCGAACTTTGCAGTCGGTGTCGTGAGCAGAGCAGGGGCGACCGCCGAGCAGGAGCCGCGAGCAGCGATGGCGGTGCCCCGCCAGCAGCGGAGCAGCGCGTGGTGGTGGCGCGCCTGGGCCCTGAGCACGAGCACCATGCACGGTGCGCCCGTGGCCTCGTGCTGCGCTGGTAGCTAGTGTCTGGACGCGACGGAGATGGCTGCTGGCGGCTGCATGGCTGAGACACAGGAGGATGGGAAGGAAATTAAGAAAATTCCTTATTTGACACTAAAAAAACTTGTTGTTCCTAACGTAACACTCAAAGTTGAAATGTTCCTTATCCGACCTCGGCTGAAATTTATGTTCCTAAAATGACACTACCGTCACTTTGGACCTACTGTATGGTTAACTGACGTGTAGGGCCACCTGTTAAAAGACTAATATGCCCCTGGCTCACACAGAAAGAGAGAAGAGAAGGGGATAGGGCTTCAAATCTCATCGGGTTTGGCTTTGTCCGCATTGGATGGACGACGGCGGCGGCGGAGCATCAGAGGCCGACACGGGCGGGGCTGGAGCCGCATGCGAGGCCGGGGCGGGCTCCCTACGCGAGCCCAGCACGGCCAGGGCGAGCGCCGCCGTTAGCAGGGCCGGGGCAGGCTCCCCGCGCGACGCCAGCACAGCCACGGGTGGGGCGGCCTGCACTGCGGCCGGCTGTACAGGGTGAGTTCGTTGCCTTCCATCTTCTTGTGCACTGCTTGCTGAAGATGTTGAGCATGTCAGCGGATGCAGCTTAGCTTCCTTCTCATGTAGTAGTATCTGTTATGCGTACAAGGTGCTCGATCAAATGTCGTGTCAATGCTAAATTTTATTATAGTATGCCTCTCATATCTGAATCTTCTCGCGCTCTGCCAATTTCCAAGACTGATGAAATATTTGGATTTTCTAGAACTTTGTTTTGCCTTGCACAATGTTTATAGTGCACTAATCCCTGCTTTGCCTGACAAGTCTCAATGGCCTAAATCTGAGCATGAATTTTTCATGCATCCACCACTGCTGAAAGCTATTGCTGGTAGGCCTAAAACTGAGAGGCACAAAGGCTGTAGTGACAATAAAAGGAAGAAAGGGCAGCACCAATGCCCTATATGTAAAGACTATGGCCACCATTGGCACAACTGCAAAAAGGGAAGCAAAGAAGACATAGAAGCAATGAAAGCTGTGAGGTACGTGCCAATGTTTCAGGTTCCATTCATGCATAGTTTGTACAATCAATAAATGTTTAATTTGTAATTTCTTATGTAGAGGACCACCAAAAAAGAGAAAAAAAATGCAATTGTATCTGATCAAAGTTCCATTATGGCATTGGAAGATGAAGCTCCAGCAGCTTCTATGTCCTTTCCACCAAGGTTTCCTCATCTCTCATTGTTCTGAATTTATATTGCATCGCATGGTGACTCATTATAGTCCTTCACACTTCTGTAGTCAAAATTTGGAGGCTACAACTACTAAAAAGAGAAAACATGTTGACTTGTGTTCTGAAGCTTCAAAAAGGCACTTCTAAATCTGAAAGCTCATGTTGAACTCTAAGTATAATATACTAATTCTGATTTTTAGTAGCCAAAGCATGAAAATTTCAAGTAACAAAAAGGGAAAACTTGGTAACTCGAACTCTGCAGGCTCCAAAAGGTAGCTGTAATAAATCTGGACTTCTTTTGCATAGCACTTTTACATATGTTCTTTAAATAATTGTTGATATACATGAACATGTATAGGTCACGAAGTGGCTCAAATCAGCCCGAGGGACTTTCAATTGGCGAACCTGAAGGTGTTAAGAAGGGGAAGGGCAAAAGGAAGAAGGTAATTTCTAAAAAGACTCCAAAAAAGAAGTTGGTATTTGATAGCCCTGCAATGGGCACAAGGAGCAAAATGGTTCAGCCTGCAAGTCCTGCAATGAGCACAAGGAGTAAAAGAAGACTGAGTTTGTGAATCTGAGAAGCTGAAATGCCATGTCTTTTGGTTTGGATGTGAACCTGTATGTCTCAATATTTATGTGAAGAGAACCGTGCATATGAACCTCATATTTATGTTGTTTGGATGTGAACCCGGATGGTTTGTGAATCTGAATGTTAGTGTATATGCTAGCTGGATGTTGTTGATCTCATGTTATTGTGGATGTTCTTTCAACTTTGTTTGCCTTATTATCATGGTGCAAATAATTGCTGCAAAAATTTATCTATGCACTCTGTCCAAATAATTGGTGCAGAAATTGTCCAAAAAAAAGGTGCACAAATGGCCTAAAAAATGCTGCAAAAATTGTAAAAAAAAAACACCAAATCATTTTTGTACTCCAGGAACAGCAACCATGTTAAATTAAAAAAAAGAGATGGCGTTAAAACACCTCCGTGCCGGCCAACAATAATTCCTGTACAAGAGAGAAGGTGTCCAGACTAAAAAGCTGAAGGAGGGGCAAAATCATCTTTTTGCGTCTCAGTTAACACCGTTACATGGCCATTCTAACAGTAGTGCCATTCTGGGAACGTAAATTTCAGCCGAGGTCGGATAAGGAACATTTCAACTTTGGGTGTTAAATTGGGAACAACAAGTTTTTTCAGTATCAAATAAGGAATTTTCTCAAGGAAATTTGGGATGCTTTTGGTTAGAGCATCTTCAAGGCCCAAGAGATTAGCCAAACAATTATGATATACAATGAGCGTCCGTTCCGTCTGGACAGACCCGCTCACGGAACGACTCGTCCTCATCCACTTCCGCTCCGCCTCCCTCATCCTCATCCCCACTCTGTGCCCCCGACTCCACACGCCCACTCTACCGCTCCTTCCCTCATCCCCATACCCTGGCTCACTGTCGCGACGTGCTCGACGGACGCCACGCCCGCTCCAGCTCGTTGCCGCCCCACCCACCCGTGCTCCCTCCCTTCCCTCCTCTCTCCCCCTCCGCGACCTCCATTGCTACCCTACGCTCCCCAGCGACCCGGCTTCCGCTCCCCCCATCGGGGACGAGGACGATGACGGCGGCTCCGACGAGGTAGGTCGGTCCTCATCTGGATCTGAGCCCTCCTCCTCTGGATCTGAGCCTCCTCTTTCTTCTCTGGATCTAAGCCCTCCTCCTCTGGATCTGAGGGACGCAACAGTGGCTAGGGTTTCGGCGAACTCTGAGGTCTTATTCCCTCCTCCCTTTGTCGATCTCGAAGGTGATGGGCCAGGGGCTAGAGCAACCTGCACCTCGAACCCATCCCCTTGATGTTTTGTAAGTTCTTGCTGTTTCTCTGTGTTTCAAGGGGATTTGGGGATGTTGCAACAGATGATTTTCGAATGTTACAATAGGGTGATTTATGTGTTGCATAAATGAAGTTCTAATGTTGAGATTTGTATTTTCCCCCTAATGTTGCAACAGATGATTTTAATTGTTAAAATTACCTTTTTCAAATGTTGCAGCACTGAAAGGTGATTTGAGATGTTTTCCATTTCCATGTTTCATGGTTGATTTTTGTGATGTTGCAGTACTACTGTTTGACATATTACAATACATATTTGTTGCAGTACATAATGTTCGATGTTGTAGTATATAATTTTCGATGTTGCAGTACATATTTTTCGATGTTGCACTATATAGTTTTGCGATGTTACGGTATTTATATTCCAATGTTGCACTACATAGTTTACATATTTTATGATGTTGCACTTGAAAGTGTTTCGTGCTCTTGGGACAAGGGCACGGTGGGGAACGGGGCGTGGTGGGGGAACGGGGCGCGGTGGGGAACGGGGACAAGGGCATAGTGGGGAACGGGCTGTGGTGGGGGACAGAGGGCATGCGCGCGGATGGCGGTGTGTCAGGGGGACGGGCCGCGCGCGAGTGGTGTGGTACGGGCCGCCTGATTTTTTGGTTCGCTCGTATTGTTTCTGAATTGAATTGTTACGCTAATTTGGTCTGGATCGGATGGTTCCTGAGTGCCCCCAAGGTGCGTCCAGACGCGCGCTCGTGCATGGACGTCGGGTGCTATGATAACCGTTAGCCAAATCATTTTCTAAAGGTAAATTGACTATTATCAAAGAAAAAGTCTCAAACATACTCTTTAGATGACTCTTCAAATTTAGTAGCTCTCCATCCCACCTTATTCGCTCTCTACTTTTGGATAGCCTACCTCACTAGCCATCCAGCCTCTTGGTTTTACAGAGTCTGTTGGAGTACTCTGCTATTTTTTTGTCAAATCTATTTTAGAGAGTAGCTAAATCAGTAAATTTGGCTAGTCTTTTCGGATAATCTCTTGGAGATGCTCATCTCGAGTGGTAGGAGAAAACCTAACCCCAAAACAAGTTATTTGGGAGCTTTAATATTTTTTTGAGGGGCCTATATAGGTCTTCACTCGAATGAGAAATTCTCTCCCAAAATCACATATGTCGCGCGGGACCCATCTGTCAACGGGTAATCTTCTTCTCTATATTTTTTTTCACCGACCCCTCTTCCTATCTCTCGCTCTCCTCTCCATCCCAGATCATGAGACGAGCACCGCTGACAGTGGCTCCTCCTGAGCGACAATGGCGGTGCTCCCCTACCCATAGCCAAGGAGCTCGATTTGTGCCTGATAGAGGTCAATTTGGTAGGGTAGGAGCTCCATTCGTTGGCGGTGGAGGTCGATCTAGTGCTCATGGCGGCTAGGATTTCATCGTGCTAGGAAGGATCAACGACGGTTGCTTGTGAAACTTCACTTCCGCCAAAATTACATGGTATGCGGGGAGGGATTGTTCCCCTTTTTTGTGGGGTGGAGGGCTGGTTTTGAGGGGATGAGAAAATTTTTTCTCATCTGTGGAGAGTACAACCCCGGATACCCACGGTAGACCACATGGGCTGCGCTCCTAGGGGCAGCCCAGCCCACAAGATGAAGTCTTGCGGGGCACGGCGCTGCTCGACGTCTCCCGCAAGACACCAGGAAGATATCCTGAAGATACTACGAGATCTATTAGGATACATATGATCCCATGATTCCTGTAATCTGTTATTACTTTTCGGTTATCTCCTAGATCTAACCAACTTGTAACCCTGCCCCCAGACTATATAAGGCGGGCAGGGACCCCTCCAAACTCATGCAGTATCATACGATATCCAATACAATCCAACAGACCACAAAGAGTAGGGTATTACGTCATACTAACGGCATGAACCTGTCTAACTCGTGTGTTTCTGTTGCCTTCTTGTTCTCGATTACACGCATCTCTGCCGATCAATCTACCTTCGTGGGATACCCCTCGGAGGACTACCGATGATATTCTGTCGACAGTTGGCACGCCAGGTAGGGGTGTGCGTGTTGTTTCCATGTCGAACAAGATGGTACTTTCTGCAAGCTCTTTGTCCCTCCCACACCCTGGCCAGATCTTCACGGTTGGATCGATCTCGTGGATCATCAATGCTGATGGGGTCGGAGAGCTCATCGAGCCGGTGCAGATCAATACTGCGTCGATCGCCCCAACACCTGCGACTACAGATTTGATCTCAGAACCACTTTTGAGGTCGTCTTCGCTGACAACTCGCCGCCCCGCTCTCCCGCTACTAGAGGAGGTGAATCAACAATGATGATCTAATTGCATCCATCGATCAGGTTGGCCAGAAGCTCGCCGATTGCCTCTCCATCATAGAATCGGCTCTGACCACTCTAGTTCAGCGCCGACCACCCTTTGATCCAAATCTAACTGAGGCTGCTTGGGAAACTCTAGGGGTTATGGCCCTACCCTTTGGGTTCACCAACGTCGCCGCCGCCTACCAAGATGCCCTACAGGGCAAATTCACCGACCAGGTTGGAGATGTCCATCTTCTCGCTGACCAGATCGCCGACCAGCTCCCGCCGTCTGTCAACATGCTACACATCGGCCGACGCCCTGAAGCATCCCTCCAAACCATCTTGGAGAAGAATCCAGACTCTGAGTCCTAGGGCTCTACAGAGACTATTGCTGAAACCATCACCGAGCAACCTCCCTCCCCTCCCTTCCGTGGAAACGTAATCTTCAACGTTAGCGTCGATAGCCCCCTCGCGGGAAGGGGAAACCGAGGAGGACTGTGTCGCCTGCGTCAATAGGAACATCAACCGTGCTCAGCGTCGAGCAAATGAGGCTGCCCTTATGCTAGCCGAGGCACAGCTCGACTCACAAGGAAGGCCATGCCAACTCCAGCGCAACCTCGATGATGAATTTGTCTGCGTTGACGACCACGACATCTACAAGACCCCAAGCGCCAACCTAGCTGTGGCTGCCAACGAGCTCGCTAGGCTCCTGCAAACACCGGAGGTCGCCAAGGTCACCGCCATGCTTAAAGCGGTGCACTGTCAGGTCAACGAGAGTCGCTAGGATCAGAGACCTTCATACTACACAAGCTCGATTCGCCGATCAGCCGCGCCAAGATCTGATCGCTGCCTAAGTCATTTCACTGACCAACACCGCGACAACAGGCAACCCCTCTAGGGGGATCTAGGGGCAACCGCATTGAACACCCTCGCCAACATGACCAGGAGGTTGACCAGGACGTCTGAGTCCACCTCAACAATCTGTGAGATGCGCGACGATGTATCAACGAGCATCGTTTCAGTCGCCATGAAGAAGAAGTATGCCACCGTCAAGAATACGAGCAAGAGTTCGGTGATCCAGACTCGGCCCTCTAGCCACTCAACGCCAGCAACACTACAGATCATGATGCCGATAATCCGGAAGGGCCCCCAGCATTCACGAGGGCACTCTGAACACTCCAGTGGCCCCGTGGTTTTAAAATCACTGGGGTCAAGCCCTACGAGGGAAGGATGAACCCCACACAGTGGCTACAGGCTTATGCCACTGCTGTGCGCACCGTTAGAGGAGATACCAGTGTCATGGCAAACTATCTTCCCATCATGCTCATGCCAACCGCGATGAACTGGTTCACAAGCCTTGCCTTGGACTCCATCGGATCCTAGGAAGAGTTGAAGGAGGTCTTCACCGACAACTATATGGCTACGTGTACTCGGCCAGGCACCAAGCATGATCTGAACCGCATCTATCAGAAGCTGTCCGAGCTCCTCCGTAGCTACATCAGACGCTTTTCCGAGATGAGAAATTCTATTCCCAACATCACAGAAGCTGAGTTCATCACCGCCTTCGTTCAAGGACTCCATCACCGTGATCTTCGCTCCAAGTTCAACCGTAAGCCACCCATAGGGATTAGCGAGATGATTACAATCGCCAACTAGTACGCCGATGCTGAGGAAGCCAAGGTGCACTTCAACGAGGATGCGGGCACTCATCGCCCAACTCGCCGCAGTGACGATAGCCCCGATGACCGGAGCCACAGCGACCACCGCTACGACGACCGCAGTCACCATCGAGATAGCGGCCGTGATCGGCCAGAAGGATCCAAGTCTAGTCAATATCGCTGAAAGTGCATTTGCCCCCTATGTGGGTTTTGGTGTATTGATGACATCCAAATTAGGGACTAATGTGATCTTAAGGAGATATGTCACAACTATTTGTCCCATGAAAGAATCAAAGAGTTGATAAAGATGAAATGGTATCCCTCAATTTTTGAAGTTGTAAAGGTGGACAAACTCGAAGCGCTCTCCAAAGGTTTTATTTTTTTCTTTTGAGTTTAGGATCCGCCGCACTATTAAGAGGGATGCAAACTTAGTTGGTCTGAGGAAGATAGAGTGCTCAAGCATAAAAATAAAATCAATAGAGAGACACTCTAGCACTCCACGGGCACATAAAATATTTTTCTGTGACTGTAGGTGTCGGAAGTCCTGTAGCACCCAGTTTTAAGAACAAAACCAGATACACACCATATGTGAGCCCAGGAAGTCAAATCTCACATATAGCTACAAATAATGGTAATATCAAAAGACAATGCTTAAATACATAACGTATTAGTATAAAGAATATAACCTCAGAGTATAGATAGCGGAAAGACAACTCCAATCTTCAGGCGAAGACTCCAAATCCACAGGGACAACTGACTGGTTGATCACAAGCCTAACTCCTCCAAACTCTAGCAATCTGGTACCCATCCGGGATTTTCATCCAAATATTTGAAAAGTAAAGCAAGCGTAAGTACATGTCATACTCAACAAATATAACATGGGGTTTATGAGGCTCAAAAGGCTGACACTGGTTTAACTGCGATTAGCTTTTAATGAGTCATGATTTTAGCATAGGAGTAGTAACAAGTTTATCTCAAGCCCATAAACACATGATCAGGTAAACATGAACAATGAATAGCATAAACAATTAACCATTAGTGAGCATCTTCATCATCAGTATCATCTATGTTCATCATCTATTCCGTAAGGGTTCCAAGGCCGCTCATGACCGTGAGCACGGCTGATATACCAGTTTTACACTCTGCAGAGGTTGTACACTTTCACTGTGAGTCGTGATTTACCCTTTCGCCCGAGGCGGCCAACCTCTTGACCCACTACCAAGGAAGGTCGGCAGGGTTCACTATGAAGCCTTTCAAAGGTTCGTCTAACAAGTTAGGGCCGCTAGGTTTCTATGGCCTACGAATGTAGGGCTCCCCTTCCGACAGGCACAATGACGCGCAGCCTATACACTGACGGACAGAGGCCGCACTATATCCAACCCGAAACACACCCCTCTTGCGCCATATAGGTAACCACTAACAAGCTAGAAAAGGTCCTCATACTGAGCTAAAGCCAGAGCCATGTAGCCCTCACAGCTGTACTGTAAGTCCCGGATGATCACTTACAGATAAGTCCTTAGGGAGAGGAATCTAGAGCACCATAAAAACAGCCCAATGCTCTAGCCCCCTTATTCCATGTTGCTAAAAAGCATCTTTTAAATGTTTATTGCATATACCATTAGTCAAGTTACAAGATCATGGTCTTTAATTGAGCACTAGCATCATACTACCCAATGCAATACCCCAAAGGTATCAAGGTACGAGGTACAAAGTACTAGGAATTCCTTAATGGCAGTCAAGGTAGACACATGCAGTATGAATTAAATGATTAATAGTGAATAGGCAACAAGGAAGATCCCATGCTATACTTGCCTTAAAACACCGATCCTTCGGTAAGCTTTAATCTTCAACGTTCTTCTTCTTCTTGATCACCACGTATATCTCACCGACTGGACGTAATCATAAAGCACCACACAAGCATCCATACAATCATACACGAAGCAAACAATAGAACTAAATCAGAACAATACACCAAACATAAAATCAAGATGAAAACTTTATAAAACGAATCTACGTCTCGCTACGAACACATAGACGCGAAAAACACGCTAATCGAAGCTACGGTTAAAATGATACAACTATCGATAGATTTACTCATAAAACTGTTAGCTTCATGTGTCTTAATGGTATAAAAACATATATAAGATATTTTATAGAGATTATAATTTAAGTCAAATTTAGATTTGATTTATAAAACTAAAGTGAAACAAATCATAAAATCCAGTTGCATAATTGTTATTTAAGATATGATTCAAACCATGAAATTCCAGTATTAGTGACATGATAAACACCGTTACTAACGCGTAGATCTTGATGCTATGAATCTAACGCAACTTGAATGGACTAAAACGGATCTAAGACGCAGAAGATATGATTTAAATAAGATTTCTTTTAGTCAAATATTAGATTAAATCTAATCACGAATTTTAAAAGTTAAAAACATACTGAACAGTAGTGTAAACACGTAGATTATGAAATTACGAACCTAACGCAAGTTGAACGGATCAAATCGGAGTTAGAACGAAGAAACGGTGGAGATCCATTATTGATTGTAAGTGGTGTATTTCTATAGTATTGTTGGATTTGTTTTCTTAAAGAAAAACGGCCACAAAACTCATGCATGACCTCATATGATGTCATCAAGCTAGTTAGCAGATTGCAACAGCGCAAGGCATGTAGGCCCACTGCCGGTTGATGATTATTGTTCATATATGAGACATGGAGACCAAGATGACAGCAGAGAGCAAAGGGCTCCGGTGGACTGCAGTGCTTGGCCAATGGATACGTACGCCGATAGCTAATCATTTGAACAAAACGACCATACAGTACATGGAATTGATTATAGGCAAAACATCAGAGCCCATACCGTACATGGCTTTCCAGGCCTGCATGACGCGGCTTGCATGCTTCTGCTCGGCACAGGCAACAACTGATGGTAGATCGGCAGGCCAGGCACAGCAACTTACCGAAACGATGTATGGTCTGCATGCACTGCCAGAGATGAATATAGGAACATGATGTCCAGCTAGAAAGATTTGCAGGGCATCTGCATGACGGTTTGCTGGCTAGTTGGAACACATACCTTAGGGCTCCGCAAGCAGCAAACGCTTGGCTTCCTCACCTGTTCGGGCAGGGAGAGCATAGCGAGCCGTGGTGACCAGGAAAGACGTGTAAGTACAGTGACGTCGGGCGGCCGGGCCAAACATGACGCAGAGAGTGGCGACGGTCGAGCGCGTCATATGGTCTTCTCCTCACGTGATGGAGATCAGCAACAGTTCTCACCATGATGCATGTCGGCAGAGCGGCGACGGCAGCAAGCCAGCAATGTTCGCTCTCAGATATATATATGTTGGTCATGTACAGATAGAAACGTTGCTGGGCGAGGCAAACTAGGGCATGCATGCTAGTTTGTAGGGCGCTTGATCAAGTAGGCGCACTGCATCAGGACAAGAGCAGCTCGATTTGTTGTCCTGCTGCGATAGAAACAACGAGAAGCAACCGAGTAGATGAGAGATAAATATGGTGAGAGCCACCGAAAGTGCTGGACTATTCTCAGACAACGAAAGACAGCGACGATGGGTCTTACCGGCTGATCTCGAAAAGATGATGAGCATGTCAAGGCAACGATGGGGCATGGCCGGGCTGAGCAGCGCGGCAGCAACGGCGACAGCGACGGCAACGGGCGACGGCGAGAGAAGGATGAGAAAAATATAATTTACTACACGAGGGATTTCCCAAACTAGAGGCTCCCCTTACGGTAGTTTTGGTGTGCTTTGCCCAAGGGGTTGGTTGATATATATAGGAAGAAAAACTCCCCACAACCACGTCAACTAGCGATATGGTACTAATTGATGTTACCCCCTCTACATTTACTAATGGGCCTAAATAATCATTACAGCCTATTAGTAAATAAATGCATGGGCCTTTATGATTTATTAAGATTATTGCACATGGGCTTTGAGCGTTGGGATAAATGAGAGATTTATTATTTTCGGAATTAATTCATTTCGTGGATAAAATAATTCTAGAAAAGTCCAGAATTGATATTTAAGCCACGAAAAATACTCTGAGACCTCCGAAAATTTGGGGAAAATTCTTAGAGACACTTTGGAACATGATGAACCCAAATAAAGTATTTGGAGCTCATAAAAATATTATTGAAAACTTGGAACATAAAGATTAAGGTGAAGGAGGTAGGAATTAAATTCTAGAAAGAAGCTGGAAAATTCCTAGAGATAGATATTCGTCTCCTAAACGTATAAAAAACACACATTTTGCACATAGAAACACGAGGTGCGACCGGCATGAATGCAACAAACACATTTCTACCTTATAATAAATTTTAAATTAATGAAAAATTTTATTTTCCTATGTTTTCATGCACACAAAAATTCACAAATAAATCATTTTAACTCTATTTTCAAAAGTGGCAAATTTTGGGGTGTTACAATTCTACCCCCCTTAAGATGAATCTCGTCCCCGAGATTCGGAAGACGTCGACTAGGAGATAGGGATACTTCGTCTCTAGACTCTTCTTTACTTCATCGTGTAGTTCCATCGTCTTGATAAGAATTCCGTCTTACTTTGCATACATGTAACTAATTCCAAGATTTTTGACAAATGCTCCAAACAATACTCTGGTATCTCCAATCACTAGGCACCTTTCCTATAATACCAATTTTCTTCCTTAAAATACTTATCTTCCGACTGAGCCTAACGAATCCCTTGGTGATAAGGTAATTCTACTACCAATCTTCAAAACATTAATGTTTCTGGCTAAGTTGCTCAAATTTGGAATACCATTCTTAGTCCTTGGTGTCACCCGAACCTTCTTAGCACAATTCTCCATTGCTAAGGGCATCGGCTGCGACTTTTACTTCTCCAAGTGATAACACTTTTCCATGTCATAATCAATTTCATTCCAACAATAATATCACAAGCTCAAGACCAACTTAGTGAAGATGTCCTTTAGATTCTTATGATCCTTCTAGATGTCACTTTTACTTCCAAGAAGATATTACTTACATGCTCCATAGTGGATAACTCCAGATGCATGTTAGGTAGTTCAACTCACGCTTCCTTAGTTGACTTAATGAACAAGGTACTACATTTTTCTTCTTGCATAAGGACACAGCCCACACCTTGACAAGGTGCATCATTGTAGATATGAAACTCTTGTCTAGATCTGGCAAAGCTAATACATAGGTTTTACTTTAACCTTTTCTTGAATTCCTTCAAATACTTCCCTGAGGTCTCTTGATCCATACTAACTTGAAAACTTCTCCGGTAGCTCTACTAAAATCTTGATGATCCTGGTTAAACCTTCGTTGAACCCTTAACCAAACCTCATTGAAACTCTGAGTTTCTCTCACGTCTTTGGGTACCACCGCGCTTCTGCTGCGCAAACTAGAACATATGACACTTCATCTTGCAAATTCTTCAACTTGGCTACCCCCCTTAAGAAGAAATAAACTAGGGGACATCAAGCATAGCTTGCACATTCTTTTAGATGAGCTAACTAGTATGAAGTCATTCTGATGTCGTGATGGTACTCTTGTATATGGGCAAGGACAAGAAATCTGAAATTCCTTGCGAGATGAAAAACAGTAGCACAGTAAAACAGCTGTAACTCCCATTCTGTTAATCCAATGAAGTTGTAGCTTATATCGTTGGAAAGCTTATCAAATTCTCCACAACTTCCTTATAGAACACTTTTCCAAATTCTACAGTTTAAGTGGTCGAAAACAGTGCACAACAGAAACTGTTCTGGATTCCAAACAGCACAGATGCATCGGCTTGTGATTTTCGTATCTCCATAATTAAAATAGCTATCAGGGTGATTCTTATTCTCAGAGAAAGATATTGATGTCTACTATTGTCCAGAATTTTCTCATGATTTTTTTATTGTCCAAATCAGAGATATAAGTTGAAGAGTGCGGACTGCTCCGGAACGATAGGTAGGGAGAACAGAAGAAAACCATAACCCAACTATTTATTTCACTAATCCTTATATCTTAGGCCTATAAACTAAATGAAATTGTGGGAACATCCAACAAGATCATTGCAATCAATACAAAGATTCAAAACAATCATAAGCATAATGACAATTCAACAAACAATAAAGGTGCACAATTCAATCATTGACTCAACTTGCGATACTATCGTTTTTATTATGCTAGGGGTAACAATCCTAAGACTTATCTTCAGATTACGCAAGAAGGTGATGAGGAACAGTTCTAAAAGCATATCAAATCAAGGAGTGAAGATGAGAACAAAGACTTTAAAATAAGCACCAAGGTAGAGATGAATAGCAAGGGTAGAGATATAGTAGAAAAGAAAATATCAAGGTTCATAGAGCAAGGGTTTTTGTAGCAACTTATAAACCTTAAAATGACTAGTTTCTACTAGGCTTGCGTCCTACAGTCAGCATTGCTCTGATACCACTTGTAGCACCCAGTTTTAAGAACAAAACCAGATACACACCATATGTGAGCCCAGGAAGTCAAATCTCACATATAGCTACAAATAATGGTAATATCAAAAGACAATGCTTAAATACATAACATATTAGTATAAAGAATATAACCTCAGAGTATAGATAGCGGAAAGACAACTCCAATCTTCAGGCGAAGACTCCAAATCCACAGGGACAACTGACTGGTTGATCACAAGCCAAACTCCTCCAAACTCTAGCAATCTGGTACCCATCCGGGATTTTCATCCAAATATTTGAAAAGTAAAGCAAGCGTAAGTACATGTCATACTCAACAAATATAACATGGGGTTTATGAGGCTCAAAAGGCTGACACTGGTTTAACTGCGATTAGCTTTTAATGAGTCATGATTTTAGCATAGGAGTAGTAACAAGTTTATCTCAAGCCCATAAACACATGATCAGGTAAACATGAACAATGAATAGCATAAACAATTAACCATTAGTGAGCATCTTCATCATCAGTATCATCTATGTTCATCATCTATTCCGTAAGGGTTCCAAGGCCGCTCATGACCGTGAGCACGGCTGATATACCAGTTTTACACTCTGCAGAGGTTGTACACTTTCACTGTGAGTCGTGATTTACCCTTTCGCCCGAGGCGGCCAACCTCTTGACCCACTACCAAGGAAGGTCGGCAGGGTTCACTATGAAGCCTTTCAAATGTTCGTCTAACAAGTTAGGGCCGCTAGGTTTCTATGGCCTACGAATGTAGGGCTCCCCTTCCGACAGGCACAATGACGCGCAGCCTATACACTGACGGACAGAGGCCGCACTATATCCAACCCGGAACACACCCCTCTTACGCCATATAGGTAACCACTAACAAGCTAGAAAAGGTCCTCATACTGAGCTAAAGCCAGAGCCATGTAGCCCTCACAGCTGTACTGTAAGTCCCGGATGATCACTTACAGATAAGTCCTTAGGGAGAGGAATCTAGAGCACCATAAAAATAGCCCAATGCTCTAGCCCCCTTATTCCATGTTGCTAAAAAGCATCTTTTAAATGTTTATTGCATATACCATTAGTCAAGTTACAAGATCATGGTCTTTAATTGAGCACTAGCATCATACTACCCAATGCAATACCCCAAAGGTATCAAGGTACGAGGTACAAAGTACTAGGAATTCCTTAATGGCAGTCAAGGTAGACACATGCAGTATGAATTAAATGATTAATAGTGAATAGGCAACAAGGAAGATCCCATGCTATACTTGCCTTAAAACACCGATCCTTCGGTAAGCTTTAATCTTCAACGTTCTTCTTCTTCTTGATCACCACGTATATCTCACCGACTGGACGTAATCATAAAGCACCACACAAGCATCCATACAATCATACACGAAGCAAACAATAGAACTAAATCAGAACAATACACCAAACATAAAATCAAGATGAAAACTTTATAAAACGAATCTACGTCTCGCTACGAACACATAGACGCGAAAAACACGCTAATCGAAGCTACGGTTAAAATGATACAACTATCGATAGATTTACTCATAAAACTGTTAGCTTCATGTGTCTTAATGGTATAAAAACATATATAAGATATTTTATAGAGATTATAATTTAAGTCAAATTTAGATTTGATTTATAAAACTAAAGTGAAACAAATCATAAAATCCAGTTGCATAATTGTTATTTAAGATATGATTCAAACCATGAAATTCCAGTATTAGTGACATGATAAACACCGTTACTAACGCGTAGATCTTGATGCTATGAATCTAACGCAACTTGAATGGACTAAAACGGATCTAAGACGCAGAAGATATGATTTAAATAAGATTTCTTTTAGTCAAATATTAGATTAAATCTAATCACGAATTTTAAAAGTTAAAAACATACTGAACAGTAGTGTAAACACGTAGATTATGAAATTACGAACCTAACGCAAGTTGAACGGATCAAATCGGAGTTAGAACGAAGAAACGGTGGAGATCCATTATTGATTGTAAGTGGTGTATTTCTATAGTATTGTTGGATTTGTTTTCTTAAAGAAAAACGGCCACAAAACTCATGCATGACCTCATATGATGTCATCAAGCTAGTTAGCAGATTGCAATAGCGCAAGGCATGTAGGCCCACTGCCGGTTGATGATTATTGTTCATATATGAGACATGGAGACCAAGATGACAGCAGAGAGCAAAGGGCTCCGGTGGACTGCAGTGCTTGGCCAATGGATACGTACGCCGATAGCTAATCATTTGAACAAAACGACCATACAGTACATGGAATTGATTATAGGCAAAACATCAGAGCCCATACCATACATGGCTTTCCAGGCCTGCATGACGCGGCTTGCATGCTTCTGCTCGGCACAGGCAACAACTGATGGTAGATCGGCAGGCCAGGCACAGCAACTTACCGAAACGATGTATGGTCTGCATGCACTGCCAGAGATGAATATAGGAACATGATGTCCAGCTAGAAAGATTTGCAGGGCATCTGCATGACGGTTTGCTGGCTAGTTGGAACACATACCTTAGGGCTCCGCAAGCAGCAAACGCTTGGCTTCCTCACCTGTTCGGGCAGGGAGAGCATAGCGAGCCGTGGTGACCAGGAAAGACGTGTAAGTACAGTGACGTCGGGCGGCCGGGCCAAACATGACGCAGAGAGTGGCGACGGTCGAGCGCGTCATATGGTCTTCTCCTCACGTGATGGAGATCAGCAGCAGTTCTCACCATGATGCATGTCGGCAGAGCGGTGACGGCAGCAAGCCAGCAATGTTCGCTCTCAGATATATATATGTTGGTCATGTACAGATAGAAACGTTGCTGGGCGAGGCAAACTAGGGCATGCATGCTAGTTTGTAGGGCGCTTGATCAAGTAGGCGCACTGCATCAGGACAAGAGCAGCTCGATTTGTTGTCCTGCTGCGATAGAAACAACGAGAAGCAACCGAGTAGATGAGAGATAAATATGGTGAGAGCCACCGAAAGTGCTGGACTATTCTCAGACAACGAAAGACAGCGACGATGGGTCTTACCGGCTGATCTCGAAAAGATGATGAGCATGTCAAGGCAACGATGGGGCATGGCCGGGCTGAGCAGCGCGGCGGCAACGGCGACAGCGACGGCAACGGGCGACGGCGAGAGAAGGATGAGAAAAATATAATTTACTACACGAGGGATTTCCCAAACTAGAGGCTCCCCTTACGGTAGTTTTGGTGTGCTTTGCCCAAGGGGTTGGTTGATATATATAGGAAGAAAAACTCCCCACAACCACGTCAACTAGCGATATGGTACTAATTGATGTTACCCCCTCCACATTTACTAATGGGCCTAAATAATCATTACAGCCTATTAGTAAATAAATGCATGGGCCTTTATGATTTATTAAGATTATTGCACATGGGCTTTGAGCGTTGGGATAAATGAGAGATTTATTATTTTCGGAATTAATTCATTTCGTGGATAAAATAATTCTAGAAAAGTCCAGAATTGATATTTAAGCCACGAAAAATACTCCGAGACCTCCGAAAATTTGGGGAAAATTCTTAGAGACACTTTGGAACATGATGAACCCAAATAAAGTATTTGGAGCTCATAAAAATATTATTGAAAACTTAGAACATAAAGATTAAGGTGAAGGAGGTAGGAATTAAATTCTAGAAAGAAGCTGGAAAATTCCTAGAGATAGATATTCGTCTCCTAAACGTATAAAAAACACACATTTTGCACATAGAAACACGAGGTGCGATCGACATGAATGCAACAAACACGTTTCTACCTTATAATAAATTTTAAATTAATGAAAAATTTTATTTTCCTATGTTTTCATGCACACAAAAATTCACAAATAAATCATTTTAACTCTATTTTCAAAAGTGGCAAATTTTGGGGTGTTACAAGTCCCGACGTAAGTCAAAACTCCCTATAGTCGGAAGTCCCGACCCACATCAAAAGTCCTAACACCTGTGGTTCTTCTGGCCGGTTAACTACGCACGTCGAAAGTCCCGACGTACGTTGAGAGTCCCAACCATCGGAAGTCCCGACGTTTGTCGGGCGTTTCGACATTGACTTCTGGCTGACTGCGCATGTTGGATGTCCTAACATTCGTCGGGAGTCCCGACCGTCGGAAGTCCCAACATTTGTCGAGAGTTCCGACACTGACCTTCTCGCGCAGACTTCTGACCCTTCATGAACAGTGTTTTCTATTAACGTCGAAAGTCCTGAGATCTGCATCAGAATTTCCGACGTAGATCTGAATGGTTAGATTTCTACTAAGAGTATAAATACCCCTCTCTTCACTTCTAACCATTACAGACTCATTCACAGCTGACCCACTTCATGCTCAACAGCTCCCAAGCAACTAAAGCACCCCTCTCCTTCTCCCTTTGCTCTAATCTTCGATTCCCATAGGGTTTTGAGTGAAAGGAGAGTGGATTAAGTGAGAGCATCACTTTAGAAAGCTTGAGCACTTGATTTCTTCATCAAGTCGGTTGATTTTGCGTCTATTACTCTTGGGGCAAAGCGTTGCCCAAGAGCTTCCATCTTATGGAAGAGCCTTGGGAAGTTTGTATTACCCTTGATTTCTTAGTGGAAAGCTCAAGTGACCTTTGTGGTCGCTTTGAGAGAGGCAAGGAGGTGGAAGAGACTCCGACCTTGGTGGTCACCTCAAGAACGAGGATGTAGGAGCTCCTTTGTGGGGTTGCCGAACCTCGGGATAAATTCTTGTGTCCCGTGTGCTTGTTGTTGTGATTGCTAGAGATTACTTATATTTATTTGTCTCTTTCTCTCCCAAACTTTCATTTTAGGGTTTGGACTCGATCTACGGTTTGAAGGCATTACGGCGTCGAGGGAGTGACCCTACATCTTCACCAAACCACTAGGAAGTGGGGTTGTAAGATTATTTATCCATAAAGTTAAATTTGGCACTGCTTTTGTAGTTCACGTAGGCGTCGGGACTGCTGACGTTTGCGCCAGAACTTCTGACGACGTCGGGAGTTCCGACCCAAACGCCAGGACTTCCAACATTGACTGATAGATTTGAACTTAGCATTTGCAGTTAATTTTTAGATACGCCTATTCACCCCCCTCTAGGCATTGTTAGATCCTTTCAATTGGTATCGGAGCGAGGTCTTCTCTTTGCGCTTCACCGCGTGAGAAGAAACAATGTCGGAGTCCGACAAGATGCAATCTGTTGCCGCCGAGATGGCCAATAAAATAGCTGAAGAGTTGATGGCTGCTCAAGTCAAGCTCTTTCAAGATGAAATGAAAAAGATGCAAGATGAGATGAGCAAGATGAAGGAAGAATTGAGCAAGAAGGTTGATGATGCAATAAGTGGCAAGAATGATACAAGTGACAAGAATGAAGCAAACAAAGATACCGCTAGTGATATTGGAGTCGGTGAGCATGCTCATGGAAAGGGAATATATTCAAACATGAGCTTTGACTATGGACAACTCATAAAAGGTTTAACACTACATACTCTATCCGTCAACATTAGCAAGCCACCTCACTTTGATGGAACAAGATACACCGATTGGTCTTACAAAATGAAGATGCATCTCATGGCCGCAAGACTTTGGGAAGTTGTGGATGTTGGTGTGATGATTCCTACCGATGAAGATAGAGAGATAACTGGAAGAAGTGCACAACCTCCATCAAAATGCACAAGCCGTAGCATTGCTTGTGTCAAGCCTAGCTCCGGATGAGTTTAGAAAAGTGAATGGAATGGAAAGTGCAAAACAAATTTGGGATACTTTGAAAGTGTCATTTGAAGGAGATAAAAGTGTGAGAAGAGGCAACATTGAGTTACTTCATGGTGAATAGGAAAGATTTGTATTCTTGCAAAATGAAACAACACAATCCATGTTTGATAGGCTCATGGCATTGGTCAACCGCATAAGATCTCTTGGAAGCACCGAATGGGATGACAACAAGGTTGATAGAAAGATGTTGAGAATCTATAGAGCCAAGAACAACATGCTAGCATCCGTGATCATGGAAAGGCCCGGTTATGATGAGATGACACCTCAAGAAGTTCTTTCAAAACTCAAGCATCATGAGTGTCTAGATGAAGATGCAATCAATGCTCACAATCAAAATCCTAATGCAATGGGATTCAACAAGACTGCAACCCTTAAAGCAACTCAACAACATGAAGGTCAAGGTTTAAGTTGTGGCAGAACCTCCTAAGAAATCGGGCCCATGTGCACCTATCGTTGTCTCAACAGACCTCTGATAGCGTACACGAGTTCCCAACAACTTAACAGGTCTGTCGGGTGTCCTCGGGAAACCCAAATCATTCATGAATCTTTTCCGAACTGGATCCCAATCACAGACATTGCAGATTACAACAGTTTTCAATATACATATCAGAGATTATAAAGCGAAAGACTTCAGTTTTAATATTACAAACCAGTTGTTTCAAACTTACAAAACCATAAGTGTCATACAACCATAGTAGCGGGATAATATTACATTAACATTATTTTTCATACAAACTAGTGCCTTGTCCAAAGGCCATTCATCATTCCTCATCATCATCGACTTCAAACACAGACATGCAGCAGGGACCAAAACAAGCCTGCGCATGCGACTCACCTGCAACAAGGGTTAACAAACCCTGAGTACAAAAGTACTCAACAAGACTGACCCGACGTAACAGGGGGTGAAAGACTTTAAAGATGCAGGTGTTGGGGCAAGGTAAGGATGTAGCAAGATTCAAAAGTTCTTTGCCAAAAGCTTACTATTCTTGATCCTATTTTCAAGTTTTACCCCTAAGTCTTCTTAGTTCATTATCTCAAACTAAGTGTTCATATCCCATGTTCCAATCCTTCTCATTCCATTCCTTTTTTCAAGTTTTAGTAATTCACCAGTCCTACATTGCTTCTGTAATGAAACGAGTCTCCATATCCGTGGAGCACCGGCAATTCGAATTGATTCAAGTCCCAGCTGGGGATTCCTTATCACACGACATATGTAGAACTCAATCTTGCATATATCAACCTCGCTACCGGATCCTCCTATACTAAGCCGTCTCCACGTCACCCGAGAGCACAACACACCTCAAATTCGGCCACATTCCAGCCACGAGGGTACACGCTACTCCCGCCATCTCTCCACTCCCAGTGCGTGGGCATTCATCTTAGTATCGGATTAGCCGAAGTAGGCTTACCAGGGTATGTGACCAGTACTACAAAGTGTCTCGTTCAGAAGATCCACAATGAGTGGCCTTTAAGCGACATAGTCGGCAACATTACCCAACATTCAAGATAAGTCACCCGACTAGTCTCTAGTTCATTCTATCTTCTTTCTTTCTTTGGCCAGAATGCCATCTTTGATTGTATCGAAACTTTTACTTTGAAAGCCTACCATAAAGCATACTAAGCATTCTACGCCTTTGTAAAATGAAATCATCTTCAAGGATGGTAAACAATTATCAAGGTAGGCAATGCATCAAGTAGGTAACATTTGAATTAATCAACTTAATGCAATAGGTAACATAGGTGATAAACTTTTCAAAGTAAACAAGGTAATGGTTTAATGCATAAACCGGGGCTTGCCTTCGTTGACGATCTCGGGTTCTGGATCAGTACCACAAATATCAAATCCCAAGACAACCGGGGATTCTTCCACAACTTGCTCGACTAGAATCGGTTCACTCTTGGATTCTACACAAAATAATAGCATATGCTTCAACATGATGATAATGTAAACATGATGCTTTCATGGTGCATGAAATGTAATAACACCTTGAATACAACTTTCCTTCATGGTACAGTTGCAAGCCAACAAAACCAATTGACACTAACATCTAGGGTTTCGACAAGTTATCTTACTAATGACCTTTGTCATCACATGAAGTGTCATTAAGATTTACTAATTATAAGTTAGGTATGAGCTCAAATAACTAATTAAGGTGCCAAGGATCATCATATGTTACTGACCCAAGGTCAACAATCAATTCCGAAGTCAAACAAACCCTAAATGATTAAGCATTAACTAAGTAAATAATTAATTAAATAATTAAGCCTAAATTAGGTATAAAATCAACTTTGTTCAATCAAGCTCAAAATTTTATGCAAGCTTCCTTATGACAAATTAGTGTACCAAAATAAATTTTATAATTTTTTGGAGTTATACAGTGGCCTACAAAAATTATGGAAATTGCATTTATCAATTAATTGACTGAATTTTTGAACATTAAAAATTTATTCAAATTTCAAGTTTCATATTTTTAAACCATAATAGAACATGTACAGAAGCTACACATAATTTTTTTAGAATTTTTAGAGCTGTAATTATTTTCCTATAAATTTCCAAAGTTGCTGCACTATTCAAAATTCAGAAAATAACAAATCTCTCTGTTCTCTCTCACCGACAACCGGTCCCCGCATGTCAGCGACACAACACAGGACACACGGCAGCGCTGCCAGCTCCGGCCAGCAAAACGCGCCGACGGTGAGGTTCCGGCGAGGCAGACTGCACCAGCACGATCTACACCACCCCACGAACCTATCCCAGCCCTCAGAACAGCAGCAGGCGCACTGGAGGGAGCTCTACGCCGGCCATGGCGGCGCGGGCACGGCGGCGCACGGCACAACCCTGACTATGATGTGGTAGAGGCTAAAGCGGAGCGAGCATCATGCTCAGGAGCTCACCGCGAGCATGACGGTAGACTCGGTGAAGGCGGAGACGGACTGGAGCAGCTTGGCCACGGTGAGGTCGGTCGTGACGGTGCTTCGGCCGGCTCCGAAGAAGAAGGCGTCGCGCGGTGGCGCTGGCCTACTAGAGGCGAGGCGAGCAGGCCTAGAAGGAGCGGCAGGGCGAGGCGGAGAGGTTGGCAAATGCAATCGGCACGAGGTGCTATGGCGGGGATGAATTTTGCGAGCGCAGCAAGGACACCGACGGTGAGCAGACGGGAGGAAAAGAAGAACGACGGCGGCGGTGCTCCTATTTATAGAAGGGAAGGAGGCGTCCGGCGTCGACAGGTCCCGAACAAGATCGCCACACAGACGGCTACGTGCCCTCGCGCGAAGAAGCAGTGAAAAACGATCAGCGGCAAGCAGGCACCGCCAGCAAGCAAGAGGTGGCGTTCGGCTTCATTTGGATTTTTGAAATATTTACAGAATTGCCACTGAGTCCATTTTGCAAATTACTCACAAATTTTCTAAAGAAATTGAAAATCTCCAAAAATGAAAGTTTCTCAACTTTTCAAACTATAGAACTTTGCTTTAATGAACATTTTCAAATTCTGCCTTCATTTTGAAATTTGAATTTGGGGTACATTTGAGCATTTGAATCATTTCAAAATTACTCCAAATTTGATATGTAAACTTTAAAAACTTTGAATACCAAAGTTGATCCTTATAAAATAAGCTTCAACTTTGTTTTTTGTCACACCCCCAAATTCCAAATGGATTTTGAATTAGACAAAAGGGGCAAAAAGGACTTTTATGATTTGAATTTGAATTCAAATTTGATTTGTTTACCTTTTTACTTAACTAAGCTTTTTGACCAGCAACATGGCCCATTAGGGTTATTTGAGTCAATTGACACATGGTCTCACATGATCACATGAAATTTGACCCTTGTGGTCATGATCTTTATTTAAAGTTTTGAATCACATTACATCACATAAAATAACAACTATGAAATAAAGCTTATTTAGTGAATGCATTCAAAATTTTCTACTTTATGAATGCTTTGCAATGCATATGATGACATGTCAATTTTTAATGCTAGGTCAAAACACCAGAGGTGTTACAACCCTTCCCCCTTAAAGAAATCTCGTCCCAAGATTTAAAACTTAAGGCTAAGTAATGGAAAAGGAAATGTGTCAAGCTAACACATCATAACTTTATTCAAAAAGCTAGTGAGGGGTTTTCCATTCTTTTAACAAAAGAGACAAGTTACAACATAGACAAGGTATTGCAACTAGATAGAAGCGAAGAAGTCAGGAAAGTTTTCTTCTAAGTAATCCTCGGACTCCCAAGTAGCTTCATCTTCAGTGTGTTGATTCCATTGTACTTTGTAGAACTTGATTGTACGTCTTCGAGTGACTCGATCTTTCTGATCTAAGACTCTAATGGGGTACTCGGCATAAGTCAAATCAGGTTCTAGTTCTACATCACCTAAGTCGATCACTTGGTCAGGTACTTGAAGACACTTCTTCAACTGGGATATATGGAAGATATCATGCACAGCTGACATGTGATCTGGTAGCTTGACGTGATAGGCGACCGGTCCACATCATTGTTGGATTTGAAAAGGACCGACATAACGGGGCGCCAACTTTCCCCGAATCCCAAATCGATGAACTCCTTTCATCGGCGATACCTTGAGGTAGACATGATCCCCCACTTTGAATTCTAGCGGTCGTCTCCGCTTATCAGCATAGCTTTTCTATCGGGATTGAGCTACCTTCATATTAGCTTGTATGAGTTTAACTTTCTCTTCAGCTTCCTTGACCACATCCGGCCCATAGAACCAACGTTCTCTAGCTTCTGACCAATTTAAAGGTGTCAGGCATCTACGGCCATACAATGCTTCGAATGGTGCCATTTTAATGCTATCTTGATAGCTATTGTTATATGAGAATTTAGCTAAGGGAAGGCATGCATCCCATTTAGCACCATAGGAAAGGACACATGCTCTCAACATATCTTCAAGAATTTAATTTACCCTTTCAGTCTATCCATCTGTTTGCGGATGATAAGCAGAACTGCGGATAAGTTTAGTTCCCAAAGACTCATGTAAACTTTTCCAAAACTTGGATACGAACAATGACCCTCTGTCAGAGACAATGGTCTTGGGTGCCCCATGTAGACTGAAGATTCTATCAAGATAAAGCTTTGCATACTGTTCCGCTCGATATTTATCTCTGACTGGTAAGAAATGAGCTATCTTGGTTAGGCGATCAACAATAACCCATATTGAATTGTAGCCTGCAGATGTTCTAGGCAACCCCATGATGAAGTCCATACAGATATCTTCCCACTTCCAAGATGGAACTAGCAATGAATGTAATGGACCTGCAGTCTTCATATGAACCGCCTTGACTCTCTGGCAAGTATTACATTTGGCCACATACTGAGCTGTTGCTATTTTCATTTTGGTCCACCAATATCTCTTTCTCAGATCATGATACATTTTGTTGCTACCTAGATGAATGGAGTATCTTGTAGAATGAGCTTCATCAAGAATCTGCTTTCGCAGCTCTAGATTTTTGGGTACTACCAATCTATCTTTGAACCATACAACATCAGATTCATCAATCTTGAAACATGTTGGTTTTCCAGATCTGACTTTATCTTTGATATGGGCTATGCCCTTACTTTTCCGTTGAGCAACAATGATCTGATCTTTGATGGTGGACTCAACTGCAATATTGGATAGGGAACCTTGTTCTATAATTTGTAAATTCAGATGCTCCATCTCTTGACACAATGTTTGTTGCATAGGTTTCACAGTCAGACAATGGCAATGACTCTTGTGACGCAGGGCATCAGCAACCACATTAGCCTTGCCTAGATGAAAATGCACTTCTAAGTCATAATCTTTCATAAGTTCTAACCATCTTCTTTGCCTCATATTCAACTCTGACCGAGTGAAGATATATTTCAAACTTTTGTGATCCGTATAGATATGACAGATATTGCCCAATAAATAATGTCGCCAAACCTTGAGTGGATGAACAACAACGGCTAATTCAAGATCATGGGTGGGATAATGTTCTTCATGCTTCTTGAGTTGTCTAGAAGCATACGCTATGACTCTGCCTTCTTGCATAAGAACACAACCAATACCAATTCTAGATGCATCACAATAGATATCAAACGGCCTCTCGATATCAGGTTGTGCTAATACTGGTGCAGTTGTCAGCAACTTCTTTAATGTTTGAAAGGCCTTCTCACATTCTGTCGACCATACAAACTTAGTTTAATTTTTTAGCAGTCCAGTAATCGGCTTTGCAATTCTAGAGAAGTCAGGGATGAACCAACGATAATACCCTACCAACCCCAGAAAACTACGAACTTGATGAACAGTGGTAGGTGCTTTCCAGTTAAGGACTTCTTCTACCTTGCTCGGATCAACAGCTATACCTTCAGTAGATAACACATGACCCAAAAATTGTACTTCCTCTAACCAGAATGCACATTTACTGAATTTGGCATATAATTCGTGGTCTCTTAATCTTTGTAGAATAATGCGGAGATGTTCCTCATGTTCCTCTTTGCTCTTAGAATAGATAAGAATGTCATCAATGAATACCACTACAAACTTATCCAACTCGGGCATGAAAACTGAGTTCATCAGGTACATGAAATGAGCCGAGGCATTGGTCAGCCCAAAAGACATGACTAGATACTCATATAGACCATATCGGGTAGTAAACGCTGTCTTCGGCACATCTTCCCGTCTGATCTTAATCTGGTGATAGCCTGATCTCAAGTCTATCTTCAAGAACACCTTAGCTCCCGCAAGTTGATCAAAAAGCAAATCAATTCGGGGTAAGGGGTATTTGTTCTTTATGGTGACTTCATTTAACGGCCGATAGTCAATACTTAACCTTAAGGTTTGGTCCTTTTTCTTCACGAAGATAGCAGGGCATCCCCAAGGTGATGAACTGGGTTGAATGAAACCCTTGTCTAACAATTCTTGTAGTTGGATCTTTAATTCTGCTAGTTCTTTGGGTGGCATCCTATATGCTCTTCTGGACACAGGTGCCGTTCCTGGTTTCAGATCAATTCTAAACTCTACATCTCGGTCTGGGGGCAGACCATGCAGATCTTCGGGAAAGACATCCGTAAATTCACATACCACTGGAATTTTCTCGGCTTCTTCAATAGTAGTTGCACAGACTGTTTCCACTGTACTCTTAGGAAAGGAAAGTTGGATGAGAAGTTGAGTTTTGCTATCAGGTGCATTTACCCTTATGGTTCTATGCAGGACATCTATGATAGCCCCATGTTGGGTTAACCATTTCATACCAAGGATCACATCTATATCTTGATCCTTTAATATCAGCATATTGGTAGGGAACTCATATCCTCCCAAATCAATAGGTACATGCTGAACTACCTCCCTTGTATAGATTTGTCCCCCGGATGACTGTATATGATATGGTTCTTTCGTTTCCCCAATAGTTATCCCATGCTTCACAACAAATGTACGATTGATGAATGTATGGGATGCACCAGAATCAAATAAGGTAATTATAGGATGCTTAGCAATGGGAAACATACCCATCATTACTGGTTCTCCTTCTGGAATAGATTCCACCTGAGTATAGAAGACTCTTCCAGTTTTCTTCTCAGCCTGACCCTTCTGACTGTTCTGAGCATTGCCCTTGTACTGATTCTGAGCTTGAGTAACAGGGGCTTTAGGTGCATCAAGATTGTTCTTCCTAGGATACGGACATTCTCGAGAAAAGTGTATGGGTTTACCACAATTATAACATGGATAATTGTGATTCTGGGGAGTAGCAGTGCGGTTTGCATTATTTGTATTATTTTGCTGCTGCGGTGCTTGATGAGGATAAGGCGTATTAATTGCAGGGCGAATAAAGATTTGCTGCCTGCTTTGGCTTTGTTGTGGGCAGAATGGCGCACGACCATGATTCTGAGGATGGTAGACTATCTTTTGACGCTTTCCACTCGATGATCCGGAAGCATATATTCTCTTTTCCTTCGCCTCCTTATGTCGGCGGTAATTCTCCTCTGAAGCGATAGCAATGTTGACTGTCTCATGATAAGTTGCGTTGCCACAAGTTGCCATCATAGTCTAAAGTTTGGTGTTCAGACCTCTTAGGAAATGATTCTTCTTCTTCCTGTCAGTATTCACATACTCTATAGCATACTGTGATAGGTGATTGAAATGCCCAACATAATGCATCACCGGGTGCTCCCCTTGCTTAAGGGCCAAAAACTCTTCTAACTTCATGGTCATCACACCATCTGGAATATAGTGTGCCCTGAAGGCATCCTTAAACTCCATCCAGGTGATTTGGTGACCAGCGTGCTGTACAACTACCAAATTTGCCCACCAGGCACCAACAGCTCCTTGGAGTTGCTGTGCCGCAAACCTTGGTTTCTGAATCTCGGTACAGTGAATCAGCTCAAACTTTTGCTCTATTGTCCTAAGCCAATCGTCAGCTTCTAAAGGCTCTTCTGCCTTTGAGAACATAGGCGGACGTGTGTCAGTAAAATCAACATAGGTTGACTCGTCATTTCCATTATTACGGTGGCCACGATTAGGGTATGGTGCCTGTTGGTTCTGAGCCAATTCCCTTAACAACCTAGCATTCTCTACCGTTGCATTGACGAGTGCGGCTATGGCATCTGCCATAGTCGGAGGCATTGGTGGAGGATTTGGGATATCCTCATTGTCATGCGAGGTACTTGTGCCAGCTCGGGTGATAGGACGAGGCATCTGGTAGAGAGACACATTTATTTACATTATTATTTATTGAAAGCAGTTAAAAGGTTTCATGCTACAAAGGGTTACTTATTTATATTACATGTCTTGTATCCCACAAGACAACCCTGGTTTACTAGAAAAGCAGTAAAGGAACTATTACTACTCCAAGCTCTCAGTCATCGGCGTCCGTGTCCATACCGGACGAAACCTCATCTTCATCTGAGAAGTACACTAATTCCTCAGGATCCTCCTCCTCTTCTTCATCATGGACTTCTCCTGGATCTACAATCATTTCTTCATCTATAACTTCACCATCCCCATGAGGAGGATGAAGTTGATCGTACATCATGTGGACATTCTCATGAAGAATGGCATTGTCCATCTCTAGGTCTTCTACGTAGAACTCCAACTCATGGACGCGTTCGTTGGCCGCATCCTCTCATGTCTAGGCTTCATTCCGCAACTCGGTGTTCATGGTGATATACCTTCGCATTTCAGCCAACTCCTCTTGATCTTTGGCATGAGCTTGACAAAAAGTGTTGAGCTCCTTGGTAAGGTTCTCGATGTTGGTGGGATTGCTTAAAGATCCTTCATCTCCTAAGTTCCTAGAACTTCCTTCACCAAGCTCGTGGTTTCGTAGTGCCAACTGGTGACGAGGGACTCCGTGAGGTCTGGTGGACTTGCGTGCGGTTATCTTGGTCTTTGCCATAGCCTGTAGACGTTAGGGTAGGACTATAAGAATAGCTAGAGGATAATGGAGGTTAGCAAGAATGGGATTGACATTACTTACCCAACCACTTTTTAAGGGGAATTATTATGCAAGGTGTTCAAGCATGATGCATGAATTGATCTTACGAATCTGGGTACAAAAGATTTATATAATCAAAGTACTAGATTTTATTTTTTTAATACATAGGACAAACCTAATCATATTATCTGCCATGAACTTTCAAATAAGATAAGATTGAGACTAGATCAATGGTAAGAAGAAAGAAATTTGAACTCTAAAATATCAAGTTTACTTTCTTTGATCCAAATCAATTTGAAGGTTTTCCAAAGTAACCTACAATGATCTTAGATAGGACCTGCTCTGATACCAGCTGTGTCAGAACCTCCTAAGAAATCGGGCCCACGTGCACCTATCGTTGTCTCAACAGACCTCTGATAGCGTACACGAGTTCCCAACAACTTAACAGGTCTATCGGGTGTCCTCGGGAAACCCGAATCATCCACGAATCTTTTCCGAATAGGATCCCAATCATAGACATTGCAGATTACAATAGTTTTCAATATACATATCAGAGATTATAAAGCGGAAGACTTCAGTTTTAATATTACAAACCAGTTGTTTCAAACTTACAAAACCATAAGTGTCATACAACCATAATAGCGGGATAATATTACATTAACATTATTTTTCATACAAACTAGTGCCTTGTCCAAAGGCCATTCATCATTCCTCATCATCATTGACTTCAAACACAGACATGCAGCAGGGACCAAAACAAGCCTGCGCATGCGACTCACCTGCAACAAGGGTTAACAAACCCTGAGTACAAAAGTACTCAACAAGACTGACCCGACGTAACAGGGGGTGAAAGACTTTAAAGATGCAGGTGTTGGGGCAAGGTAAGGATGTAGCAAGATTCAAAAGTTCTTTGCCAAAAGCTTACTATTCTTGATCCTATTTTCAAGTTTTACCCCTAAGTCTTCTTAGTTCATTATCTCAAACTAAGTGTTCATATCCCATGTTCCAATCCTTCTCATTCCATTCCTTTTTTCAAGTTTTAGTAATTCACCAGTCCTACATTGCTTCTGTAATGAAACGAGTCTCCATATCCGTGGAGCACCGGCAATTCGAATTGATTCAAGTCCCAGCTGGGGATTCCTTATCACACGACAAATGTAGAACTCAATCTTGCATATATCAACCTCGCTACCGGATCCTCCTATACTAAGCCGTCTCCACACCACCCGAGAGCACAGCACACCTCAAATCCGGCCACATTCTAGCCACGAGGGTACACGCTACTCCCGCTATCTCTCCACTCCCAGTGCGTGGGCATTCGTCTTAGTATCGGATTAGCCGAAGTAGGCTTACCGGGGTATGTGACCAGTACTACAAAGTGTCTCGTTCAGAAGATCCACAATGAGTGGCCTTTAAGCGACATAGTCGGCAACATTACCCAACATTCAAGATAAGTCACCCGACTAGTCTCTAGTTCATTCTATCTTCTTTCTTTCTTTGGCCAGAATGCCATCTTTGATTGTATCAAAACTTTTACTTTGAAAGCCTACCATAAAGCATACTAAGCATTCTACGCCTTTGTAAAATGAAATCATCTTCAAGGATGGTAAACAATTATTAAGGTAGGCAATGCATCAAGTAGGTAACATTTGAATTAATCAACTTTATGCAATTGGTAACATAGGTGATAAACTTTTCAAAGTAAACAAGGTAATGGTTTAATGCATAAACCGGGGCTTGCCTTCATTGACAATCTCGGGTTCTGGATCAGTACCACAAATATCAAATCCCAAGACAACCGGGGATTCTTCCACAACTTGTTCAACTAGAATCGGTTCACTCTCGGATTCCAAAGTCGAACAAACCCTAAATGATTAAGCATTAACTAAGTAAATAATTAATTAAATAATTAAGCCTAAATTAGGTATAAAATCAACTTTGTTCAATCAAGCTCAAAATTTTATACAAGCTTCCTTATGACAAATTAGTGTACCAAAATAAATTTCATAATTTTTTGGAGTTATACAGTGGCCTACAAAAATTATGGAAATTTCATTTATCAATTAATTGACTGAATTTTTGAACATTAAAAATTTATTCAAATTTCAAGTTTCATATTTTTAAACCATAATAGAACATGTACATAAGCTACACATAATTTTTTTAGAATTTTTAGAGCTGTAATTATTTTCCTATAAATTTCCAAAGTTGCTGCAGTATTCAAAATTAAGAAAATAACAAATCTCTCTGTTCTCTCTCACTGACAACCGGTGACACAACACGGGACACACGGCGGCGTTGCCAGCTCCGGCCAGCAAAACACGCCGGCGGTGAGGTTCCGGTGAGGTGGACTGCACCAGCACGATCTACACCACCCCGTGAACCCATCCCAGCCCTCAGAACAGCAGCAGGCGCACCGGAGGGAGCTCTACGCCGGCCATGGCGGTGCAGGCACGGCGGCGCACGGCACAACCCTGACTATGATGCGGTAGAGGCTAAAGCGGAGCGAGCATCACGCTCAGGAGCTCATCGCGAGCACGACGGTAGACTCGGTGAAGGCAGAGACGGACTGGAGCGGCTTGGCCACGGTGAGTTCGGTCGTGGCGGTGCTTCGGTCGGCTCCGAAGAAGAAGGCATCGCGCGGTGGCGCTGGCCTACTAGAGGCGAGGCGAGCAGGCCTGGAAGGAGCGGCAGGGCGAGGCGGAGAGGTTGGCAAATGCAATCGGCACGAGGTGCTATGGCGAGGATGAATTTTGCGAGCGCAGCAAGGACACCGGCGGTGAGCAGACGGGAGGAAAAGAAGAACGACGGCGGTGGTGCTCCTATTTATAGAAGGGAAGGAGGCGTCTGGCGTCGACAGCTCCCGAACGAGATCGCCACGGAGACGGCTACGTGCCCTCGCGCGAAGAAGCGGTGAAAAATGATCAGCGGTAAGCAGCTGCATGGCGCCGGCGGCAAGCAGGAGGTGGCGTTCGGCTTCATTTGGATTTTTGAATTATTTACAAAATTGCCACTGAGTCCATTTTGCAAATTACTCACAAATTTTCTAAAGAAGTTGAAAATCTCCAAAAATGAAAGTTTCTCAACTTTTCAAACTCTAGAACTTTGCTTTAATGAATATTTTCAAATTCTACCTTCATTTTGAAATTTGAATTTGGGGTACATTTGAGCATTTGAATCATTTCAAAATTACTCCAAATTTTATATGTAAACTTTAAAAACTTTGAATACCAAAGTTGATCCTTATAAAATAAGCTTCAACTTTGCTTTTTGTCACACCCCCAAATTCCAAATGGATTTTGAATTAGACAAAAAGGGCAAAACTGACTTTTATGATTTGAATTTGAATTCAAATTTGATTTGTTTACCTTTTTACTTAACTAAGCTTTTTGACCAGCAACATGGCCCCATTAGGGTTATTTGAGTCAATTGACACATGGTCTCACATGATCACATGAAATTTGACCCTTGTGGTCATGATCTTTATTTAAAGTTTTGAATCACATTACATCACATAAAATAACAACTATGAAATAAAGCTTATTTAGTGAATGCATTCAAAATTTTCTACTTTATGAATGCTTTGCAATGCATATGATGACATGTCAATTTTTAATGCTAGGTCAAAACACCAGAGGTGTTACATAAGTCAAGAAAAGAAGAAGAAAGTGAAGGATGATTCCTCAAGTGGAGAAGAAGATTCCAATGCGGAGGTTACATTTGTGATTAGAAATCTTAGAAAGTTTATGAAGAAGAAAAGCAACTGCAAGACCTATGGTGATGGAAAGAGAAGGTTCAAAAAGAGATTTTGCTATGGATGTGGTCAAACCGGTCACTTCATAGCCGATTGTCCTAATGAGAAAAAGAAGCACAAGCACGACAAGGATGAAGACAAGAAGAACAAAGGCAAGAAGAGAGGTGAAGCTCATCTTGGGGAAGAATGGGAGTCAAGTGATAGTGACTCAAGTGATGATGAGAAGAAGAAGAAGGGAGCCGCAAACATCACCATCCACCACTCTTTTTCACCGACCATGATCTTCCCCGACTCAACTTCACCACCAAAACTCTTCCCCAACCTATCTTCACCACCGAAGCTCTTCTCCAACCTCATCGACAACGACTACTACACCCCAACTTGTCTCATGGCAAAAGGGGAGAAGGTACATACTACACCCGTTTCCTCTAGTGATGAGTATGATAGTTGTGATGATAACATAGAAGAAATTGAAGCAACCATGATAAAGAAATTTGGTAAAAAGGCCTTCACTAAAATAAAAACACTAATGAAGAAATTAGAGAAGAGGGATAGATGCTTAGAGATGCAAGGAGATATAATCACTCAAGAGAGAGAAAAACCTTGCTCTTGAAGCATCTATTGCCGAGAAAAAGATGAAGGTTGAGAAGTTAACCGTTGAATTGTCTTTAGCCAATGACTCAATTGGGAAATTGACTAAGGAACATTCCTCGGTTAATGATCAAGTAGCTAGCCTCAAGAATGAGAAGAGTATAGCTCAAGAAAGCCTCACAAGCTTGGAAGAAAAATATCAAAATCTTGAGCTAAACTATAGTACTCTTTGGGCTAGCACTTCAACTTCTCCTAAGGCAACCGAAGACTCTAATGTCTCCACTAGTGTTGGTTGTAAAAGATGCTATAAAATTGATGTGAATGCATATACAACTAACCTTATTGAGTTAGAGAAGAAAGACAAGGAGATTCATAGGTTGAAGATGATATTGAAGAATGGGTGCAAGTCATCAAGGCACCCATCAATCAAGGAAGGCATTGGCTACAATAGGTATGATGGAAAGGCCAATGGAAGGAACATGATCAATGGTGTGCCTTGTGTGAAGTTCAACAAGGGAGTTGCTCTTGATGAGCTAATATGCAAGGCCAACAACAACAACAAGGTCTACATTCCAAAGATCCAACCTACAAGTAACAAGACAATCAAGACAAAGCAATCCGATGTCCCCAAGCCACAAGCACCACTTCCACAGTGCTATGCTAGTGACTATATGTGTTGTTGGGGCAAGGATGACAAGATTGTGGTTAAGTATGTTGGTGCCCAAAAGAGAAAGGAAATTATGAGGAGTGTTTGGGTGCCCAAGTTTTATGTGACTAACCCCTAGGACCCAAATCTTTTTGGGTACCTAAAACAAAAGCTTAATTTGTCTTTGTAGGAATATTCCTCTGGTGGAACAAGTTGGGTGTTGGATAGTGGATGCACCAATCATATGACCGAAGAGAAGGACATGTTCACATCATTCCAACCAAGTCATGATCAAAGTGGAAATATTGTGTTTGGTGACAATGGAAAAGGAGAAGTCCTCGGTTTGGGTAAAATTGCTATATTAAATGATAATTCCATTTCAAATGTTTTACTTATGAATTCGTTGAGATACAATTTGTTGTCCGTCTCACAACTTTGTGAGATGGGTTACAATTGTCTCTTTACGGATAAGGGTGTGGAAGTCTATAGAAGGGAGGATTCCTCTATTGCATTTACGGGTCATTTAAAAGGGAAACTCTATCTAGTTGATTTCACATCAAATAGAGTAAATCCTGAGACTTGTTTAATGGCAAAATCTAGCATGGGTTGGTTATGGCATCGCCGACTTGCCCATGTTGGGATGAGGAACTTGGCCAAACTTCAAAAAGGCGAACACATCCTTGGACTAACAAATGTTTCTTTTGAGAAAGATAGGATTTGTAGCGCATGCCAAGCGAGAAAACAAGTTGGAGCTAAACATCCCGTCAAGAATGTTGTGACAACCGAAAGGCCATTGGAGTTGCTTCACATGGACATATTTGGACCCGTCGCTTATATAAGCATTGGTGGTAACAAATATGGTTTTGTAATTATTGATGATTATTATCGTTTCACTTGGGTATTCTTTTTGCGTGAAAAGAGTGAAGTCCAAGGTATCTTCAAGAAGTTTGCAAGGAGAGCCCAAAATGAGTTTGATGTCAAAATCAAGAGAGTTAGAAGTGACAATGGGATGAAGTTCAAGAACACCAACATTGAAGAGTTTCTTGATGAAGAAGAAATCAAGCATGAGTTTTCGGTTCCATACACTCCACAACAAAATGGTGTTGTGGAGAGGAAGAACCGAACGCTCATAGAAGCCACAAGAGCAATGTTGGATGAGTACAAGACTCCAACCAACTATTGGGCGGAAGCGGTCAACACGACATGTCATACCATCAACCGCTTATATCTTCACAAGAAAAGAGAAAAGACCGCCTACGAACTTCTAACCGGTAAAAAGCCTATGGTGCACTACTTTAGAGTTTTTGGATCCAAGTGTTTCATACTTAACAAGAAATCCAAAAGCTCTAAGTTTGCACCAAAGGTTGACGAAGGTTTCATGCTTGGTTATGGTACTAACGAACATGGATATCGTGTTTTCAATAAAACCACCAGTTTGATTGAAATCGCGGTAGACATGACTTTTGATGAAACCGATGGCTCTCAAAAAGAGCAAGTTAATGTTGAGATTGTAGGTAATTAAGAAGCTACACACAAAGCAATCAAGAAGCTTGCCATTGGTGAAGTAAAGCCCATCGAAGACGAAGATGAAGACCATGTTGTTCATGATGATCTTGATCCAAACATTCATCATGTTTCATCCAAAGAACATGGTGAAGCTTCCGCAACAAGAAATTATCAAGATGGGAGATCAAATGAAGCACAAGGTCATTCTCATGAAGATGGTGTCAACAATGAGCAAGTTTAATCTCAACTCTACAATGAAGAAAGAAGTGAAGTCAACCCTCCACAAGCTCATGATTGTGATCCTCCAATCAATCATGACCATGATGATGACGATGATGGCCCCATCCAAAGATTAACTCAAGTGCCACATCCTAGAGTACATCAATCCATTCAATGGGATCATCCCGTTGATAACATATTAGGGAGCATTCGACGAGGGGTAACTACACGTTCCCGTTTAGCAAGTTTTTGTGAATATTACTCGTTTGTTTCTCCGTTGGAACCTCGTAGGGTGGAAGAAGCACTTGATGATCCGGATTGTATGATAGCCATGCAAGAGGAGTTGAACAACTTCACTTGGAATGAAGTATGGTCCTTGGTGGAAAGACCCAAGCAAAATGTGATTGGAACTAAGTGGGTCTTCCGCAACAAGCAAGATGAGCATGGTGTGGTAACAAGGAACAAGGCAAGGTTGGTGGCTCAAGGATTCACTCAAATTGAAGGCTTGGATTTTGGGGAGACCTATGCACCGGTGTCTAGGCTAGAATCAATTCATATTCTACTTGCCTATGCCGCTCATCATGATTTCAAGTTATATCAAATGGACGTGAAGAGTGCATTTCTCAACGGCCCCCTATCCGAGTTGGTGTATCTAGAGCAACCACCAGGCTTTGAAGACCCCAAGTATCCAAACCACGTCTACAAGCTCAACAAGGCGCTCTATGGGCTCAAACAAGCACCTAGAGCTTGGTATGATTGTTTGAAGGATTTCCTACTCAAACAAGGTTTTGAGATAGGAAAGGTTGATGCTACTTTGTTTACTCACAAAGTCAATAATGATATCTTTGTTTGCCAAATATATGTCGATGACATAATATTTGGTAGTACTAATATGGCTTTTTGTGAGGAATTTAGTAGGATTATGACAAATAGGTTTGAGATGTCCATGATGGGAGAGTTGAAGTTTTTCCTTGGATTTCAAATCAAGCAACTCACGGATGGTACGTTTATAAGTCAAACCAAGTACACCAACGACATGTTGAACAAGTTTAACTTGGACAAGGCCAAGCCCATCAAGACACCCATGCCAGCCAATGGACATCTTGATCTTGATCAAGGAGGAAAGGACGTCGATCAAAAGGTATATCGCTCCATGATTGGATCACTTCTTTACCTTTGTGCATCTAGGCCCAATATTATGCTTAGCGTGTGCATGTGTGCAAGATTTCAAGCTAATCCAAAAGAATGTCATTTGATGGCTGTTAAGAGAATTTTTCGATATTTAGTGCACACTCCTAATCTTGGCTTGTGGTATCCTAAGGGCTCCACTTTTGAGTTACTTGGCTATTCCGATTCGGATTATGCCGGTTGCAAAGTAACCCGAAAGAGTACTACCGGGACTTGCCAATTTATTGGTCGATCCTTGGTGTCTTGGAGCTCTAAGAAGCAAAATTCTGTTGCTTTGTCCACCACCGAGGCTGAGTATGTGGTGACCGGCGCTTGCTGTGCCCAACTACTTTGGATGAAGCAAACACTAAAGGACTTTGGATGTGAGTTAACCAAGATTCCACTTTTGTGTGACAACGAGAGTGCCATTAAGTTGGCAAACAACCCTATAAACCACTCTCGAACAAAGCACATAGACATCCAGCATCATTTTTTGAGAGACCACGAAGCCAAAGGAGATATCATCATTCATCATGTGAGCACTGAAAAGCAATTAGCTGATATCTTCACAAAGCCCCTAGATGAGTCAAGATTTTGTGCTTTGAGGAGTGAACTAAATATCATTGATTCTCGTAACATTGCTTGATACCTTGCACACACATTTTGTTTGATCTAGTTAGGATAAAAGAATTAAGAAAACATTGTGTGACACTTTCAAAATCTATTTTATAATTTTCATGAGTGACTATTGCTTTGTGTTGGTTGAATGAAATCTAGTCACTTGTGAAAATGTTAGTGTCCATCATATTTTTGCCCCACATGGTGTAGTGAGTTCAAGTTTGAGGGGTTTTCAGTTTCCTTGCGTCGGAAGTCCCGACGTAGGTCGGAACTCCCGACGGACGGAAGTCCTGGCTCGCACCGAAACTATCGACAGCCGGAAGTCCCGACGTACGCTGGGAGTCCCGACGTAGATCTAACTTTTTGACCGCGCTAAGTCGGTTGCCCGATTCATTTTTACCCAACCCAGTCCTTTAACTACGGTTATTTCCTCCCTCCTCCCCTCTGGTCACCCTCAATCTCTCTCCACGTGCCGCCATCGCCCCTCCTTGCGTCGCCCTCGCTCCTCCTCGTGACACTGCGTCACACTCTGCCTGCAACTTCGGCCTGCTAGGAGCTCCGGCCTCCATTCCCTCTCATTGCACCACCGAAGGCCTTGCCGGCAGTACCGACCTCCCCGCCCCCGTTCCACCGCCTGTGCCCCATTTTTTTTTCTCGGATCGGTGGTGGACATTCAGTTTGTGTGGTGGAGATTCCGTTGGTGGAGGTGCTCACATTCGTTGATTTGTTTGTGGCCTATGGATTTAGTTCTTCTTTGTCTCGTTCCTTTCTCGATTCAAGGTACTACCATGGCGTCCTAACCCTAACTCCAATGTACCTTGTGTTTTGACTCTATTCCTTCTTCCTCTCTACTCCTCTATCTCCCTTGTATGAATGTGTGTTGCGATTTGAAGCCCCATGAATGGGATGGTCACCTTGGGCGTTGGAGGTCCCAGAGACCGTCGGAGGTTCTGACCGTCGGAAGTCTCGACGCCAGGCCAGAACTCCTAGCTGTTGGAAGTCCTGACTATGGCCGGAACTCCTGACCCTAGGGTGATCACTCCATTCATGTTTCTTCAATTCTCGATGTTCGTTCGCTTCTTGTTGTCTTGGTTCTTAGTTCCCCTTTGTGTTTTTCGCAGTCATGGACGGTGGCAGTCCCTCGCATCACAAGGAGAAGAGGTCCAAGAAGAACCAAGATCGTGCCACTGTCCCCAAGCTATCTGGCCACACCAAGGCGGCTTACCAGCATGGTGGTGCTGGTGATTCCTGTGTTGCCTATCACCGTGTCGATCAAGGGTCATCGGCTACCGCTCCTCCTCCTGCTCCTACCTCTATTGGGGATGTGCCAATTGTTGATGAAGAAGAGGAAGCTCTTGAGTGTGCTGGCCGCACCATTGCTGCTCCACCAACTCACACCCGACTCGTGGTCTGGGGTTTGTCTCTTAGCTTGTTCCATTCACGGGTGTTTCATCGATCATGTAGGAGCCCACCATGGCTCCAAATCCTGCTGGTGGCTGGACTCCTCTACCAGTGGACTATCATCACCGAGTTAATGACATCAGGTCCATGAGGGGAAGGAACCTTTATGCTAAGGATGAGAAGGATCTATGACTTGAGTATCGTTTTTGGCACCCATTCCATTATGACTTTTATGATTCCATTCTCTATCAGAAGTTCTTGAAGAAAAGGGAGCCACCGGTTCTTCAGATGAAGTGCATTGATGCATACTCTCTTGGTAAGTACAAGGAACCTGAGCTGGAGCAGATGGTTTGGGATATACACTCAATGGGGCTATCCTACCTGCTAGAGTTTAGGAGGCATTGGAACAATGAGCTCATCTGTCAGTTTTATGCTTCCTATTATCATGAGAGAGACCCTACCGGTGTTGTTGACATTATTCATTGGACCACTGAAGGCAAGCATTATAAGGTGGACTTCATCACTTTCTCTCGCCTTCTTGGTTTGAGTCACAGCGACCGCACTGCAACTGAGTTGATTGAGTATGAGAATGTCGCTTTGGAGGAGTACCAACATATGTATCTTGATGGACACACAGCTGATGGATTGACAGTGTTTTTGAAGCCCTACTATTATGTTCTGAACAACATCCTGCGACAGATCTTGTATCCGAAGGTAGGTGACTCCACCTTCCTTCGTGATGATTCAGAGAAGGTGCTTCAATGATTTGGCGATGAGTTTCAAAAATTTTCCATCAGCAGATACATTTTGAACAAGATACATGATGCTACTGTGGATCCGGTGAAGCATCTTCCCTATGCACCGTACCTTATGCATGTCATTGAGCAAGTATCCAACATCCAATTTCCCTCTAACACTTAGCACAATCTCCTTAAGATATCCAACAAGACCTCCATCATTGCTGCAAGAGATCTGAGGGAGAAAGGTGATGCAGCCAAAGCAAAAGGGAAAGGTGTTTCAGGTTCTCGCTCTCACCATGGTGCTTCACCACCTGCTGCTACTGCTCGCTCTTCTAGTGCCGAGCCCCGCTCTTTGTCCTCCTCTGGAAAGAAGCCTAGCAAGTTCAAGTTCCTAATGACATATATGTTTGGACAATGTTGTGCTAGTGCTCAACGTGAGCATGATATCCAGGAGAGGCTATATTGTTTGGAGCAACACGCAGGTATTGTGTCCTCTCCTCCGCCGCCGTTTGTGCCTCCTCGTGATCCGTTGGCATTATATGATGAGGCATGTGCGGCGTATGAGGATGATGCCGCTTCTCGCCCTCATGGCAAGGGCAAGGCCGCCGACGATGATGAGGACTACATGTAAGAGGATGATGATGACGGTGGTGACAATGATGGTGATCAAGATGACGATCATGACTATGAGGATGAGTAGTTGGATTTTCACGCGGCCTACCCCTTTTCGCACTTGTTGACAAAGGGGGAGTGTTAGGCTTTGATTTCTCTTGTAATAAGTTAGTTGGTCTTTTTGTTTCAGAACTTTAAAACCTTTAGCGTGTATGAACTATGTTGTGTGGTGGAAAGCTTGTGATGGACAACTATCTATATGTGTTTATGATGAATGATTGCAGGACAAGTTATGGTTATCTATTTATCTTATTAGCTTATACTTGTTTCTACTTATGATGGTGAATGTATTTTGGATGGCCATGTGTTGCTTCAAATTCTATTTTGAAATCTTGGCCATCATATTCTCTTTTACTTATTGTGTGAAATAACATGTCATATTGCATTTCTTTTCACGGATATATATTTGTTCACACACGCTTGTTGCACCCCATGGATTGCAAAATTTAGGGGGAGCTTTTGTCTTGAGGTATGCAAATCATGTATAAATGATTCTAATTGATATTCAAATTCATGCATACATCAAGGGGGAGCTCTTCATAAATTTTGGGGTTCAAAAGCTTTAAATTCTTTCATTCTTATAAAAGCCTAAGTTGGTTGTCATCAATTACCAAAAAGGGGGATATTGAAAGTGCATTTGCCCCCTATGTGGGTTTTGGTGTATCGATGACATCCAAATTAGGGACTAATGTGATCTTAATAAGATATGTCACAGCTATTAGTCCCATGAAAGAATCAAAGAGTTGATAAAGATGAAATGGTATCCCTCAATTTTTGAAGTTGTAAAGGTGGACGAACTCGAAGCGCTCTCCAAAGGTTTTATTTTTGCTTTTGAGTTTAGGATCCGCTGCACTATTAAGAGGGATGCAAACTTAGTTGGTCTAAGAAAGATAGAGTGCTCAAGCATAAAAATAAAATTAATAGAGAGACACTCTAGCACTCCACGAGCATGTAGAATATTTTTCTGTGACTGTAGGTGTCGGAAGTCCCAACCCACGTTGAAAGTCCTGACACATGTGGTTCTTCTGGCCGGCTAACTGCGCACGTCGGAAGTCCCAACGTACGTCGGGAGTCCTGATGTTTGTCGGGAGTTCCGACATTGACTTCTAGCTGACTACGCATGTCGGATGTCTCGACGTTTGTCGGGAGTTCCGACACTGACCTTGTCACGCGGACTTCTGACCTTTCATGAACAGTATTTTCTATTAACGTCAGAAGTCCCGAGATCTGCGTCAGAACTTCCGACGTAGATCTAAACGGTTAGATTTCTACTAAGAGTATAAATACCCCTCTCTTCACTTTGAACCATTACGGACTCATTCACAGCTGACCCACTTCGTGCTCAACAACTCCCAAGCAACTAAAGCACCCCTCTCCTTCTCCCTTTGCTCTAATCTTCAATTCCCTTAGGGTTTTGAGTGAAAGGAGAGTGGATTAAGTGAGAGCATCACTTTGGAAAGCTTGAGCACTTGATTTCTTCATCAAGCCGGTTGATTTTGCATCTATTACTCTTAGGGCCTTGCCCCTAGCTGGCTAGGCGTTGCCTAAGAGTTTCCATCTTGTTGAAGAGCCTTTGGAAGTTTGTATTACCCTTGATTTCTTAGTGGAAAGCTCAAGTGACCTTTGTGGTCGCTTTGAGAGAGGCAAGGAGGTGGAAGAGACTCCGACCTTGGTGGTCACCTCAACAACGAGGACATAGGAGCTCCTTTGTGGGGTTGCCAAACCTCAGGATAAATCCTTGTGTCCCATGTGCTTGTTGTGATTGCTAGAGATTACTTGTATTTGTTTGTCTCTTTCTCTCCCAAACTTTTACTTGAGGGTTTGGACTTGATCTATGGTTTGAAGGCATTACGGCATCAAGGGAGTGACCCTACATCTTCACCAAACCACTAGGAAGTGGGGTTGTAAGATTATTTATCCGCAAAGTTAAATTTGGCACTGCTTTTGTAGTTCACATAGGCATCGGGACTGCTGACGTTTGCGCCGGAATTTCTGACGACGTCGGGAGTTCTGACCTAAACGCTGGGACTTCCGACATTGACTGACAAATTTGAACTTAGCATTTGCAGTTATTTTTTAGATACGCCTATTCACCCCCCTCTAGGCATTGTTAGATCCTTTCAATCGCCGTCGCCTACCAGACCACATTGTCGTGGCCGTTGATGAACCTCGCGCCAAGCGCAACTACGATGAGCAGTACAAGAAATCCTCGATGGCTCGTGCCCTCTCCAAAAAAATGGCAAGCATAAGATGAAGGACTGCCTCAGCTTGGCTAAGGAATTCTAGGCCAAAAAGCCGGACAACGACAACAACGACGACATCGGAGGCCGCCGACCACCTGGGGGCAATAACAATGCCTTCTCAGATCATAACAAGGTGGTCGCCACCATCTTCAGGGGCCTCGCCTCCACTGAGAGCAGAAGAGAAAAGAAGCTCACCACCCATTGGGTGCTCACCGTCAACATGGAAGACGCCATCGCCAACCCCAGCTATCGCCCCTGGTCCGAGGTCGCCATCACCTTCAGCAGGGCCAATCAGTGGGCAGACATCCCTTACACAAGGCGTTTCCCCCTCGTCCTCGATGCAACTATCTAGAAAGTACTCTTTAGAAAAGTGCTCATCGATGGCAGGAGCGCTTTGAACCTCTTCTTCACCGGAGCCCTAAAGGAGCTAGGGCTCAGAATAGGAGATCTCACACCCTCCGACTCCTCCTTCTGGGGTGTGGTACCTAGCAAGGCATCCAAACTATTTAGAGAGATCACCCTACTAGTACAGTTTGGCATGACAAGAAACTACCGCGTCGAGCACATCAACTTCTACGTCGCCGACTTCAACACCGCCTACCATGCCATACTTGGTCGGCTAGCTCTGGCCAAGTTCATGGCTGTATCGCACTATGCCTATCTAGTGTTGAAGATGCCTTCTCCTGTAGGAGTCCTGGCCCTATGGGCCAACCTCTCCATCACCTACGCCTACGAGACAGAGAGTCTCGCTCTCGCCAAAGCCACTGACCTCTCCATCCAGATGGCCAACATGGTCACCGACGCTAAGATAGTGCCCACTGATGACCTAGAGATCCCATCGCTGGAGCCTCCTCGCACCTCTACCAAGTCAAAGGAAACCAAGGAGGTCAGCCTCAGCCTCGACGATCCCTCCAAGGCCATGAAGATTGGGGCTCACCTCGACCCCAAATAGGAAAGCACGCTCGTCTCCTTCCTATGTCCCAACACTGACGTGTTTGCTTGGAAACCTGCAGACATGTCGGGGGTACCACGGGAGAAGATCGAGCACTCCCTAAATGTCTCGCTGATCGCCAAACCGATCAAGCAAAAACTCTGATGATTCACGCCAGAAAGGAGGCTATTAGGGTAGAAATCAAATGGCTCCTGGCTGCCGAATTCATAAAAGAAGTGTATCATCCTGAACGGTTAGCAAACCCTATTCTCGTTTAGAAAAAGAATAAAGAATGGAGAATGTATGTTGATTACACTAATCTTAACAAACACTACCCTAAAGACCCCTTCAGTCTGCCTTGGATAGATGAAGTTGTAGACTCCACCGCCGGCTGTGAACTGCTCTCCTTCCTTGACTATTACTCCGGCTATCACTAGATATCCATCAAGGAAGATGACCAGATCAAGATGTCGTTCATCATGCCTTTTTGGTGCGTACTGCTATGCCACCATGTCATTTGGACTCAAGAACGCCAGGGCGACCTACCAAAGGGCCATCCAGATGTGCCTCGATCAACAGATCTGTTTACACCAAAATTTGGAGAGAAAAACGCGGGAACTTGAAGCTTCCAAAATTGTGTCGATCAAGGAATCGATTGCTTAAGGATCGATATTAGCTAATTCAGATACGACTCTAGAATTGGATATCTTTGGATGACGTCAATAGATAGCGATGATGGGCTATAGTTGGCGCCAGGAAATTACATATCGGACACTACAAAAAGGGAAAGATTAGGGTCCAAGTTATCTTAAATTAGGAATGTTTTCTTCTATGCCAAAGATTGTAATGAGTCATGCTCGAGTAGGATTCATGTTTAGGCCCTAGGTATAAATATTGGACCCCGGCTATTGTAAAAAAACACACAATCAATCCAATACAAGTTACTTACTTTTTTTGGCTCCGGCCACCCCTTAGGAGTAGGAGTAGAGTAGATCTCAACGAGTTCTTCAGCGAGCAGGGCTGCATCGGTTTGGCCGACCTCTGGCTTGTCTGTAAGTACCATCATGGCTTATACTTCTATTCATATGGCTGCATCAATCCGGTCGGCCTCCACTGTGACTCTGGCATAAGTTAGTTATCGATTCTTGTTTAGTTCAACTGTTCAAGTATGGCTGCATCGATCTGGTCGACCTCCACTACTCGAACTAGAATAAGGTCAAGTTATCGGCTCTATCTAAGGGTGGCGTTCCTTCGGATAGATTCATTAAGTTACCAATATTGCTTATCGCTTTCATTATTTATTTAATTATTAGCAATATCACTTCATTCGATTGGGATTGACCTAGATTGGCCTTATATCCTGTTTCACCCATTGTTTGTTAATCTAAACTGATCTAATCTGCATGTTAAACGATGAATTATGTTTTATCGGCTGTTTTATATCAATCTTGATCGTGCATAGTGTGCGGTTAAGGCATGTTTTGTCTTGAATAGATCTATTGGCTAACGAAAACCGTTCCATGGCCCATTATCACGGCCTGTGTGATTCTGCCTCTCACCCCACTGTTAGCACTATGGAGTGGGGATTGCTACTTGATAGATTGGTTCCTGATAGGGCATGACCTTAACTGTGCGCTATGTCTGAATCTGCTGTTTTAGCCGATATCAAGTGCTTTCACATATGCAGCTCACGTCACGAGACCATTGAAGTAGTGATAGGTTGAAAGATGTGTTAGCCCCAAGATCTTATTATTTTATTATGGCCTGCATGATTCTGCCTCATGCTCCATTGATACTAGTAATAAGTTAGGGTCGTCGAATCTATTGTTGTTTCTACGGCCTGCATGATTCTGCCTCATGCCCCACTGGTCATAGCGGTAGATGAGATCTAATATGTTTATTAGATTTATCTCTATTAAATGGTTAAATGATGATGAGCTGCTTCTTTTATATAAAAAGAGATTCGGTTACTTGTAGTCATTGGCTTAGCATGAACTAATTATTGTTGACATCCCATTGCCATTGACTAATATTTGTCTGAACAACGATATTCATCCTGAGTGATAACCATTTTTCCTTCCACAACCCCATGAGCTTTAACTGATTTATTCTTATGAGTACCCTTGGGGCGGCCTAGCCCACAAGATGAAGCCTTGCGGGGCAAGACGCTGCTCGGCGTCTCCTGCAAGACACAAGGAAGATATCCTGAAGATACTACGAGATCTGTTAGGATATGTGTTGACAGAATATCGTCGACAATCCTCCGAGGGGTATCCCATGAAGGTAGATTGATCGGCAGAGAAGCATGTGATCAAGAACAAGAAGGCAACAGAGACACATGAGTTAGATAGGTTTAGGCCATCAGTATGATGTAATACCCTACTCCTGTGGTCTGTTGGTTTGTATTAGCTATCGTATGATATTGCGTGAGTTTGGAGGGGGTCCCTGCCCGCCTTATATAGTCTGGGGGCAGGGTTACAAGTCAGTTAGATCTGAGAGATAACCAGAAAGTAATAATAGATTATAGGAATCTTGGGATCATATGTATCCTAACAGATCTCATAGTATCTTCAGGATATCTTCCCGGTGTCTTGCAGGAGGCGCTGAGCAGAGTCATGCCCCGCAAGGCTTTATCTTGTGGGCTGTGCCACCCCTAGGGGTGCAGCCCATGTGGTCTGCCATAGGTATCCAAGGTTGTACCCCCCACAGCTAGTCCCCAAGCGCCTTATACCCGCTGTGCAACACTGTCTTGAGCTTGTCCGAGCAGGTGCAAACAAAGTCGAGCAGTCAAACTCATGGTTCGACCACTGTGATGAGTTGCTGAGCTATTGTGAGTAGTTGCCGAGCAGCATAACCCAAGTATGGCTTGCCATAAGGGTGTAAGGAGCTCAAGTTTAGAATCGAAAATTTCTTCGCATTGGACCAAGTGTGCCCACTTAGAGTCCGACCACGAGAAAAGGAGATAGTCTTCTTCAGCTTCAAGAGGCGCAGAGTCTTCTAGAATAAAGCAAACACATTCACCATGAGGTGAAGTGTGCCCACTTAGTCCCCAAGCCTAACAATAGATGATGTAGTCATGTGATGCCAGGGTCCAAAGTAGAAGAAAAATAGAAGACTAGCCGAGCAGGCAGCCAGTCCCCGGGCGTAGCCCCAAAAAGCACATTCACCGCAAGGTGAAGTGTGCCCACTTAGTCCCCGAGCCTGACAGTAGGTGACATGGTCATGTGGTGCCAAGGTCAGAAACAACAGTCAACTTGGAGAAAATAGAAACACAGAGAAAACACTGGAGTAATGGTTGTATAATAGTAATTACTGAGCCATAACGGTTGGCGGAGATGTCGGCGAATATTCTATGAGTTGTAACAAATTGTGGAGATAAATCAGCAAAATGGGCCAGTGCTGCGCAAAGGCCCAGGTAACAGCCCACCTTCAGTTGTGGGGAATTTGGAGAAACACAAATTGTAGGAATAGTTTCCCAAAACCCCTTGAATGCGAAAAGGTGGGGGGGGAGTGCTTTATAACTGTGCCGCCGCACCCCTCGCTCATACCTTTGCCCCTTTGCCATTTCATCTTCCTCCTTCGTCATCGCATTTCTAGATTCACATCTACTCCTTCTTCCACCGCCAAACCCTAGCTAGATCTGAGAGATGGCACCGAAGAAGGGAGCTGCAAAATCAAAGAAAACGAGCCCTAAAAGGAGAGCGCCAAAATCCAGCGTGACGAAGAGTGGGTGCCATTGTGAATGGGAGAGGCGGAGCTCAATAGATTGGTAGAGGTGGGCGTTCTGCCTAACCACATCACCGCCGGATGGCGGCCGACCCTCGGTGAGCCCTTCCCCATGCCTGATATTGATGAAGTGGTGGTGTTTGAGGATTATTTCTAGCGTGGGTTGGGATTTCCTATTCATCCATTCTTGAGGGATCTGTTGGAGCTCTGGGTGGTTAGTCTATGCAACCTCCACCCAAATACCATATTGCACATATCTATCTTCATCTATTTCTGTGAGGCGTATCTCAGAATCCTGCCACACTTCAATCTCTTCCGTCACCTGTTCTGGCTAAAGAAGAGAGGAGGCGGTGGTTCCAAGGTGGTTGGCAGAGTGTATCTTCAGCTGCGCAATGGAATGGTGGGGGAATACCTTACTGTTTTGCTAAGCACATCACTGAAGGGGTGGAACACCAGGTGGTTCTACATGAAGCAGAGCCACCCTATAGTCCGCTACAACGTTGACCACATACCGAAGAGCCAGAGGAGCTGGTTGGAGACACCAAGTAGCGCTGATATGGAGCAATTGAGGGAGCTCCTTGGCTTAATAAAGGGTGTGAAGACCAATGGTGGATTAGTGGCGGCAAGCTTTATAGTGCACCGTATCCGGCCCTGCAAGGAGAGGGCCCATCCCACCTTTGAGTTCAAGGGGGAGACCGACGGTACCCGGGAGAGGTCAGAGATGTTGTCGAGGGATGTTGTGCAAGAGTGGGCCGCAGAGCTGTTCACTCCACTTGCCTCATTCAACTTGCCAGGGTAGACGAAACCCTTTCACTGCAAAAATCTGCCTCCTCAGGTAAATATCTCAGTTGTGTGTTCCTGATGCTTTTTTATCTTTTGTCATTGCTGAGCAGTTGACTGATTTACTCATGCAAAGATCCATTCATAGGAAAGAGCGGTGTACTTCTCGGGCGTGTCGAGGAGCGATTGGCTGAAGGGAGTAGACGCTCGGCCACTGTAGTAGCCTGAGGAGGAAACTGTCAGCATCTCATCGGAGAGTCCATCCCTGGTGTCAGAGAAAATCCGGGGGAAGAAGGCAGTGATAGACAAGCTAGCCTAGAAGAAGAGAAAGATGGCGAGTGTCACTCCCCTCAAGCCAGGCGGCATCTCGCTTGGTGGTGACCAGACCACTCGAACGTGAAGGACTGTGGTGTTTGAGTGGTCGGATGACGACGAAGTTCCGGTGGCTCCTCCACTGAGCACGAAGGCACCTCCATGTAGCACGTGCATGGAGGAACAGTCGATGGGAGGGGAGGAAGTTCCCCAACAACGGGCGATGGAAGTCCCCGAGCAGCAGGCAAGGGGAGCCCCGGAGCGGCAAGCGGAGGAAGTCCCTGAGCAGCAGGTGATGGGAGCCTTGGAGTGGCAGACGGAGGAACGGCCGATGGCAGAGACCATGGGACCTCCACCCCAAGATGTAGGTGTCAACCCCAAGGCCACGACTGGGGGCTCAAGTAGGCACCGTCGGTTCAAGAAATTGTACTGGCAGACCAAACCATAAGTATCCTTGTCTTGGAGTTACTTTGCCGTTGTTCCTTAGCTTTTTGGCGACTAACGAGCTGAACTGATGCAGTGCAAGGCGTGTGGAGGATCTAACCCCACTCGTCCAGACTGTCGAGCAACCGAAGGCTGGTCCCAGAACGGAGGAGGTGGCGGTAGACCCCATTCTAGAGTCCCCGGGTGCTCGGCGGTCTACGGAGGAGTCAGCTGCCGCTACTGGTGAACTTGGTGGCGGCAAACAGTTGGCGTCAACGGTAGATGAGTCGGCGACGGTGCCTGGGGCAACGGCGGAAGCCACTAGGTCTTTAGCGGCGAATGCGGGAGATGTCGAAGCCGCACCAGAGTCTAGGGTGGCAAGGCCAGACATGCCTGAGGAGCAGATGGCGCCCCCTGAGGCATCATAGAGCATGGTCGGACCCCCTGTCCAGCCATGGAATCCCCCGGTGGTGCCTCCAACCACGGTGCAGGAGGACGAGGTGGAAGAGATTGAACGTGAGGAGTCTCGACCCCAGTCCATTCGAATCCTCCGCAAACGCGGCGACGAGGTGGTGGTTGTCGAGGAGGACACCACCAGGAAGATGAGGAGACCGAAGTCCGCCCTTGCTGGAGTGATGAAGCAAATCAAGGTTAGTACTGCAACTAGGATCCTTGTCTTTGATGTTGGAGATCAGAGTTCGTCATTGCCATTGTGTGCTTACAGGGGATAACTCAGACTGCTGAGCAGCGCCACCAGCTAATCAAAAGGATGGAGCCTCTCGCCGAGGAAACTAAAAAACTCAAGGAGGCGATGAACCTTATGGAGAAAAACATCCAAAGGGCCCAGCGCGAGCGAGACCTTGCTGAGTCCAACACGTGGGACCTAGAGTACTAGAAGGGCGTCCTATCCGAGCAGCTAGCGGCTATGTCCGAACAGCTATGTGGCAAGTCTGAGCAGCTGGTGAGTGCTTCCATGCAACTGGAGCAGAAATCTAAGCAGCTCAAAAGCGTATCCTAGCAGAAAGTAGGTATGGTAGATCGGCGAATGGGCTTTGTATTACTGAATAGCTATATCTTTGGTGATGACTGTTGTGCTTGCAGAGCAAGATGTAGAGCTCGACCATCTGCGCCAAGCCGTTGAACAACTCCAACAGGAGAAGACGAAGGAGACAGGGTGAGCAGACAAACTGGCCAAGGAGCTGAACGGTGAGTACTTCCTGGTCAGAGTTAATGCTAAAGTAGTTTCCTTGCTTGATGGAACCTTGTAATGCTTGCAGACTACCATCGGAGGGTCAAGGCATAGTTTGATGTGCTGGTGCAGGAGGCCAAGACCCAATGGAAGAAGTTTGATGTTGTAGTCGCCAGAGTTAAACCGGTGCTCGACTTCGTCGACCAGGAGGTGGCTCCTTAGCCCGACGCCAAGCCATCGCATTTAGACACTATCATCCAGAGGTGCAAGGTGGTGTGGGAGAGCTTCAACCGCGACGCCGTTGTTACCGCCATTACGCATGCCCTTGCGGTGGTTCGGTCCCACTATCAATCCGTTGACCTTTAGGCAATAGGAGCCAGATTCGCCGAAGGGATGGGCAAGGCGAAGACCCAGCAGCTAGAGGATGAGGTAGACGATGTGGCAAAAAAGCTGGCCGGTGACATAGACCTGTTCGGCGAGACGAACGGCGATGGCGGAGCTCGGTGATCTGCTCAAAGAGTATTATCTATAACATCTGGAGAGGGTAGTTAGAGCATGCGAGAGCGCAGAAAACATTTATGTATTTGTAAAAATGTTATAAAGTGCATGTTTATGCAGCTTGCTCGTATTTGTGGCGAAAAATTGTTGTAGTAATAACCCTAATGCAATTATATGTAGTATAAGTAGCATCCGAGCAGTTAGTTCATTACTGAACTCTTTGGCCTTAGGTAGCCCATAGTCCATAACGTCGAGCACAGAGCCCGTGCATGTGTAGGAGGAACAGGCGTCACCAAGGAGCCGCAGCCGACCACCCATAACATAGAGCGCGGAGCCCGTAGCATGTGTAGGGAGAGATCGAAGACTGGGTCTTCTCCATAGAGCGCCGAGCAGAACGTGTGCTACTCGGCGGTTGGCAAAATAACTTGGAGATAAATGTAGTATAAGTGGCATCCGAGCAGTTAGTTCTTTACTGAGCTCTCGGCCTTGGCTAGCCCATAGTCCATAATGTCGAGCGTGGAGCCCGTGCACGTGTAGGAGGAACAGGCATGACCAAGGAACCATAGCCGACCACCCATAACGTAGAGTGCAGAGCCTGTAGCACATGTAGGGAGAGATCAGGGACTGTGTCTTTTGCATAGAGAATAGAACAAAACGTATGTTGCTCACTGGTTGGCAAAATAACTTGGAGATTTGTAGAAAAGTGTTCGATGATTTGGAGAAAACTTGTTTGGCAAAATATGATGGCGATTTGGATAAACGTGTTCGGTGATTTGGAGAAACGTGTTCGGTGATTTACGTTGGTGATTTGGAGAAATGTGGTCGGCGATTTGGAGAACTTGTTCGGCGAAATACGTTGGTGACTTCGTATTGGAGTTCGTTATGGAGTAGCGTAGAGCTCGGCGACCGTAAGTGGAGATTAAACTGTAATGGAGAAAAAGTGGAGACAAATTATGGAGACCAAAATTTTATTCATCACAAAGTGGAGAGTACATATCTGAGGCGTTTCAAGGATAGAAACATATGAGGTGCTCGATGTGCCATGAATTGGGGACATTGATTCCATCTAAGTCACATAAGTGATAAGACCCTGGTCGGGTAACCTCTTTGATGACATAAGGCCCTTCCCATGGGGAGGAGAGCTTGTGCATCCCTTTTGTTTTTTGTTTTGTACGGAGAACGAGGTCGCCGACAGCAAATGAATGACCTTTGATGTTGCGGTTTTAGTACCTCCGCAAGCCTTCTAGATATTTGGCTATGCAGACTATTAACACTGGATTTTGGTCGATTCTAGAGGATGACGGGTGGACCCGCATGCGGGAAGAAAGGTGTTCGGCAAACAAAACAGGCGGTCGGCTAACTGCTTGTGCGGTCGGTTATTCCAGAAGGCGGTGACTCCATTCGAGAAAATAGAAGATGGCAGGCAAGGCCGATCGGAAAGATGAAAGTTGTAATAATAAAGGAATCTAAAAGTTTAGGGTAAGGAATCGTAAGTTTCCAAGTTTGTTTAAAAGTTCCTTTGTGAATCGTAGTCCTCTAGGACTCGTGTTTTGTCCAGGGTATAAATATTGACCCTCGACCATTGTAATAAGGGTTCACAACCAAATCAATACAACTGGCCCCGTGCCAACTTTCGAGTCCCTTTGTCGTGTCGTCGAGTTCTTCGAGAGGAGTCATTGATCCGTCGACCTCCGTAAGTTCCGACAACCTTGTTATCATGTTTAGTATCATGCGGTGGATTTAGACGTGATGCAAGTAGTCTTGTTTGTTTTCAACGGTCGTGCGGCAGATCTTTGCTTAACAATCAAGAAGTCTTTGCTTATGCTTTGTTTATGAGTAGATACCGTGCGGCAGGCGTTTGCTCAATATGCTTAGTGAAAGCAAGATAGTTATCGGCTCTATTAGATATGGCAAATCTAAATAGATTCATTAAGTTATCTAGTGTTGCATGTTTTAAATATTTTATATATTTGTAACACACTTCTGCACAATCTAGATCGATATTGTTCGGCCCTCTTTTATGGTTTTATTCGTGCTTCAATGATCATTATTTTCGTATTACCTTCGCAAATAGATAATACGCTCGTAATGGCTGAATTATTTTGATCTAGATTGTCACATGTCGTGGGTTCATGCATTTTAATTACGTTTAAGCTTTGACAAAACTAGGTGTCGTGCGGCAGATGCAGGTTTTAGATTAGTTTAAGTGTATTTATTTGCACGTTCCTTCTTCATAGACCCCAACTCGGCTAAATTGCTGAGCTTGGTTATGTATTAACTCATGATTAATTCCACTTGAGCAAACATGTCTTCCCGTGCACATGCATCCGGTAATTGTATCTTTACGTGCGTTCATCTTACGATTAGCCGAATGGTTTATAAACTTGTTGGCAGACAGCTCTCTATAGCCGTGTGTCGTTGTAAGTGGCTTCAGGGCCGTATATATGGAACTGTCTGGTCTCACCCGACATGTTCCGGTTTGACATTTAATTGTTTTATCCCTTGTTAGTTTTCAAGTCAAACTGACTGGCACGCTTCCGGATCACGAGGCACCCGGGAATCCGATTGAAGCCACGCTTTCCGGCTTGCTGTGTGTGAGGCACAATGCGTCACATTTTGTGTCAACACACTTTTTGGCACGCTCGGTGGGACCAATCTGTTAGTTTAAGATGGCGTCTGAGATCAACAATGATCATGTTCTGGATGTGAGCATGACAGAATTGCCAGATAATTACAGGGATTTAGTGCTACAAGCATGTGAGCAATACCAACGAAAGTGCTTGATGTCTTTTTCCAAAAACAAGAGCAATAAAGTGTTTCAAAAGCAGTCAATGCCAAGGGTTCTTCTTCCGCATCAAACTGATTACACTGAAGAGGAGGATGCTCAGAAGATGGCAGCCCTGGTTTATAAAGCTATGGGAGAAACCATGACAAACCATCACACAGCTTTTTTGAATACCTTTCGAGCAATCATGATCAGTACTTTTGGTCCAATGGTTGATAAATACTTTGAAGAAAATGTTGGACC